>NW_020175227.1:104848-167427 GCF_003031525.2 Neophocaena asiaeorientalis asiaeorientalis
ATACGTTATTCTCGCAGACAAACCAAACCTGGCTAGGATCATCTCGCCTACTTCGGAGTGCTGGCCCCCTAACTCCGGCCGGGGGCTGGAGGGTGATATACAAAAGGCAGGCGGCGAGACCCCTCCGGGGTCCACATTCAGGTCGGGAGGAGGTGGGAAGCCCAGCTCCCGCTGCCTCCCCGGCCGCGGCCCCGCTTCCGGGTGGGGGGCACGGAGCCCCCCAAGGCCAAGTTCCCGCACGCAGTCGCCCCCAGCCCCAAAGCAAGGGCAAAATCCGGACAAGACCCGCGGACCGGCCCCGACAGAGACTTTGGGGCGGGAGGGGCGCACTCGGTGCTCTGGCGCCGGCTGAGGCTCCCAAGGGGCTCCCTCCCCGGGGAACGCTCTCTCTCTCTCGGGCCCTCCCCAAACCTCGGCCCGGCGGAGAGGGCGGCGGGGGTCCCGTGGGGGCCTCACCAGGCGGAGCTGGCTAATTTCGTCGTAGGACATAAAGCTGAGGATGTTTTCGATGGCTACGATGGGCAGCGCCACGAGCGTGTTGTTTTGAGGCAGCTGGTCCGGAGCCAGCGCCGGGGGCGGGGGAGCCTGGGACCCCGGCTGCGGGGCCTGGGGCGGGGGAGGTGGGGGCAGTCGCTGGGTAGAGCCGATGGCCGAAGGGGAGCCGCCGTCGCCGTGGCCACCGCCTCCTTCCTCAGCCATCCGCTCCTCCGACGCCGCCGCCATCTTGGGGGTTTGATTCCTTCCTCCCAGAGCAAGGGGAAGAGGGACACTTCCTGTGCGTCACTTCCGCCTCTTGAGCCGCCGGGGAGGGGCACCTGGAGAAGGGGGAGGAGCCCGTGGATGACAGAAGAGAGAGACACATTGCTGCTTGTTCAAGTGGGAAGCAGAGAAGAAAGATAGTCTTTGTAAGCCCTTTCTTCTAAGATTGGAAACGACTTGAAGGCAAGGGAGCCCTGTCTAAAATGAACTTCATCGTGCAATTTTCTTAAAGTGCTTTCCTGATAAAGGGAGATAAAAATTATGTTAACTAGTGTCGATGGAATGATGTAGAGTATCATCATTTTTCAAGAACCATAGTAATAATTGATTTAGGTAAAAAGGAATGAGGGATTGATTAAAACTACCATATGAATGAACTCTGAATACATGTTCAATTAAAGAAGCCAGACACAAAGGACCACGTATTGTATGAATCCGTTGATATGAAATGTCTGAAATAGCCAAATCGACAAAGACAGAAAGTAGATTAGTGGTTCCCAGGGGCTGGAAAGAGCAAAGGAAAGGGGAATGACTGCTAAGGGGTGAAAGGTTTCTTTCTGGGGTGACGAAATGTTCTGGAATTAGATAATGGTGATTGGTGCACAACTTTGTGAATATACTAAAAACCAATGAACTGTACACTTTCAAATAGTGAATTTTATAATACGTGAATTGTATCTCAATAAAAAATTGATTTAGGCAAGAATCATCAAAAGATGCTAAAACTAGAAAGTAAAGGTGTGATGTGGAATATAATATTTACATAGTCTCAAAATAATCCCCATAAATTACCTATCAATTACAAAATAAAAAGGTTTACAATAGTGAAATTTGGTGGACACCACCACACCAAATGATCAAAATTGACATCATGAGTTATGGGGGGAAATGGATATTATACAGCTCCTGATGTGTTATCTTAAAAAGGACATAACATAATGTGGTATTCCTACCAAAAAATACATAACCTGTATTTGAGGTAGACAAATCTAGGTAACTATCCCATCATCTTAAAAAAGGTTAATGTCATGAAAGACAAAAACTATGAAATTTTACCAGATTAAAAGAGACGAAAGCAACAAGATAACTAAACATAGGTGATCCTGGATTGGATCATGGAGTAGGAATAAGCGCAATAAGAACATTACTGTGACAATTGGCAAAATTTGAATAGAGAATATACGTTAGATAATAATATTGTAATCGTATTAAGTTTCCTGACTTGGATAATTTTATTGCAGTCACATAAGAGAATGTCCTTCTTCTTAGGAAATACACGTTGAAGTGTTTAGGGTGTAAAGGAGCATGATATCTCAATTTGCTCTCAAATGGTTCAATATGTAGATAGATAGAGAATGAGATTAATAAAGCAAATATGATAAATGTTAACAATTGCTGAATCCAGATGAAGAGCATATGAGAGTTTGTACTATCTTTTTTTTTTCCTGCCAGTTTTCTGGAGCTATAGTTGACATACAGCACTGTATAAGTTTAATGTGTACAGCATAATGACTTGACTTACATACATCATGAAATGATTATCACAATAAGATTAGGGGACATCCATCATCTCATATAAATACAAAATTAAAGAAGTAGAAAAATTTTTTTTCTTGCGGTGAGAACTCTTAGGATTTACTCTCTTAACAGCTTTCATATATCACCTCTAGCAGTGTTAATTCTATTTCTCACGTTGTACATTACGTATCCTTGTACTATCCTGTGACAAGGATTAAAGGTGCACAAATCACTAAATTTTGAAGCTTTCTGTCTTTTGTTAATCTTTAAGTTTGCAATGTGTCCTTTCTTTTCCTGCTTTGGTTTGGAATCTCATTGTTGCATGGTAGAAACTGCAGAAGAAGCTAGGCATGACTAAGGGCTAGAGGAAAGGGAGTGGCAACTAAAGCAAGAAGATGAACTGGAGGTGGTGGTAGTGGTTAGCTTGTTAGAATTGGCGTCCTTTCCCCATTCATGGGTATGTAAACTATTGGTCATTTTACCCATCATTGTTGCAGATCATAAAATTCTTTGACGTTACTTCTTTAGTTCTTCTACCCTAGGATTGCTTAGCATTCAATTATGCCTAAGTATGTGCATATTTATAATCTGTTAACTTTATCTCCACTAATAGATTGTAATTTCATTTTTCTACCTAGGGTATTGCTATATCTTCATAGAACCTGTTACAATTTGATCTGAAATGAGTTCATTTCCTACCTTGCTTTACTAGAGTTATATACTTTCTTGGTAGGTTGGATTGAAATTGAATTTCTGTAAATGGAATCGTGCTTTATCTTTATAAAGAAAACTCTTAGGGGCTTCCCTGGTGGTGCAGTGGTTAAGAATCCGCCTGCCAATGCAGGGGACATGGGTTTGAGCCCTGGTCCGGGAAGATCGCACATGCCGCGGAGCAACTAAGCCCGTGTACCACAACAACTGAGCCTGCGCTCTAGAGCCCGCGAGCCACAACTACTGAGCCCGCGAGCCACAACTACTGAGCCCAGGTGCCACACGAAGAGTAGCCCCCACTCACTGCAACTAGAGAAAGCCCGTGCACAGCAACAAAGACCCAACACAGCCAAAAATAAATTAATTTAAAAAAAAAGAAAATCCTTTAAGAAGTGAATCATCACTCCCTTCATCTACTGGATAAATTGACTAGTTATATGCAGTTTTGTTTTGTTTGAAATGGACCTGTGAAAAGTCTTCCTACTCCCTTATCGCTCCACATGTGGTCAACTAGTTAACGTCTAGGCCAGGCTGACCCCTGATCTAAACAACAGAATAAAACTTTGGAAACAATTTAAACCACTTCCTGCCAGTAAGCCCATTTAACTTGTCTTCTGTTTATGTATATTGGATCTGTGCCCCTACATATTGTTTTTGTTTTTTTTGGTTTTTTTGTGGTACGCGGGCCTCTCACTGTTGTGGCCTCTCCCGTGGCGGAGCACAGGCTCTGGACACGCAGGCTCAATGGCCATGGCTCACGGGCCCAGCCGCTCTGCAGCATGTGGGATCTTCCCAGACCGGGGCACGAACCCGCGTCCCCTGCATCGGCAGGGGGACTCTCAACCACTGTGCCACCAGGGAAGCCCTCTACCATTTTTTCTAATGATTATTTCACAGCTTCTCCTCTCTTCTCAAACCTTCAATACTCCTCCATCTCTCCACCTGCGTTCAGTTATTGATCTGGCTTCTTAACTACTTCAAAGACAAAATACAAACAATCAAAAGAGAACTTCCACAAGCTCTCATCCCACATGTACCCACTGACCTGTACCTACCCATGTACTCTGCCTTCTCTTTTGTTACTTTGGATGAATTTTCTAGTTCCCAGAGAAGGCTAACCTTTCTGCTTCCCTAGTAGATCCCACCTTCCCTCCTCTACTCAAGGAATCACTCCTGCAATTTTCCTTTCTCTCCATTAAAATTTCTCTCTTTACCTAATATTTCTCCTCAGCATACACACATGCCATTAGTTTTCCCATCTTAAAAAAAAAAAAAACAGCTCTTGACCTCACATATCCTTGCAGCTACTACTCCATCTCTCTCCTTCCCTTCACTGCAAAACTTCTTGAGTTGGCCATGTTTCCTGCCTCTAATTTCTCTTCTCATATTCTCTCTTGATTCTGCTCCAATCAGGCTTTTACGCTGGCCACATCTTCAAAATTGCTCTTATTAAGATCTCCAGGAGCTACACGTTGCTAAATCCCATGGCCAATATTTAGTTCTCATCTTACTTGACTTGTCAAAGGCATTTGAGAAGGTTGTTCTACCCTCTTTAAAATACTTGCTGTGCCTGCTGTATTTCAGGTCACACATCATCCTGGTTTTCCTTCTACCCGACGAGTCTCTTCTTTCATTCTCTCTTCATTTCCCCGATCTCCTAATATTGGGGTGTCTCAGGGCTCAGTCATTGGCCTTCTTCTCTTTATTATCTATATTCACTCTCTAGGTGGTCTCATTTATTGCCTTCTAAAACAAACATATCTCCAGCCCCATCCACTCTTGTGAACTTGAGATTTAAATATCCAACTGCCTAAGGAATATTTCCATTTGGATGTCTAATAGTCATCTCAAATTTAGTATATCTTCAAATGGCTGTATCCCCAACTGAGCTCCATCAAACCTGCTCTTTCCACAGTGTTCCTCATCTCAATGAATGGCCACTTGATCCTTCCTCTTGCTCAGACCCAAAACCTTGAAGTCATTTTTTAAAAAACCAGTTGTATTAAGATATAATGTAAATATCCTACGCCACCCATTTAAAGTGTACAATTCAATGACTTTTAGTGTGTTCACAGACTTGGGTGACCATTACCACAATCAATTTGAGAACATTTGTATTGCTCCAAAAAGAAACCCTGCACCCCTGAGTTGAAGTCATTCTTAACCCTTCTCTTTCACAGCCCACATCCAATCCATCAGCAAGTCCTGCAGGCTCTACCTTCAGCATATGTTCTGAATATTCCACTTCTCACCACTTCTACTGCTTGTTCCAGCCTCTATCACCTCTTGCCCGGGTTATTGTAACGCCTTCTTAACTGGTGTTCCTGCATCTTCCCTCATCTATTCTCAACCCAGCAGCCAGAGTGACCCTACTATAAGTCAGATCCCATCTCTCTTCTTCATAGTTTCCATTACTCAGTAAAAGCTAAAGTCCTTACAAAGGCCAACAAAACCTGACAAACTCTGGCCTCCATGACAGCTCCGACCTCATTGTTTACTGCTCTCCTCATCACTCTTATGCTTCAGACACAGGCCTCTTACTCTCCTCACGCCCAATATTCTCCTGCCTCAAGGTCATTCCGTCTCCCTGGGAAGTCCTTTACCTAGATGTTTCCATGGCTCACTTCTTCTTTTTTTGGAGGGGGGCGGTTTAAACAAACAAAAAAAACCTCCTTTATTTCTCACAGTTCTGAAGGCTGAGAAATCCAAGATCAAGGTTCTGGCAGATTTGGTGTCTAGTTAGGGAACACTTCCTGGTTTATGGATGCTTATCTTTTTGTTGTGTCCTCACATGGTGGAGAGCAGAGAGTTGGCTACCTTGTTGCTCTTTTAAGGAAACTAGTCTCACCATGGGACTCCACCTTCTTGACTCCATGGTTCACTTCTTCACCTAAGTGGATTTACCATAAAGCAAAGGAAGCTTAAATGTCAGGCTCCTTCACTTCCTATAGGCCCTTTATCGCACATTCAGACAACATTTTAATGAAGGATGGTGAGAGATGATGAGTTGATAGCAGGGAAGCAGGATATTTGAATCTCGATATTCCAGTTAAGTGTTGGGACAGCTAGGCATGATCTGTCCCTATCTCCTGTTGCTATGGGTCAGCGTGTCTCAGAATTGTGGTCAGAAACTTTCATCAGAAGAATCTGGAGTGGTTGTTAAAAATGAAGTTTCCTAGGACTTATCTAAGATCTACCAAATCAGAAACTCTGAGAATCTTCACTGTGAATAAACTCCACACCTATTCCTTAGGCGTGCTACAGGGTTGGCTTTTCTGTATTTGTGTGTCCTCCCACCCCCACTCCCATGGTATAATCGATGAGGAAGCTGCTGTTTTTAGGTTGCATAATTGTGTACTCAGGTTCATAGTACTGTTAGAACTCAGATTTTTCTCATCAGTTAACTATTTAAGAACTCTTCTTTTCTCTGGCTTTCAGGCACTGGCCTCTACTTCTGTGATTTTCATAAAGCATTGTGGGGAATAGGTCATCCCACTTTTTTTGATAAATACTTTCGATTTTTTTCCCCCTTAAATTTGGATTTGTAATCCTTTTCAAAGCAAACTTGTCTCATTTATCTTTGTATGCCTCGAGTAGCTGGCATGGTGCCTTGGCAGAGTAGATGCTCACAAATATCCAATGAATTAGATTAAATGACCATGATGCAGAGTGGAGGGGGGTGTTTACAGTTCTTAGTCATTGGAGTGTAATGCGGGGGTCAGCTCTTCAACGTCTGCAGGGGTTGGGCGGTGGTAGAGGAGTTGTCACCAGTGTGAGCCACAGCAGTGTGAAGTCTGAAGGCTATGATTCCCCATGGCAGATCCTGATCTACAAAGCTTCGAGATCAAAAGTGGTTCTGATCCAAGACTAACTAGAGACTCCTACCTACAGAGGCTTCAAAAGAAACGATGGTCCATGACTCATTAGTAACTGCTTCATACTTTCCTAGGCTTCATCGAAATGTGACACCATGGTTTGGAGTCTCAAGCCCTAAACAGCAAGCTAGAATGATTCTGAAGCTTAAAATAGGGAAAAGCCTGAAAACTTTGGATGGAAACACCACACACAGCATTTCTACTGTCTTGATTGTCCCCTGGTCATTGTCCCATACCTACTGGTGGGGGCACATGTTAGGACATAGGTATGGGGAGCAGGTACAGTAGTGCATCAGAGCCACATTGGGAAGGGAGGGCAGAGTTAAGGAGCAAAGCCAATGTATTGCATGTCAGAAAAGAAGATGCCAAGAGCTGAGAGGGTGGATGGTAGAATTGGGAGCATGGAACGGGAGTTAAAGTCAAGAACTTATCAAAGAAAATGAGATGGCAAGAGCTGCAGACTAGGGGTGCCTGGTATATTTCTGAATCTGATGGGGTCTGAACTAACAATTGTGGTTCAGATCCCAGCTGCTCGATTCAAATACATCTCAGAAAGCAGAAGCCCAGTGAGAAGGGCTTAAAAAATTTTTTTTTAAACTATAGTTGATTTACCATGTTGTGTTAGTTTCTGTTGTACAGCAAAGTGATTCAGTGATACATATGTACACATTCATTTTTACATTCTTTTCCATGATGATTCATAATAGGATACTGAATATATTTCCCTGTGCCATACGGTAGGACCTTGTTGTTTATCCATTCTATATATAATAGTTTGCATGTGTTAACCTCAAACTCCCAATCCATTCTCTCCAACCTCCCCTCCCTCTTGGCAACCACAAGTCTGTTCTCTATGTCTGTGAGTCTGTTTCTGCTTTGTAGATATGTTCATTTGTGTCATATTTTAAATTCCACGTATAAGTGATATCATATGGTATTTGTCTTTCTCCTTCTGATTTATTTCACTTGATATGAAAATCTCTAGGTCCATGCATGTTATCGCAAATGGCATTATTTCATTCTTTTTTTTTTTTTTTGCGGTACGCGAGCCTCTCACTGCTGTGGCTTCTCCCGTTGTGGAGCACAGGCTCCGGACGCTCAGGCTCAGCGGCCATGGCTCACAGGCCCAGCCGCTCCGCGGCATGTGGGATCTTCCCGGACCAGGGCACGAACCCGTGTCCCCTGCATCGGCAGGGGGACTCTCAACCACTGCGCCACCAGGGAAGCCCCATTCTTCTTTTTTTTTAAATTGCTGCTCAGTATTCTATTGTATATATGCACCACATCTTCTTTATCCATTCATCTGTCGATGGACATTCAGGTTGTTTCCATGTCTTGGCTATTGTGAACAGTGCTGCTATGAACATAGGGGTGCAGTCCAGATATATGCCCAGGAATGGGATTGCTGGATCATGTTGCAACTCTATTTTTAGTTCTCAGGAACCTCCATACTGTTTTCCATAGTGGCTGCACCAGCTTACAAGGAGGATGGGTTCCCCTTTCTGCATACCCTGAGAGGGGCTTTTAAAGAGCTAGATGCCTGCCTTCCTGCTCAGGTTCTGAGCTTCTTGAGGCTTTGTTGTCTCTGAAGGAATTAAGAAATTGTTACCTCTTTGAAGATATCTTTATCATTGGCCCTGTTACAAAATATTAAGTGCATGCAAGTAACTAAGGTCCTTGAGCATCATTCAGATGTTCTTTGGGTATTGGTCATCTCTTTTATTTTTGGCTGTGTCGGGGCTTTGTTGCTGCACGCGGGCTCTCTCTAGTTGCGGCAAGCTGGGGCTATTCTTCGTTGCGGTGCGCGGTCTTCTCGTTGTGGTGGCTTCTCTTGTTGCGGAGCACAGGCTCTAGGTGCGGGGCTTCAGTAGTTGCCGCGCGTGGGCTCAGTAGTTGTGGCGTGTGGGCTCTAGGGTGCCCGCACTTCAGTAGTTGTGGTGCACGGGCTCAGTAGCTGTGGCACATGGGCTTAGTTGCTCCGCAGCACGTGGGATCTTCCTGTACCAGGGATCGAACCTGTGTCCCCTGCATTGGCAGGTGGATTCTTAAGCACTGTGCCACAAGGGAAGTCCCTGGTCATCTCTTATGTTGAATCAAGTATAGTGTCAAGGGCTGGGATGAAGAATACTAGGTGGAACCAGAGCTGGAGAAACTGCCCCCAAGGATGGGTAGCCAGCTGTCCACTCTCTCAACATTCTTATCAGAGGACATTTTGTCCGGTGGATTGAGGCAATATTTGGCAGAATTAAGAAGTAGTTCTAAGTTCTAGGAAATCATCTCAGAGAGCAGGAGGTGAGCGGGGAGGCTAGTGAGAGGAAGGCACATGTTAGAATCTCTAGCTGAGCTAATCATGTTCTGGATGGGACTCTGACACTAAACGTGAACTTGCAGAGTTAAATAAGAAACCAGGGCAGTCAGGGACCTAATCTTACAGGTGGGACCAGCACAATGACCAGTAGGAGGACACTCTTGTTCAGTACAGTGAAGGCCATTTAGGAGCTCTGCTGCCCTCACCATCAAATTTGCGTTGTTGTCTAAAGAGTTTGCTCCATTCAAGGACCTAGCCACTGAGCCATTTGACCTGTTTTGTCCTTTGTTCTTTCTCTTGACACCCTTGTTGTACACCCTTATTTCATTTGACAGGCTCTCGAAACACCCTTTCATGTTGTCGCACGTTGGGAATGAGTATATGAACACCACACCCCCCTTGGGAACTTCTTCCCAGCATTTAGCCTAGTAAAACTTGAGCTCGGTCCCTGGATAGGGTCTGGGCCTCTCACTCTTACCCTGGGCCAGGGGTGGGGAGGAAACGAGAAACAGGGGCACATGAGAAGGGCTATTTGGTGTTCCTATAGATTTCCTTCTTCCATTAGTACTCTCTCCCTAAACTACCATCACAGTCACTTTAATGCTACTTAAAAAAAAAATACCTTCCTTTGCTCTGTCTGCAGATCTCATAAACTATATCATGGTCTACTTTCTACCTGTAATTCACTGAGTAATCCAAGTCAGCCTCCACATTTCTTTTCTCTTACCATGTGTTGCTTGAGAACATTGCTACTTTGTGAGTGCATAGAAAAAGTAGGTTGAGAGGCTTATTAAGATGGTTTACTGAGGTTCTTCAATAAGAGGGAATGCAGAGGAATGAGAAACATATCCTTATGGATGGGAGCAAACCAACTGGAGGACTGAAAACTACATTGAATCTTTCAGGTCATGATGATGTTGTTTGCTGCCCTAAATTAGTGGTTGCCAACTCATCAGTGCTTGTTAAAAATAAGGATTCCTGGGTACCTTCTCTGGAGATTTGGAGTCGGTGGATCTGGGATGGGGCTCAGGCAAGTTCATTAACAAGAATGCTAAGAAATTCTGTTTCCAGCAAGTTTGGAAAATCTGTCTTCAAGTATCTATTATTGAACAGTCCCACGAGGTCTGAGGGTATACATTATTTTGTTTTGTATAAGAAATTTCTTATAAAAATCAATTGATTCAACATTAAAGAAAAGTTTGAAAACATAAACTATCTCTGCTTCTGTCATTCTAATACAGTAGTTTTGCCCCTGCAATTCCCTGTGTACTGCACTCACATTGTACATACTTGTAAACAGAAAAGTACAGAGAGTTGTGTTCTGCTGTTTTTTAACAAAACTGATACATTTCTCCTTGATATTAGAGAGAGTTGGTAGTTATAATGTGAAATGTCTATACTTTACCTACTCATTTACCAAGTATTAGCCATTTTGGTTGTTTCTACCTTTTTATTTACATTATAGCTGAGGTATAAACATTTTGTGGATACAGCTTTTACCTTTAAAAAAAAACTTTAGGGTAGTCTCTCAGGAATGATATTAGTGAATTAAAGTGTGAATATTTTAAGGTTAAAGGGTCGAATATTGGAATATAAAATAGTTCCTCTTTGGTAGAAATTGGTTAACTAGTTTTCTGTTTAAAACGCTTGCAAACTTATGTCTCTACCTCTTTCTATTTAAAAGTGAATTTTCCTTTACTTGTATAATAACTGTTTAGTGAGAACCTCCTGTATGCCGGTTACTCTTCTAATCACTAGGCCATGGGGAGCAAGAGAGAGAAGGTCCTTATAAAGCTCATTGTGGAGTAAGACAGTAAATAATTATACAAATAAGGAGACAAGGTAATCTTGGATGGCAATGACATAGAATGTGACAGGATGCATGCAAAGTGTAATTGAGATTGAACAGCTCAGGAGGGTGGTAATGGGGAGGTGAGGTTGAGCTGTGACCTGAATGACAGTAAGGGGCTGGCCAAGTGAAGGATTCAAGCGACAGAATGCCAGGCAGAGGGAACTGCAAATGCAAAGGCCCTGGGACCAGAATGAACTTGGTGCTCCTGAAAGAAAGCCAGGTGGCTGGGTGGTAGTGAGAAGTAAAGTGACAGGTTGGGGAAATATCACATAGAATCTTCTGGGCCATGGGAAGGAGACTGGATTTTATTCTAAGGGTTCCAGAAAGCTACTGTAGTCTTTTCAGCGGGAAGTAACATGTTCTGATTTGAAAAGGTCACTGGCTGCTGTGTGGAGATTGAACTGGGAGAGGTTTGGGTGATGTGAGTGGAAAAGTCAGGAGCTATTTTAACAAGCCAAGCAGTGATGATGTTGGCTTGGACTAGTATGGTGGCAGTGGAGATACAAAGAAATAGATGAATTAAAGATATATTTTGGAGATAAACCTAAATAAGGATCTTTGATGGATTGAAGGTGGTAAATGAGAGAAAGAGGAATCAAGGCTGATTCCTTGTTCCTTGTTCTTAGCAACAAGGTGAATGATGGGGCCGTTTAATGGGAGGGAGAGACTAAGAGAGCCACAGGTTCAGCTTTCAGCAGAGAGAAAACTTTAGCTTTCTCTTTCTAGAGTTGAGCTTTAGCAATGTCAATTTTAAGATGTTTGTGGGCTCAGGACTTTCAATGAGAAGAGGAAAGAAAAACGGATTCCTTAACTTGCTCTGCAGAAATACACTGAACATCTTCAATGTGCCACGTACTGTTCTAGGTTCTTGGGATACAGCAGGGAACAAAACATACAAAATACATTCTAGTTAAGGGAGATAAAAAATACATATATAATATGTAAGATGAGGATATGTGTTATGAAGAAAAGTAAAGCGGGATTGGGGGATAGAGAGTGAAAAGGAATTGCTATTTATCTAGGGTAGTCAAGGTTGGCCTCTCTGATGAGACCTTGGGGATAAAAGAATGCAGTAGACATTTCCTGAGATGGGGAACACTGGGAGGAATGTTGGGGTGAAGGGGATCGAGAGTTCCGTTACCTGTTAAGTTTCTCTTTAAAATCAGCTTTATAGAGGTAGGATTTGCATGCAAAGTGCACACATTTTGTTTTTGTTTATTTATTTATTTTGGCTGTGCTGGATCTTAGTTGCAGCATGTGGGATCTAGCTCCCTGACCAGGGATCGAACCTGGGCCCCCTGCATTGGGAGCACAGAGTCTTACCCACTGGACCACCAGGGAAGTCCCTAGTGCACACATTCTGATGCATTATGTCAAATGTGCATGCTCAGGCAAGCACTACCACAATCAAGATATAGAACGTTCTCTGAAATCCCAAATAAAAATATTGTACTTTAAAACGGATTTTTCCCCGAAAAATGATGTAACATCTTAGAAATGATTTTAAAACATAAAAATAAAAAGTTATTTCAGAACACAAAGAAGGACAAAGATATAACAGAATTGGCAAGTATAAGACTATGTACAAAATATTTGTGGCTCTATGAGACAGTGTTTCTGAAGCTTGTAGCTTTTAGCAAACATTTTTTCACACTTACTTGTGTTAAGTGCGTATGCCTGAGATACACTGCTGATCCAGATTCACAGGTTTCATGCCTTCATTAATCTTATGGTCTAGCAGGAAAGAGAGAACTACCAAAAAAGTTTACCAAGTATAACTTTAGAGGAATTAGGTGGTATAAGTACAAAGGAAAAAAACCCTAAAACAAAAAACAAACATATGTTTATACTAATTAAGAAATAGATTTGACCTGAAACCATAAAATTTCCAGAAGAAAACATAAGCAGAAAGCTCCTTGATGTCAGACTTTGCAATGATTTTTTTGGATTTGACACCAAAAGCAAACATAACAAAAGTGAAGGAAAAGAAAAGTGGCACTACATCAAACTATAAAGTTTCTGCACAGCAAAGGAAACCATCCACAAAATGAAAAGGCAACCTATTGAATGGGAGAAGATATTTGCAAATCATACAGCTGATAAGGGGTTAATATCCAAAGTATATAAAGAATTCATACAACTCAATAGCAAAAAAACCAAACAATCCAATTAAAAAATGGGCAGAGTAACTGAATAGGCTTTTTTGTTTGTTTTTTGCGGTACGCGGGCCTCTCACTGTTGTGGCCTCTCCCGCTGTGGAGCACAGGCTCCGGATGCGCAGGCTCAGCGGCCATGGCTCACGGGCCCAGCCGCTCCGCGGCATGTGGGATCTTCCCGGACCGGGGCACGAGCCCGTGTCCCCTGCATCGGCAGGCGGACTCTCAAACACTGCACCACCAGGGAAGCCCGATGGTTAGCATTTTTAATCAATGACGTATTTTTTAATTAAAGTAAAAACGAAACCGAACATTTTCATCACCCCAAAAGATTCCCTCGCGTTCCTTCCCAGTCAATCCCCACTCCTCATACCTCTCGCTCCAGGCAACCACTGGTATGCATTCTATAATCACAGATTGGATTTTTTTGTCCTGGATTTTTGTGTAAATGGAATGATCAGTGCCGGAGAGAGGAAGATGAATCAGTCATGGTCAACTGTCCGGTACGTTTCTCAACTTTTAAGTCTGTGTCCTCGTTGATAACGATAGAAATCTCAGATCCTGTACTGATTTACAGGGTATGTCCATAGCGAGGCATGCCCCCATGTCCCCTACTTTCTTATGACCTTGAGAAACAGTGCTTCTTTGTGTTCTCTGCAGCAAAGATCTTGTTGAGAATTACTTTCAGACATTTTCATATCGAAAATGTACACTTTCATTTTTTCCAATGTAAAGTAATATTAGAACATTATAATGTGATTTCAACTTACATAGTTCACTTCTCCAAATTCTGAGAAGTCCCCATCTTGGGTGGGGGGATGGTCCTTCCCTTTGAGAATCACTTGTCTATTTTTTTGTCTGAGGGGGTGGCTTGTGGGATCTTCGTTCCCCAGCCTGGGATTGAACCCCGGCCACGGCAGTGAAAGTGCAGAGTCCTAACCACTGGACTGTCAGGGAAGACCCATCGCTTGTCTCTTCTAACAATCACATGGAAATTAAATGGCTAACTATTGGCATTGATCTGCCAAAGGACATTCTGGGAAGAAGTTGTACAGCGTTTTGCCTCTCCCTGCCTCGATTTAAAGGGCTTGTCCTTTTATGGAAACCAAACATTTCACGATCACAGACCAAAGCAATTACTCATGTTTTTGTTTTATATCCCTTGGCTTCCTGATATTATTTTTAATAGCTCTTCCATAATCATATAATAGCTTCATTTATAAGGTCATTGGGATCCACGAAATAATGAGCGTTCAAATAGGTTATCCAGAGACTTCAAATAGTTACAAGAGGCAGGACATTCCCAGCTGGGCTGTTGTAGGATTTAGTTTTCACAGCAAAGAAATCAAATAGTATCATACTGCAACTGCAAACAGAGAACATACGAGTGTTGGAATCTAATGTGTCCTAATAGCACATTTAAATTTTGACTAGTGGGATGGCGGAATGCAGGGCACACAGCTATGGAGGAGGGTTAGTTTGTCCAAAGGAAAGAAGCAGTTGATTTACTTATGGAACTACATCCTCCTCTTCTTCCTCTTCCAATTCCTCTTTATGAAAACAGTAATTGTCGTAGTGATTTTGTACTTGGTTTTCATTTTCAGCCCAAGATTTCACAGCTTTTTCTCTAATGCTCAAATTACCAAAGAGCAGGTATCAGAGTAGGAGGAATGAACAAAATACTGAGAAAGAAAAAACATGAAAGAGAGAGAAGCTAGGCATTGCATCCGTTTTTCTAGCTACTCTAAAATCTGTGCATGTGTTGAGACATCAGCAGGAAGCTGGATAACATTATTTTTGTTCCCTATAGATGTTTTTGTGGCTGTCAATGACTATATTACACACTATTTCCTTTGTGAGAGCCTGCAGGAAAAAAAAATTTTCTCTGATTTGAATAGTTGTTCTTTTCCTGTGCAACAAATTGCTTTAAACTTCTGAGAGCACCGTGCATCATGTAATTGATCATATTTTATTCTTCTGTCCTAGAATCCTGAATATTCAGAGTTCAGAATTTGTGGCTCCCACCTCTACCCAGTGAATAAGCCCTCGTAGCTTCCTTCTATTTTTTCTTTCCTGATAGTCCCTTCATTCTGATTTCCTCACTAGATTTTATTTTAATTTTATTACAGTGTATTGTAGGATTACTGAGACACTCTATATCCTCTTTGGAAACAATGGCAGGTAAATAAGAACTTGTGGGGGAGAAATGCCTTGATAGTAAGGGGCCTTGGGCAGTTATCTTGTGGTTTTGCAGTTTGAATTTTTATGGCACAGGTTCTGGACTCTGGCCACTGGGGGTTCAAATCTTCACTTTACTACTTCCTGTTTGATCTAAGAGAAGTCACTTAATCTCTCCATGCCAGTAGTTTTCTGCTTAAGCAGATCCATCTCATTTTTTTCACTTACTTAGCATTACTTAGGAAATCCATTTATTTGGTTTAACCTTCTAGGTTCTCTGCGTTCAGGACATCACTGTCTTTTAGTCACAACGTAGTCAGTATATTAGTTATGTGTATTCTTACGTAACAAATTATCCCAAAATTTTAGCAAATTATAACAACACATATTTATTATTTTATAGTTACTGTGAGTCAGAAATCTGTGATGGGCTTAGCTGGGTCCTCTGCTTCAGAATTTCTTATAAGGCTGGGACTTCCCTGGTGGTCCAGTGGTTAAGACTCCGTGCTTCTACTGCAGGGGGCACAGGTTCAACCCCTGGTCCAGGAACTAAGATCCCACATCGGCGTGGCCAAAATATATATATATATAAAATTTCCTATAAGACTGAAATCAGGGTGTTACCTGAAGGCTCAACTGGGGAGGGATCAGCTTCCAACTTCACACAACTTGTTGGCTGGATTCAGTTCGTTTTGGATTTTTAAAAAATTGAAATATAGTTGATTTACAATATCGTGTTAGTTTCAGGTATACAGAAAAGTGATTCTGATGTATATATTCTTTTTAAAAATTATTTTCCATTGTAAGTTATTACAAGATATTGAATATAGTTCCCTGTGCTATATGATAAATCCTTGTTGTTTATCTGTTTTATGTATGGTAGTATGTATCTGCCAATCCCATACTGCTAATTTATCCCTCCCTCTCCTTCCCCTTTGCTAACCATAAGTTTGCTTTCTATGTCTGTGAGTCTGTTTCTGTTTGTAAATAGGCTCGTTTGTATTATTTTTTGGAATTCATGTATAAGTGATATCATGTAATATTTGTCTTTGTCTGATTTGCTTCACTTAGTATGATAATCTCTAGGTCCATCCACATTGCTGCAAAAACCAATCGTATGTTGATAGGCACTAGGGTTGTTTCCACGTCTTGGATATGGTAAATAGTGCTGCTATGAACATTGCAGAGTATGTATCTTTTCAAATTAGAGTTTTAGTCTTTTCCAGGTATATGCCCAGGAGTGGGATTGCTGGTTATACAGTAACTCAATTTTTAGTTTTCTAAGGAACCTCCATACTGTTCTCCATAGTGGCTGCACCAATTTACATTCCCACCAACAGTGTAGGAGGGTTCCCTTTTCTCTACACCTTCTCCAGCATTTATTATTTGTAGACTTTTTGATGATGGCCAGTCTGACCAGTATGAAGTGATACCTCGTTGTGGTTTTGATTTGCATTTCTCTAATAATTTGGATTCAGTTCTTTGAGGGTTGTTGGACTGAGGCCTCCCTCAATACCTTGCCTTTTGCTTCATCGAAACCAGTAATAGATTTGACCTGCTAGCAAGATGAAAGGTTACAATCTTTTGTAACCTAAAGTATAATAAAGAATTTTTCTCATCTTTGCTCCTGGTTCCTGGAAGATAACCTCTACATCCTCGGAATTTCCTGAGTTATAGGAGTGTCTTTGTTATTCATGGTGGGACCCCCGACCATACCTGAGTTTATGAGATGAAGAGGATGCAAAGTCAGATTAGAGGGTTGGAATTTTTAGCTCAACCTCCAGGGAGAAAAAGGGGTTGGAGACTGAGCTCAACCAATGATTAAATCAACCCAGGACAAGTAATGAAACTGCAATAAAAACTTTGGAAACTGAAGCTCAGTGAGCTTCCTGGCTTGCGAATGCACTGATGTGTGTCAGGTTGCTGTGTCCTAATTTTACAGGGAGAGGACATGAAAACTCTGCATCTGAGGCCCTCCCCAACTTTGCTCTGTGTGCCTTCATTTGCCTGGTCCTAATTTGTATCCTTTACAATAAAACTGTAATTCTAAATATAGCACTTTCCTGAGTGCTGTGAGTTGTTCTAATGAATTGTTGAACCCTAGAGGGTAGTGAGAATCCCTGGATGTGGAGCCAGCTGCTTAGAAGGGTCAGTGGCTTGGGGATGCCCAAACTTGTGGCTGGCATTTAAAGTGCAGGCAATTTTGTTGGGGTCTGTGCCCTTAAATCTGTGGACTCTGTGGTCACTCCCGGCGGCTAGTGTCAGATTGCATTGCAGTATTGCACCTAATCATGAAATGACATCCCATCACTTTTGCTGTATTCTGTTGGATAGAAGGAGTCACGAGGTTCAGCTCACACTGGAGAGAAGAGGATTGCATTAGGGTGTGAACCCCTGGAGGCAGAGAACATTGGCAGCCTTGTCAGAAGTTTTTGATCACAGTCAGTGTAGCCCCACGGAGTAAGGTGATCTGTCTTAGAACATCTTGATCGATTAGATGCACATGAGATCATGGATTATGAAATTTTAATGCTGGAAAGGATGTTAGGTATTGTCTAGTCTCGTTCAACCCTCTTGTTTTACAGATGAGAAAAGTCAGGCTTAGTGTGTGTACGTGTCTTGTTTGAGAGCATGTGATGAGCCAGTGTCAAAGTCAGGACAAGAACTCAATGCTCTTTTCCCAATACCATGCTGACTAAATTATTTAATCGAGCCAATAAGTAAATTAAAACCGCTATAGATAAATAGTTACATTCATTAAAGTACATTCACAAAGCTTATGAGCTCCTTAGCCAAGACAGAAAAACTCCCAGGATGAGAAGATTCAAGTAGGGTCAAAGATTTTGAAAGGCAAAGATTTTAACTGGCAGAAAATTGGAAAAGCTCTTTGTTTCCAGTACATGATGCAGTGATTTTTTAAAAATTAGAAAATCAAATTAAGAAGGAAGTGTAGAATTTCAGAGGTTAGAAAATAAAATGTAGAAGCAAAAGGGAATTAAGCTTCAGACTCATAGTTCACAGAGTATTAGTCATGTTCTCTAGACTGGTCCGTATGTGAATTCAGCTTCTTGATTAGTGTCGTGATCAGTGGCAGAGGAGTTCTAGAACCTCTAGAACCAGTACTGAAATGAATGTTGCACAGCTCACAACACGCTAGCAGAAATTATATGATGAGCTGATTTTCCACTCAAATAAGATGGGCAGAAAAAAATGCTATTAGGACATAATAAAGGAGCTAGTTGTGGCTTCTCTAATTGGTTTACAAAATAGCTTCGATTCTGACTTCTGAGCAGGTTGCCAGGAAACAGCAGACTTTGACATTGTCGGGGTTGGAGGGAGTGGGTAAGAAGCAATGGTCTGCTTCATTTTCAGCAAAGGCAGAAGGCAGCTTGCAAAGTCAAGTTAAACTTCAAACAGCGATTCAGGACTAACAGGGGCTCTGGCTTCCAAAGGCATTATTGGACAAAAGGACTTCTTACAGTAGAGTGTGGTCATGTCACTGACTACAAACAATATCACTAACTCTATTATCTTCACCAATAAGACCGTGCCCTTCAATGTGTAATTCACAACCGATACTCCCAGCAGTGTCATCTCTCTTGCCACACTCAAAGCGAATCCTTTGTTCCATTCCCACAAGGTTACTCAGGGTTCCTCAGTCAGGCTGTGACATTTTTGCCCTCATGCCTTTCCCTATTCCATCTAAATCTTCCTCATTTTTCTGGACCAGATAAAGTCTGCTCCTCTCTGGGAAGCCTTCTCGTACTACTACCACTTTATCATTGAACAAAAGCCTAGCACTGTGCTAAGTGCTTTATAAATATTAATTCAATCCTTATAATAGCTTTAAGAGGTGGTTACTATTGTTACTGTCAAAGGAAGGCTCAGAGACAGGAGCATTTCCAAAAGGAAAGAAAAAGTTTACTTGCAAAGAATGCAGGAGAGTCAAACTTCAGAAGGTCTGGTACAGCAAACCCAAACACAGGGATTTAAACAGATAAAACCTACCAAGTTGCCAAGGTTACATATCTGTTCACAGTAAAAAACAGCTTTCTCAAGTGATTATCATATTCTCAAAAGTCATGATGTCTGTATAAAAAATAAATAAAATAAAATTCAAAAAAAAAGTCATGATGTATTTTCAGACAACATTGCATGAAATAGATAGAATTGCTTTTTTAAGGGAGTTTATGGGAAATAGTCAAGATTTCTTTATTTGGGGGGACAGAATCAGACATTTTTGGTTTATCTCGGAGTCAAAGTGGTTTTTGTTCATCTGACTATGAACCGTAAAGAACATAATCATGTTGAAAACAAGGCAAAGTATCAGTTTCTCCTTCTGCATATCCCCCACCCCTATCTTGGCTCATTACGGATCAGGAAACGGAAGCAAAGAGAGGTAAAATAATTTGCTTCAGGTTGTAGGGGTGGCAGACGGTGGAGTGGATTTGAACACAGGTGGCCGGGTTCCACTGGATGACGGTAGCTGCCCATTCTCAAGGGTACCTCGTTTCTCAGCAATTACTAGCCGCTTCCTGCCCATCCATTCATTTATCATTTAATGATCCATGGCCCTATACTATTATTTCATTTTGCATATGTAATTATCTTATTTCCCCGCTGGCCTGAAGGACCCTTTCTAGCTGGGACTTTGTGATGCTGGCATCTGAGAGCACTACATACACAGTTGTCGTTCTATAAATATTTGAGAATGGTGAGTGACCCTCGGGCCCATTTCCACCTGTACAAGTTGGTGGGGGACTGCTCATTATTTATCAAACTTTACTCATACTCATGGTTATTGGAAATATATGCAGCATTATTTTGAACAAAAGCAAAATATTGAAAATTGAGATTTCTGGGAGGTTCCAGAAAAACTTGTTCTAGGCTTGGGAATGCCAAAACTTAAGGTATTTTTCTTCCCGTTTACATTGAAACACTTCCCAGGCCTTCTGAAATGTCATTGAAGGTCAAATTTTGAGGTGGCAGCAAAGAGCTGCTGCCATCCAAGGACATGGCTCCAGCCAGTTCCTATAGCAGTGACCGAGGAAAAATGGCTTAATCTTCCCAGGCTTTCATTTCCTGTAACACAAGCTTAAGAATCCATCAGTATAATGATCTCCCCGAAGAGTTGAGGTGAGAAATGTCAGAAATAAGCTTTTCAAGTGAAGGAGATTCACAGTAATAAACTTTTGCTAAAAAAGCCATCAATATATTTAACAGGCTAGAAAAATAACCACCTTTTCTTTCCCAGTGAAAAATAATGTGTCCTTAGCATTATCAAGAGCTGACTGCTGGTTAGGCATTCAGTATTTGTGGGTTATTTTATGACTGCATTTTAAATTCTTGCAATGAATGGTTTCTGTCACAAAGCTTGGCCCATCATCATACCACAGAGGTATCTCCAACAGTACCACCTTCATCTCTGTAGCTTAAAAAAAAATCTAACTTCCTCTAAGTATTTACATAGCGCATAATATTCTTTCCTCTGCAAAATGTTGGCTTCGAAATGCATACTTTGGATGTCATTCTGTTGATGCAGAGAATTTTGTAATCTTATCTTAACATACTAGGATATGGTACTCCTTTCCCACTTGGATAATTTTCCCCAGTCAGTAGAAATCCCTTTTTATGAGAAGTAAAGTAAACCACACAGACTGTTCAGTTTCTCTCTGAACATATTATAGTAGCATGCTACCTAATTTTTTTTTTTAATAAGCCAGGTTCTAAACAACACACAAGCAAGCAAATAAAAAGAAAACTAATTATGGTACAAGGAAGCCACAAAAACAAGCCATCATTCTAGTTTGGCGTAAGTCAAGAGATGTGGCATTGTCAGCCAGTGAAAGAGTTGGTTCTAGGCTTAGGCAGTGATTGAAATTGTTCTGTTTTGCCATTGACTCTTGGTTTTGGCCCTTATTTTTTCTTTGTTTTTCCTCTTTCTCTTCAGGAACTGTTTCATGTTCCCTTATCCCATGATCAAAAATTCTCCCAAATGTTCTTGGAACTAGGGTGTCTCAAGGCTGGGTTTTTTGGCTGCCCTCAGTCCTAGCTTGTTAAGCATCTAGGCTCTGCTCAATTTCACAACTGGCCACTTGATTATGGCTCAAGCTCCTCCATGGAATAGGTCTGATGAGCCAGGACACTGCACATACAGGGGACACAATGTGAGCACCCACAGAGAGGTTCAGTGGCAAGTGTTGTTCTGAGAACACTGTTAACATTTCCATCTTCTTTTTTTAAAATTAATTAATTAAATTTATTTATTGGCTGCGTTGGGTCTTCGTTGCTGTGTGCGGGATTTCTCTAGTTGCAGCAAGCAGGGGGCTACTCTTCGTTGTGGTGGGCAGGCTTCTCATTGCTGTGGCTTCTCTTGTTGCGGAGCACAGACTCTAGGCACGCGGGCTCAGTAGTTGTGGCTCACGGGCTCTAGAGCACAGGCTCAGTAGTTGCGGTGCATGGGCTTAGTTGCTCCACTGCATGTGGGATCTTCCCGGACCAGGGCTCAAACCCGTGTCCCCTGCATTGGCAGGCGGATTCTTAACCACTGCGCCACCAAGGAAGTCCCTATCCTTTCCATCTTCTAATAACAGATCCAGGCCTTGCCCAATCCCTTTAGCCACAATAACTCAGGCCTGGCCAGAGTACTCTGTTCCTTTGTTCAGGGATTGGCATATACCCAAGCAAGGAAAATCTGAGTGTTTCTCAGGACTCTTCTGTGGAGCCAGTAGAGACTTCCCCCTTACTTTGAATCCCAACATGGAGAAAGCCTGACCACTGTAGGAGAGAATAAGACCAATTCACAGACAGAATCTGAATGGATAGAGGTAAAAGATGAGAGCTGAGGGCTCCAGCTATGGTTGAGACCTACGCCACTCCTGAACACTTATGAGGCAATAAATTCCCATTTGTGTTAGCTGTTTGGAATTGGAAATCTCTCATCTGCAACAAGTTGAGTCATGACGAATAGGGGCATGAAGCTAGACATTGCCTCAGTTTTGGTAGAGCTTAGTGGGAGAGTTCTAGAAACTGGAATACATGTGCTGAATGCTGTGATAGGGTCCTAGAGGAATTCCCAGTAGGGGAAACCACCCTAGTTTAGGAGGTCAGGGAATGTTTTGCACAGCTACATCCTGAAGGATTGTGTAGGAATTAGGCAGGTGAATAGGGGCAAGAGTGTGAAAGCTCAGTGGAGAGAGAGTGGGGTAAAATGGAGAAAAGATACCATTTTCATATGGTTGAGTAGTGGGGAGAAATGAAGCTGAAGAGGCCGTTAATTGACCGTCCTTGGTGACAGATTTATGTCCTCTTTCTTCCAAATCCAATGATATGTTCAAGCGGTGGTCTTTATTCCTTTGCTTCATTTCTGGACCCTTTTCCACTTGGCTTTGAAGTGTTGGATGAGTTCTAGTCCCTCTTCACTCATCATCAAAGCATTTTCTCAGCAAGGCTAAATGGCTTTCTCAATTCCTTTTTTTTCCTTCATTTATTCATTCTGGTATCAAATTAGTTTTTATTTTTATTACAATTTTTTGTGCACATAAAGAGTCAATTCTACAAGACTTGTTACAAAAAATACTGCTTTCCTTTGCATCCTATTTCTTTCCTTAGAGGCAACGACTTTCAAATCTTTAAGCTGCTTCTTTTTTTTGTTGTTTTGTTTTTTTGGCTGTGTTGCTGTGTGCGGGCTTTCTCTAGTTGAGGTGAGCGGGGGCTACTCGTCATTGCGGTGTGCGGGCTTCTCATTGCTGTGGCTTCTCTTGTTGCAGAGCACGGGCTCTAGGCACGTGGGCTTCAGTAGTTGCAGCACATGGGCTCAGTAGTTGTGGCTTGCAGGCTCTAGAGCACAGGCTCAGCAGTTGTGGTACACGGGCTTAGTTGCTCCACGGCATGTGGGATCTTCCCACACCAGGGCTCGAACCCGTGTCCCCTGTATTAGCAGGCGGATTCTTAACCACTGCGCCACCAGGGAAGTCCTAAGCTGCTTCTTTTAATATTTATCTTCCTATCTCTAAAAATTGTCATTTAGAGATATTGTTTATATTGTTATTTCTCGGTATTCCCATTTTAGACATTATCTGTTGACTTCCTTCCATGAAAGGTAAAGATTTAATTCTCTTTCACCACTGCCCTCCACTACCATATATATTATATACATATATATATATATACACACACATACACACACTTCCCATCACACCATCCCATCTTGTTTAGAGGATGATTCCATGTTTTCATTATTATAACTATGTATATACTATACACAGATGAGCCAGGGAGCATACTATGATTACCCTTTCTTGCAGAACTTTTTTTTTTTTTTTCGGTACGCGGGCCTCTCACTGCTGTGGCCTCTCCCGTTGCGGAGCAACAGGCTCTGGACGCGCAGGCTCAGCGGCCATGGCTCACGGGCCCAGCCGCTGTGCGGTATGTGGGATCTTCCCGGACCGGGGCACGGACCCGTGTCCCCTGCATGGGCAGGCGGACTCTCAACCACTGCACCACCAGGGAAGCCCTCCTGCAGAACTTTTTATTTTCCCTGAGGTTAATAACTGTCTTTTAAAAAAATTGTTGTTGTTCCTTGGTTTTCTTTATACTTGTATTAAATCGACCACAAGCTTTCCACAATTGTCTAAATCTCCTCTTAACACTTCCAACCTCATCTATCATTTTCATCTTCTTGAAGAAATCTTTCCCTGAGCTTTCCAACATGCTCCAGTCTGACTTGGTTGCTCTCTGTGCCTGCAGCACGGCTGTCTTCCCAGAATATCTCTGCACCATCATTCTAGAAAAACCCTTTGCCTTCCTCTTGACTCGGAACTTCTGTTTCTTGTAACTTCCCCTCCCATTGTTGACTCCTTGTTTTGGTGGCGTACATACTTCAGGAGCTTCCTGAGAAACTGTACGTAGGAGGGAAAATTTTGAGGCCATTCATATCTAAAAATATCTTATTTTATGTTTATACTTAATTGATATATGAGATAGAATTTTGGTTTGAAAAATCATCTTCCCTCAAAATTTTGACAGCAATGCTTCATTTTATTCTGTCTTCCAGACGTTCTGATTCCTGATGATATATGGCCTGTCTTCTTGGCCTCTCCTCCATTTTTTTTCTGTTCTTTCTTTATAGAAAACTTACTGTTCAAATATTAGACATTCTTGAATGATCTTTTTATTTTCTCATCTCCACACTCCTGTTTCCCATCTTTTTGTCATTTTCCTCTACTTTTGGGGAAATTTCTTCAACTCTTCTAAACCTTTTACTGGGATTTTCATTTCTGCTAATGGTTTCTAAATATTCTTATTTCACGAATGCAACATCTTCTTAACATTGTGAGGTTATTAATCATTGTTTTGCAATGTTTTATCTCTGCAGTTTCTGTTTCCTCCAAGTTTGTGCGTGTGTGTGTGTGTGTGTGTGTGTGTTGTGACCTGTTTTTCACACTGGGGATTTTCCTCAGATGCATGGTGAGCCTTAGAAGTCTCCTTATATTTAAGAGAGGCAGTCTTGCAGGTTGTTTGGAAACTCTGAGGGTGTGGGTGGGGCTTGTTTGTGGACTTCACCTATGACGATGACCCGGCTGAGGTGTGTGTTTGAGGAACACTAAAGCCTCAGTTCTTGGCAGTTTCCTGTTGGACTGGTTGGATTCTGTACAGAAGAAACCACTAACATTTTGTCTATAAGAATGATGCTGAGCCAAAAATATTCCCTTTAATCCTCTGAAAACAGTATGCCAACCTTCCATGGTGCCCTATTGTCCAGATAATATACCTCCTACTAAGAGGGTAGGGAAGGGGCTCCAGGGGTTGAAGAGCAACCTTCATCCAATCAACTGTTTTAGCCCATCTTCCTCTTCACTCTCAGTAGAACCCGAAGCCATCAGTTCTTAAAGCTTTTAGGACTTGGGGGAGCGCATGGAATTGTGTCTTTCCCCACTGCTGGCTTAGGGACTAGCATTCTCTGAAGTGCTAATTTAGTTACCACTTGTCCATCAGCTTTTCAGATGCCAAAATTTTCTTACTGTCATGGCCACTCCATTCTCTTTATCTTTGTGAGTTTGTGCCTTAAACCAAAATCCCTGTTATTGGTGTTTTAGGAGGCAGCAAAAGTAAATGCAGGGTTGTCTGCCCTCTTAATTTAGAAGTCACTCAACTAGGCTTCCTAGTTAACTCTTTGCTTCTCTGGACTTCTTTCCTATTTCCTTTCCTTGAAGGTCCATTATGATCCTTTTTTTCTTTTTTTTTTTGCGGTATGCGGGCCTCTCACTGTTGTGGCCTCTCCCGTTGTGGAGCACAGGCTCCGGACGTGCAGGCTGAGCGGCCATGGCTCCCGGGCCCAGCCGCTCCGCAGCATGTGGGATCTTCCCGGACCGGGGCACGAACCTGTGTCCCCTGCAACGGCAGGCGGACTCTCAACCACTGCGCCACCAGGGAAGCCTATGATCCTTTTTTGCCTTGAGATTTTCTTATGGAATCTTTCAATACTAACAAGATGAAATCCAACAGGGGTAAACGTTAAGATTCTACACTCCGAATAAAAACCCTAATTAAACATGAGGTGGGGCAAATCACAAGTTAAAGGACAGGCAAAAAGTCTCAAATCCAAGCACACTGGGAAGTCAGGCCCAAAGGCCAGCACTCAGAACACTGTGATGGGAACCTCCTTCCGGGGCAAATCAGAAATTTAGGACGGTATGGGCATAAGCTTGAAAGTCACTTATCACTGTGATTATACCTGGTCAGAGAGGGGATCATATTCTTGGTAGGGTCTGCTGACCAAATTAGAGAATAGCTTTGAGAATGTCATACTTCCTCCTAATTGACCATCTTAGGAAAAACTGTATGGTGATACTCACAATGCTTTGCAATTATACAGCACTCCTGCCAGAAACACCAATTAATTCATTCCCTTAAATTTCAACTGGAGAAAAGAGTTTCATTCTTGGAAGAGAAAGGGCAGTTACAATTATAAATTCCTATGCTGCAGTTTTAGGAACTGATGGGGCAAAGTTCAAAACAGCTTTTCCTGTTTGACCATCAGAAATGAACCAGCACCCCCTAATAGCAAGGTCCTGTTTTATCTTCTCCTTGTTCTTTCTCTGTAGGTAAAAGCAGAATAGCACCGATCTTTTTGTTTGTCTGTTTTATAAATTTATTTATTTATTTTTTTGGCTGTGTTGTGTCTTCATTTCTGTGCGAGGGCTTTCTGTAGTTGCGGAGAGCGGAGGCCACTCTTCATCGCGGTGCGCGGGCCTCTCACTGTCGCGGCCTCTCTTGTTGCTGAGCACAGGCTCCAGACGCGCAGGCTCAGTAGCTGTGGCTTACCAGCCCAGTTGCTCCGCAGCATGTGGGATCTTCCCAGACCAGGGCTCGAACCC
Source organism: Neophocaena asiaeorientalis asiaeorientalis (assembly GCF_003031525.2). Lineage (NCBI taxonomy): Eukaryota > Metazoa > Chordata > Mammalia > Artiodactyla > Phocoenidae > Neophocaena > Neophocaena asiaeorientalis. The sequence goes on from NW_020175227.1 coordinate 131,584, forward strand.
GTGTACCCTGCATTGCCAGGCAGATTCTCAACCACTGCACCACCAGGGAAACCCACACTGATCGTTTTGATTGGGCAAGGGGCAGGAGGTTACAGTAGAGAATAATAGTGAGTAAAAAAAGTAGACTAAATATTAATTTCTTCATGGGTAAGATGGGTGACCACAGATGAAATTCCCTGGAACCCATGACCAGGCCACTAGTCATCTAGTTGGAAATGACAGGCTACTATTAAAGTAAATCACACAGTGATGAAAGGAGACCAAAAAAGAAGCACTGAACTTCTTATTTATAAACCTTTTCATTTTCTTAGCTTAAGCTCATTTTAGGAAGTATAATTGTTCCTCTTGATCCAATCAAAGAGGAGTCCTTTTTCTTACACTTTTGGCAAGACATGAATATGATAACCTTATCCTAGGAGACTTCCTGATTATCTTTGAAATGAGAGAGAAGGGGAAAGCATAAGAGAATTACAAAAAAACCCCAATGGTTGGAAAAAACTTTTAGAGGTTATTTAATTTAACTCTCCTGAGTAGCAGCTTCACTTGAAACCTGAACTACTTCAGGAAAAGGAATTTCTTTTCTTAAAAACTCTCAGGGAAGGGCTTATAACCATTTTAGGCACTTAGGCAAGTACTTAGGGATTGGGTTTCAGTTAAATTCATCCCGGTGTTTCTTGCTTCTTTAAAGGATTAAACCCAGAGGTAATCTGTAGAGCCCTTTTGGTTTTAAGTGATTCCATAGGGAAATTAATTCTTAAAGGGGAAGCTACAAGTTGTATTACTCAACTCTACCAAAAGTTTCATTTGGAACTCATCTTAATATTTGTAGTACACTTTAAACACCAGCCCTAGGGCATTCATTCAGCTGTGCATGGCAGGTACAGATGAGGAACCTGAGGTACAGAGAGCTCTGGTAACACTATTAGACAATCTTGCTTTTGCAGCAAAGATGATGCTTTCTTTCTCGGTAAAGATTTGTCTAGACAGTGGTTTTTGCAGATGGAAAATGAGTTCAAGAAGAGCCTCCATCCTTTCATTTGTTCCTTGTGATCAGAATCTAAGATGTAAACCTGGCAATGATGAGTGAGGCTTCATGTATGCTGTGGCTTGGAATAAATTTATATTTCAGGGAATTTTTCATGATAAAGGTTGATAACTGACTTTGAAAAAATTAAAAAAAAAATAGGAAGAAAATTGCCCTTGGGTTGAGAGTCTGCCTGCCAATGCAGGGGACACGGGTTCGTGCCCCGGTCCGGGAAGATCCCACATGCCGCGGAGCGGCTGGGCCCGTGAGGCATGGCCGCTGAGCCTGCGCGTCCGGAGCCTGTGCTCCGCACCGGGAGAGGCCACAACAGTGAGAGGCCCGCGTACCGCAAAAGAATTGGAAAGCGGTAAAGGGTTTTTTTCTTGAAGATGGAAGCAAAACTTCAGGGAACACTTGGGTGAAGGCAAAATGTTGCAATTCCTTGCAAATCAGAATCTCTCAGAGAGCTCATTGCAGCTGTCTGAGTTCTGCTTCTTGCAAATTCCCTTGGGGGAGCGATATTTAACACTATGTTCACCCTCTTTTAAGTGGGAGGAATAGTAGTAGAAATAATACCACTGGGGGTCCCAGCACCTTTAAATTAAATGCCCCACTCCCCATGGGTGTTTCTACTAAGAAACACACAGTTTTCTGTGCAAAAGTGTTTTAAATGTTCAGAAGGAAAAAGGTACATCTGCATTAAAAGGAAATCTCTGGAAGGGACAAAGGAGGAGTAGCCCCCTGCTGCTGGATGTAAATTTCCTCCCTGATACTCTTCATTCAATCCCTATGTTCCCTGCCAAGATCTGGATTATTTTTCTATATCTGCAACACCCTTTTCCCTCTGAGCCTATAAACATGTTCAAATTTTCTCGCATCTAAGAAAGCAGCTTTCTCCACACTGCATTTCTCTATTTCCTCCTTTACATAATTACTCAAAAGAGTAGCCTACAAAAAATAAAAATAAAAAGTAGGCGAACAGTGTTTGACACAGAGTAGGGCACACTATACTTTTAGAATATTTTTTGATGCAAGTTTTATAAAGACTTGTTTTGTAAAGAAAAATATTCTCTCCTTGAAAAGTAGGCTTTGATAGGAAGGGAGGGGAGTTATGAGCTCTGGCAGTATTAAAACATGCCCTCCCAAATTCTTTGACCCTCCTCTAATAGAGACGTGGGGTTCACGTCCCCTCTCTTTGAATCTGGGCTCTGTGACTGCTTGACCAATAAAACATGGTAGAAGAGAATGGTGCCAATCTCTGGGCCCAGGCCTTAAGAACCTGGCAGTTTCCACTTCCTGTCTCTTGGTTGCTTGCTCCCTCCTGGAACCCAGCCATCATGTGGTGACGAAGCCCAAGCCACACAGGGAGACTTTGCTTAGATATTCCAGCCTAAGCTTCCAGCTGGAGGTCCCAGCTAACAGCCAGCATCTCTTGCCAAACGTGAGTAGAGACGACTCCAGGTGATACAAGCCCCACTCATTGAATCTTTGGGCCCAGGCATTCTGGAGTAGAGACAAGCCCCCGCCATATGCCCGGTCAGAGTTTCTATCCCACGGAGTTTATGGGTACAATAAAAAATGGTTATTTTGGTATTCCCTGGCAGTTCAGGGATTAGGACCCCGAGATCTCACTGCCGGGGGCCCGGGTCAGGGAACTAAGATCCCACAAGCCGCGTGGCCAAAACAAAACAGGTTATTTTATGACATATAGGTTTTGAAGTGGTGTATTACAAAGCCCTAGGTAACTGGAATTTAGCCTATCTGTTCCTTTCCTAATCCCATTTCCCTTAATCCTGGCTGGCAGGTAGAATTCTTTAACTGGCCTGTTGTCTCTCATACTTCACATCTTCGGCCCTATCTTGCCTCTAGGCAGGGGTCACCAACCCAAAAATGAATGCAGGGTGTGTAGGGCAGAGTGCAGGAAGGATCCAGACCATGGAATTTTCTGCGATGATGGAAATGTTCTAAACCTATGCTGTCCAATACACACTGTCCGGCACATGAAATGTGGCTAGTGCGATTAAGGAACTGAATTTTCTTTTCTTTTCTTTTCTTAAATTGAAGTGTAGTTGATTTACAATGCTGTGTTAGTTTCTGGTGTACAGCACAGTGATTCTGATATATATATTCTTTTTCATTATGGTTTATTACAGGATACTGAATATAGTTCCCTGTGCTATAAAGTGGGACCTTGTTGTTTATCTATTTTATATATAGTGGTTTGTATCTGCTAATCCTGAACTCCTAATATATCCCCCACCTGGAACTAATTTTAAATTAATTTTAATTTAAAATGTAATTTTAATTTAAAATGTAAAATTAATTTAATGTAAAATGTAAAATGTAAACATAGAGCTAGTGGCTATCATATACACCAGAACAACTCTAGACATTAGGTGATAAGATGCTTGGACCAAGGATAACAACTGCCTAATTACATGGCTTCAGCATTTTTTAAATCAAAGTTTAATTCCCCTTAGATTTGTAAAGGATTCTTTTTTTTTTTAATTTATTTATTTTTGGCTGCATTGGGTCTGCGTTTCTGCGTGCGGGTTTTTCTCTAGTTGCGTCAAGCGGGGGCTACTCTCTGTTGCGCACGGGCTTCTCATTGCGGTGGCTTCTCTTGTTGCAGAGCATGGGCTCTAGGCATGCGGGCTTCAGTAGTTGTGGCACGTGGGCTCAGTAGTTGTGGCTGCCGGCCTCTAGAGCGCAGGCTCAGGTGTTGTGCACACGGGCTTAGTTGCTCCGTGGCATGTGGGATCTTCCTGGACTAGGGGTCGAACCTGTGTTCCCTGCATTGGCAGGCAGATTCTTAACCACTGCGCCACCAGGGAAGTCCCCTGCTTAGATTTTTAAAAATAGCACTAATGGTACTAAAAACAGCAGACCCTGCCCGCCTTTTAATCTCACTCCCCAAAGTCACCCACTTTCACTTCATTTAGGCTTTTCTTCTGGTATTTATCTCCATGCATAAAGAATATGCTAAACTGTTATTTTTTGATTTATTGATTTTGGACATTACCTATTGATTTTCTGTTATGATAGAGGAAGATTTAATGAATATTAGGGAAGGAGATAGAAAGTACTCAATCCTTTTAGCTTCATAAATGTGGCACCATCTCTCACTTTATTAGATTCCTATTGCTATCTGTACAAATGACCACAGATGTAATGGCTTAAAACAATAAAATGTACTATCTTACAGTTCTGTAGGTCAGCAATCTGACAAAAGGCCGACTGGACTGAAGTCAAGGTGCACTGTGTTGCTTTCTGGAGGCTCCAGGGGGAGAATCCTTCTCACCTTTTCCAGCTTCTAAAAGCTGCTAGAACTCTTGGCTTGTGATGACTTGTGCTCACAAAGCATGATATAAAGCTCATATAAAGATGTCCCTTTCCTCAATCTTTATAGCCATTGATGTTACATTGCTCCAACTATTCTTCTGTTGTCACATCTCCCTCTGACTTTGAACTTGGTTGAGAAAGTTTCTCTGATCTTAAGGACCATGTGGTTAGATTGTGCCCACCCAGATAGTCCAGAATCATCTTCTCATCTCAAGGTCCTTAACTTAATCACATATGCAAAGTCCTTTTTGCTGTGTAAGTGTCCTGTGTTTATTCACATGCTCTGGTGATTAGGAGATGCGCATGTTTGGGGGCTATTATTCTGCCCGCCAAACTTACCTTTCCTCTTCTCTGTATTCAGGTTGACATTTTGATGTGTAACCTTTTTTATTTATTTATTTATTTATGGCTGTGTTGGGTCTTCGTTTCTGTGCGAGGGCTTTCTCCAGTTGCGGCGAGCGGGGGCCACTCTTCATCGCGGTGCGCGGGCCTCTCACTATCGCGGCCTCTCCCGTTGCGGAGCACAGGCTCCAGACGCACAGGCTCAGTAGTTGTGGCTCATGGGCCTAGTTGCTCCGCGGCATGTGGGATCCTCCCAGACCAGGGCTTGAACCCGTGTCCCCTGCATTGGCAGGCAGATTCTCAACCACTGCGCCACCAGGGAAGCCCGATGTGTATGTAACCTTTTAAAACACTGTGCTGGTGGGTTTTTAAAGTCATCAATCTGGTTCCTTGTGCACTTTACTGCATTATGTATTTTGCTGTGCAGAGCATAAAAAAAAATGAGTCTGCAGGACCTGTGTAGAGACTGGCCTCCAGTCTGTAAGGGTTGCACCAGAGGTACTGTAAAGATTTGCCTCAGTGCTTTCTCATTGATGGTCAAATGAGTCCTGTTTCTCAAGACTCCTTGAGGGCAGAGACTAGTCTCCATTGTATACCAGTGCTTGGTACATACTGAGTGCTCAGAAGATACTGACCACATGAATGAAGGATCTCTTCCTGACAGTAGAGAGCCCAGATTGAAGCCATTTCCCTGGGTTTACAGTCCTTGCCATGTGTGACCTGGAGCATCAGTCTCTAGGACCTATCATGACCTTGTAGAAGGGCATTTGACCTTACAGCTCATCAAGGACTGCTCCCAATGCACTCTTGCTTCCAGGCTGCAGGAGCCTGATGACTGGTTCAGTGTGGTCTCTGATGTGCTTATGTCTGCCTGGTACCCCTCTCCATCAAAATCGGGGTACTTCGCCTTCTTCCCACCAGTACTGTCCTACCACCAAGTACTAGAATCTGCCCAGGAGGCACAGGCTAGTGGTTGGTGCAACCATCTGACAATTACCGGATGTTAACTCCCTGGATTTCTGACTATTACAGGTAGGGTTCCACCTGCCTATCAGGGCACATGACATATCATGTTAGTCACAGATACTAGCTGTGACCTGTATATCACCTAAGTCAATGCTCTGCCCTTCCTGGAAACTGTCTTCTCTTAGACCAGATGCTGTCCAAATGCTGCCCCACTCCAGCTGACAGATCCAGTTTAGATCTGGGGCCTCCCCATCTGCCCATCCTAGAGCTCAGAGTGATAGAAATGTGACTACACGCAAAACAGGTGCAGCCCTGAGCATGACTCAAGTGTATGGAAACAAAGATGACCAAATGGGATGGTGTTAAGTTTAAATGTTCTATTTTGGTGACTCATTTGTGGGTTATACATAATTGGAGAACAAATGGAACAGTGTCATCAGGAATGGTGAACTTTCTATTGATATAAGGCTGATTTCATAAGCGTCCAACAGTTTTATTATTTCCAGGTCATTGTAAGTTTCTCTCCCTCTGGGAGGTTGAAGGGACTGGGTCTCCCCTCCCTCTCCATTACACATTCCCTACACTTTGCTTATGGGTTTCTGCGTCCAGAGTGGGTTTTGAGTGGTATTAGTCAGAAGGTGTCACAGGCATCCATGCTTCTGCTTGACAGAGCAATCTGTTTTCAGCTTGAACTCCCTTCTATAATTTGCTTTTCCTGCCCAAAGTAGTGGAATAGAAAATACCCCTCCAGTTGCCCCAAGGAAGACAGGGCAGGGGACAGAATGGTGGAACTCAGTGGTTGCTCCAGGGAATTATAGAGACATGCAGGGTGGAGGGAGACAGAACCTGTGACGAGCTGTGGGTGTTTTGTACGACGCGTGTGAGGGAAGAACCATCCCATCTGGGACCTCAGCTGAACTCTGAGTTGGTGTGGAACAAAGTGAGGGGAGAGCCAGTGCCTCCTCTCCTGTAGAAGAGGCTCAAGGGAAAGGGATGGGGGAGGCATGCATGGAAGGAGGTCCAGAGACCCCGAAAAGCAAGGGGGAAATGCAAGACGAGGCACGTTAACGTCAGAGTTCATCTCTGCCAACTTCATGTAGATTTCATCCCACAGTGTGAGTTCGTTCATGGTCTTGGCTGTCTTTACAAGCCTGAGTTAAAGCCCCCATCCAGTGCTGGTGTACAGAGTGGAAGGTGGAAAAAACGACTGGGGTCCGGGCAGGGGATGAGGCCCTTCCTCTGCCCCTAAAGTCTTCATAGCCTTCTCTGGCATGTGATGGTTAGGGAGATACCCAGACTTACCATGGTATCCAATCCTAGCGCTAAGAGTAGGCACAGCAGGTAAGTGCTACTCCTGACAAGACGCTGGCTTAGCAAGGGCTCCTCGTGTCTGGATGTCTGGTAGTAGCGCAACAGTTAAAGCATCAGCGCTGGAGTCAGATGGACCCGATTAGTTCCCGGCTCCTCCATGGGGTAGTTTTGTGACCCTGTGAAATGTATTTACCGTCTCTGGGCCTCAGTTTCTTCATTTGTATAAATGGCTATAACAATAGTACACATCTCATAGGACTGTTGAGAACCAAACGTCCCAATACCGTTAAAGGATGAACTCAGTGTTTCATACACTTCACACACAAACACTTACTACTCATCAACTATTATTATTTGTGACCCCTTGAACTGACTGTATAGAATAATTCGGGATTAATTAGGAGACTCTATGAAGCAAATCAATGCCTTCTTTCTGGTTATAGAGTAACCTAGCGAGGGCCACCTAGAAAAATAATCTAACCCCCAGTGGTCGACCAGTATTATTCTCAACTTAAAAATGCATTTGCTGTAAGAGCTACATGTAAACTCTTCTCTTCTCTTACTTGCATGAAAAACCTATCAAAAGATAGAAGTGGAAGACCTGATTCCTGAATGTTCTTCTATTTTTGATTTTTGTGTTTCCTCTTTCTTTTTTTTCTTTTTTTGCAGTACGCGGTCCTCTCACTGCTGTGGCCTCTCCCATTGCGGAGCACAGGCTCCGGACGCGCAGGCCCAGTGGCCATAGCCCACGGGCCCAGCCGCTCCGCGGCATGCGGGACCCTCCTGGACCAGGGCACGAACCCGCATCCCCTGCATCGGTAGGCGGACTCCCAACCACTGCGCCACCAGGGAAGCCCCTTCTCTTTCTTTTTAAAGAAAAAAATTCAAATTTACAGAAGAATTCAAGAATAATACAGAGAACTCCCACATTTTCTTTACCCCAATTTTTCACATTTTGCCACATTGGCTTTATCGCTGTTCTCTCTCTGTATGTTCACATTATTTTGTTCACTAAATTATTTGTGCCCTTTTGCTTCAAAATACTTTAGCATTTTGTTCTTAGTGTCTACTAAGAACAAGGACATTCTCTTGTATATCAATAGTTTATTTATAAAATTCAGGAAGTTTAACCTTGATATAATCCTATTACCTAATACTATACAGCCCATATTCAAATTTTGCCACTTGTCTCAATAATGTCCTTGAAATGACTCTTTAGCCTCCTTTGATCTGCAACAAACCCCTCAGCCTTTGCTATCTTTCATGACTCTGCCATTTTTAGAAAGTATCTGTCCGTAGTTTTGTAGAATGTCTTTCGATTTGTGTTTGTTTTATGTTTTCCCATGGTTAGTTTCATTTTTAGAAGAACAGCACAGAAGTGGTGGTGCACCCTTCCAGGTGCATTACCCTGGGAAACTCAGACTGTCACTGTGTTCCACCAGTGGTGATGTTAACTATTTCTGGTGTTTTAATCACTGACAAGCACAGTAAACACTGAGGGAACAATGAATAAACACTGAGGGAACAATGAATAACCAATGTGTTGGAACCCAGTTAAGTGGAGGACTGCTCAGACTAATGCCATAAATTTTCTGAAGTTTTTTGTGTCTCTGTTTTCAAGTTTCTTTTTGTCCACATCTTCTAATTTTCAATTAGTTTGGAAAAAGCAAACAATTGTAGTGCTGTAACAAGATGGATTTAAGGAAAGAGGATTTGAAACAATTTGAGGCTGGGAGGAGATGAACTGCAGGGCTGATGGGCGCCCCACTTTTGAGTAGAGAGGGCGAGCGCTGGTCCTGGGACTCATCAAAGCCATAGATGGACCTGAAGATTGGAAGGAGGGGCCTGACATCCCCACCACACACACACTCACCTCCCCCGACTTCATATCTTGTATGACTGGTATTCGCCATCCTGCTTCATACTTCTGGTCTTTACACAAGTGTGCTGGATCAGTTGGACGAGAAGCGAAGGGACTGACGTTTATTGAGCTCCTGCTATGACCCATGTACTTTCATGATGCAGAATGGAAAGCTGAGTAATCAGGAAGTAGAGGTCATCAGAAAGAGTAATCAAACAAAAGCTAAGGTAGTCAAGTGTCCACATCCAGAAGTTCCTTTCCAGAGAGACTTTCCTTACCTTTTTAAAGTCTTTCAAATGTCATAGCAGAACTTGTCACCTGGTGGGAGGGGGCTGTCCTTTCAGGCAGATAGAGCTCTCCGGGGAGGGTACTAATAACAACGGTAACAGAAATAGACCTGAGATTAAATGCTGCTCTTTTTATTACCCAGACTATCCCAAAGGGTAATCAAGAGTTGACAATGATGAGAATAATGTTCTATAATGATGGGGCCATTTAAAAAAAGAACAGTGAAACATAATATGTATTTATCTTTGTGAATCAAGTGCTGCTTTATTATGTTTATTGTTTAATAATAAAATATATTGCTGTGTTTCTGGAGGAGAATTGGAGAATGTGCTGCGGTGAAGGGGTGGTTTTCCTGTCATTAAGGACTGAATCTTGATCGCTCACGTGCAGTAGTATGTGGTATTTCCAGAGGAAAGATGAGAAAGAGAGATATTATATTGACTGAGGGTGACAGAAGGTGTGACTAAGAACGCTGACAAAGATGAGAGGAAGTAGTACGATCTGTAGGAAATTGTGATGATAAACCAGGAGCCAGTAAGGTGCTTTTGTGTGCATGTAAAGCTGGCCAATAAATGGTGGTCAATCCAAGTCCTACTTAGTTTGTCTTGCTACATCTGAACTCCAGGAATCAATTGAGGTGTAATTTTATGACACAGCCGCCAGGTGGCCTTGAATTCCCTTGGGTGTGCACGGGCCAAGTCTAGCTGGCCAGTTGGACTGCCTGGGTGCCAAAGGTGGGATATCAGTAGCCTGATCGAGGTATTCTTTCCTCTGCTGGTACTGACCTATTACTGTGCCCATCTGCCCCTCCTTGTTCTGCCTTAATGCTTGCCAGATGGATGTGCTCCTTTCTGAGAATTGAAGCAACCATTCAACCCAAGCCTAATGAAGACTTCATTATAAACTGTTTCCATTCCTCCAAATTAACTTTTTAAAATCTTTGATAATGCCTCTACACAGGCTTTATATAACAAGTTTTTATCTACTATTTGGTGTTCTGCTTTTAATTCAATATTATTTCACATATTAGAATTAGTATAGTCTACATACATATATTTTAGAAAGTTAAATATTGTTTCAGTGCATTTCACATGTTTTCATTATTATAAATAGCATGGGTAGGAGCATGAGGCTTTTTGATCCAAAATAGAAATAAAAGGTAAAGAATGATTTTACAATTTTTTTTTTTTTTTTTTTTTTGCGGTACGCGGGCCTCTCACTGTTGTGGCCTCTCCCATTGCGGAGCACAGGCTCTGGACGCGCAGGCTCAGCGGCCATGGTCCACGGGCCCAGCTGCTCCGCGGCATGCGGGATCCTCCCGGACCGGGGCACGAACCCGTGTCCCATGCTTCGGCAGGCGGACTCTCAACCACTGCACCACCAGGGAAGCATTTTTTAAAACCCGATAAAACACAAAGGACAAGAATAGATATTCCTTATGTAGAATAGATAAATCCATAGACAGAACACAGACTAGTGGTTGCCAGGGGTGGCTTGAGGGGAAGGGGAGTGAGGACTACTTAATGAGTATGGGATTCCTGTCTGGGGTGATGAAAATGTTTTCGAACGCGACAGAAGTGGGGTTGCACAATATTGGAAATACACCAAATGCCACTGGATTTCTCACCTTAAAATGGTTAATTTTGTGTTATGTGAATTTCACATCAATAAATTATTTTTAAAACAAAAAAATAGATATTCCCCAGAAGAGAAAAAACAGGTGGCTTCTTAATTTATCAAAAAATACTTGACCTTACTTATAATGTTAAAATTGCAAATTAAAAATTCTCTGGGGGAAAAGTAGCCATAGCTACCAAATTTCAAATTCAGATACTCTGACCCAGCAATTCCTCTTCTAACATTTATCTGGCAGACACACTTGCAAGTGGATGCAAAACATAAATACCAGGATGTTCACTGCACTACTATTTGTAGTAACAGAAGTTTGGAAATCACAAGAATGCCCATCCAAAGGAGATTGTTTAATAAATTATGATACAGCCATGCAACGAAATACTCTGCAGCTGTTAAAACAATGAGACAGGTCATACATCTTGATATGGAAAGATTTCCAAGATATATCATAAAATTTAAAAATAAGCAAGGTACTAAAGTCGTATATATGTAGTTATCTCAGTGTTTAAAAAACAAAAGCACATATATAAATATATAAATACATACACATTGTTTATACGTTGACTATATCTGGGAAATATAAAAAAACCAAGAACAGTGGTTGGTTCTGGCAGAGGAAATTGGGAGACTTGGTGAAGGGTGGACACCTCCTTTTCACTTATAATCTATTGATCATTTCGGATTTTATTAACCTACTTGAAAGCAATTAATTATTTAATTTCCAAACAGCTTCCTCGGGACCTCCCTGGTGTTCCAGTGGTAAAGAATCCGCCTTCCAATGCAGGGGACACGGCTTCCATCCCTGGTTGGGGAACTAAGATCCCACATGCCCCTGGGCAACTAAGCCCATGTGCCACAGCTATTGAGCTTGCACACCTCAATGAGAGGGTCGGCAAACTACAGAGTCCATGTGCCCTGGAGCCCGTGCGCCACAACTAGAGAGAGAAAACCCGCACACCACAACTAGAGAGAAGCCCGAGCCGCAATGAAAGATCCCACATGCCTCAACGGGGACCCTGCGTGCTGCAACTACGACCCAATGCAGCCAAAAAAAATAAAGAAAATAAATAAATTAATTAATTAAAAATTGATGACCATCTGATTTAAAAAAAAACAGCTTCTTCACAAGAAAAATGCAACAAAAATTTTGATGAAAATCGGGAAAATAAGGTGAAAAACATAACTTACCAACAAAATATTAAAAAAAACAAAGTTGGTGCTCAGATTTCCCGTGACGAGTGGTCAGAGGTGGTGAGTCGTTTTCAGACAAGTAAATAGAAAACAGGTAATCACTGCAGGGGAGGGCCAACGTGTGTTACTAATGAAAGAAGTAAAGATTCGGGCAAAGCAGAAAACATTATACTATCAACGATGAAAACCAATAAACCTGAAACTTTTGAAATGGTTCTATCATTCGAATGGAGTCTGAACACTTTTCCCTAAACATTGTTGATATGTATCAGCTGAAATACATTTAAGTTCTCATCCTACCTAATCTTTCAGAAGGAACAAGTTCACAGTCAATTGAATAGAGAAGGTGGCAAGTCATACATAAAGTGGGGAAGGTGAGGAAACATATTTCAACTTCTCAAAATACCAGCAACTTATTTTTTATTAGGAGTTAGAGGCTTTAGGAAAAGTGACAATTGCAAAAAAAATCTTTTTTTCCTGTAAAGTCATGTGGGAATATATAACAAGAATTTTTTCTTCTTTTTTTTGGGCACGCCACGCAGCATGCAGGATGTTAGTTCCCCCACCAGGGTTTGAACCTGCACCCCCTGTAGTGGAAGCACGGAGTCCTAACCACTGGACTGTCAGGGAAGTCCCTATAGCAAGAATTGTAGGGCTTCCCTGGTGGCACAGTGGTTGAGAATCCACCTGCCAATGCAGGGGACACGGGTTCGAGCTCTGGTCCGGGAAGATCCCACATGCCGTGGAGCAGCTAAGCCCGTGCGCCACAACTACTGAAGCCTGCTCGCCTAGAGCCGGTGCTCCACAACAAGAGAAGCCACCGCAGTGAGAAGCCCGCGCACCGCTACGAAGAGTAGCCCCCGCCTGCCGCAACTATAGAAAGCCCGGACGCAGCAACGAAGACCCAATGCAGCCAAAAATTAAAAATAAATAATTAATTAATTAATGGGCCCGTGGGCCATGGCCGCTGAGCCTGCGCGTCCGGAGCCTGTGCTCCGCAACGGCAGAGGCCACAACAGTGAGAGGCCCGCGTACCGCAAAAAAAAAGAAAAAAAAATTGATATGTAAGAGTTCTTTAAATAGTAAAAAAATGAGCTCTTTGTCATATGTGTTATAAATATTTTCTTTGGTTTTTCGCTTGTCTTTTGTCTTTGTTCATCATATTTTCCTGCAGAATTTTAATATTTATGAAATTAAATATGTGCAATTAAAATACATATGTACATTTATATGTATATATATTATGTATATCATGAGTTTATATTACCATCCAAATCTGACATCACAAGTTTTTTCCCCACCTTATCTTATTCCCTATTGTATCTTCCTTTTCCTAAAGAAAACCTTGTTCCCTGGAACATTAATGAATTTACCCATTACCCTACAATATACACAAGATAGTTTTGGAGCTATATCACCAAGGCAACTACTAAAAATAAACCTATAAATTTCAATATTTCTTTCTAGTTCTTTTTGTCCTTACAGTATGTCCCACTAATGGTATATTGTGTTAGTAATTTCTTTTAATAAGTTCCTTTCTCTGTGTCCAATAGAATCTTTTTTTTTCTTTTTTTAACATCTTATTGGGGTATAATTGCTTTACAATGGCGTGTTAGTTTCTGCTTAGAATCTCTTTTTGAAAATGTAATTTAATTCATCGATCTTTTTAAAAAATGGTATCTGGGTTTTGTGTCACACTTAGGATAGCTTCTTCCACTAAGATTATGTAGAACTTTCCCCGTGTTTCTTTAACTACTTTTAATTTTTTATTTTGCATCCAACTGCTATAAGGAATACAAAATTTAATTGACTAGTAACAGAGGAGAAAAGAGAATTTAAAAAACAATTACTGGGACTTCCCTGGTGGTGCAGTGGTTAAGAATCCACCTGCCAATGCAGCGGACACGGGTTCGAACCCTGGTCCAGGAAGATCCCACATGCTGAGGAGCAACTAAGCTCATGCGCCACAACTAATGAGCCTGTGCTCTAGATCCCGCAAGCCACAAGTGCTGAAGCCCGCACACCTAGAGCCCGTGCTCCACAACAAGGAAAGCCACCGCAGTGAGAAGCCCGCGCACCGCAATGAAGAGTAGCCCCCGCTTGCCACAACTAGAGAAAGCCTGTGTGCATCAACACACACACACACACACACACACACACACACACACACACAAACAAACAAAACAAAACAAACAGTTACTAATAGCTACAAAGTATAGACAAGACAGACTTCCGGTCTTGCAGAACCAAGATAGTGATGACATGAGCAGAGAAGGGATCTGGGCTGGGGAAGCAGGTTCCCCTGCCAGGAGTAGGAGGATAGGGAAAGAGCTCTGACTCAGGAATGGATCAGGCCTGGGAAACGTGACACTATGATAACACAGGTGTGACTTCTAAGCATTCTGATGTGTAAAAGGATTTTGGGGGGGGGCGGGGGGGTTGTCACTGATGGGAATCCAGCAGGTCACACAAATGGCACCTCTGAGAGGTCCCTGAGTTCAGGGCTCAACTCAGTCCTTGGATTTTTAGGTCCAGCCTCTGGATTTTCTTTGTCTACCCAGTGATAGACTCATGCCTGTTAAGCTGACAGCAGACTGACTTGTCCATTAGAATTCCAGCAGAAGGATTTGCAGCAGGGGTTTCCCTTTGCAGTGACCAGGAGGCGTGAGTCTCCAAGCCATGCCTGTGGGAGCAGAGCCATCATTTGTAGTAGAAGGGCTCTTGGGTGACTGCATTATTAGTCAGAAGGCTGTTTCCTATGAATAGAGTGTCGACAAGAAAGCATTACGGCTGTGGGGAACTCTTCGCCTATGTTCCTGTAAAGCCTGATGAAAAATCCCTTCTCTTCATCAGAGGATACTTCTCCGGTGACAGGGCTGTTTGTCCAGTGACCCCAGGTGCAGGGTCTTGGATAGAAACAGATGCTATTGGTTTCTTTTGTCTCCCTGAACCCATTCTTTTCCCCTAACTCACCTCCTCTCTGACACTTTCTTCTTTAGATGGTTTTAGTATCACTGATTGAAGCTACCATCAAAGGCTATTTCTGTCAGCCCAGCAGATGCTGCAGGTCAAGCTTTCCAGAATTCCAGGGGTGGATTACTGTCTCAGCTAATAATGTTTATGAGATCAGGAGTTTGGGAAGGATTTCAGCTACCCTGAATTTTTTCCAAGTTGACTAATCTGTCATTTGTGCTGGGAAATCAACATGACCCCCTTTCCCAGCAGCCTTGACTGCTCTTCTTTCTGCAGCTCCAGTAAGAGGGGATAAGCCAGACTGGATGGAACATTCTGGCTTCTGCTCCAACTCCTACAGCACGCCTTGGATTCCCCTGCACTGATTTCCCATTTCTTCATCCACAGGAGGAGCAGGTGGCTTTGCTACTAACCATGGTCCCGGACATTTTTCTGGACCACTGTTTCCATTGTGAATTGTTAGCTCACATTACTCTGGCCCTGCTCAGGGGCTCCTGATGAAGTCCTAACCTTTGAAACCTCTTCCAGCACTCCACCACGTTGCAGGATTGTGTGTATGTGCGAATGTTTTCCCTATGAAAACTTTAGAAAATCGTTTGGTGGGAATCCTCTTTTTCAATCCCACTGCAAACCCCTCACAGGCACCAAGGAGTGAGCCTGCAGTGAACACTGAGGCAGAAGGTCTTTCAAGTGGAAATCCCAGGGGGTGGAAAGATGCAGGTCAGTGAATGAATGCCTTCAGGGTTGCTGGCAGGTTGCTACATGGATGAGGACCAGAGAGGGTGAGTCATCTCAGGAAACGTAATACACGGGTGGAGATGGGAGGTAATGTCACACTGGGCACACTTGTTTTAGAGTTAACTTATTAGTATTGATCCCCAGGGATTTAAGCAAATCATTTACCTCTGTTTTTTCCAGAAAATAAACATGGAAAACCCTATGTAATCACAAGGAGGAGATTAAGGGTCATTGACCCAAAAGAAATAGTGCTGACCTGTCTTCTCCTTTGTGGCCTATCACTCTTCAGCTACCAAGCCCACAGGTAGGTCAGGATTACATAGCAGAAAGAGTGGGATTTGGAATCAAGCAGATCTGGGTTTTAATTACAGCTCCACTTACCTGGCTCACATTACCATACCTTTTTGAGTGGTTGAGTTTTTTTCCTCTGTAAAATGGAGATCTAATAACTACTTCACCAAGTTGTGAGAATTTAATAAAATAATATCGTAAAAGTTCTCAATAAATTGTAAGCACTCAAAAGATGAGAGCCCTCACTATTTGGAAGAGCTAACAATGTTATTTTTTTTTAATTAATTAATTATTTATTTATTATTTATTTTGGCTGTGCCGGGTCTTAGTTGCAGCACGCGTGATCTTTTAGTTGCGGCGTGCATGTGGGATCTGGTTCTCCGACCGGGGATGGAACCTGGGTCCCCTGCATTAGGAGCACAGAGTCTTAACGACTGGACCACCAGGGAAGTCCCTAACAATGTCATTTTGTTCTTTTAGTCAGCTGGAGGAAAAGACATTTGGCAAACCTTAAGGTTTCATCTTTGGTTTTATTAGAATCTTGGGGACTAGATTTTATTTCCACATAATTGAGGTTAAGTTATAATACTATAGTTTTGCTGGAGGCTCAGAAAATACACACTTTTTGTTCTTGTTATTTGTTTGCATGTAAGGATAAGACAAAAATCTTGCATCTTCCTACCCAGGAAAATAAGTTCTACATTGGTCCTAGTAGATTGTGAAAGTCCAGTGCTTGGTACATTAGGCATGCAGAATTCCACTGGGCATGTGATAGTGGGCAAAGGCCAGGGAGAGGATGTGACCACCACAGGCAAAGACACCATTGGGGCCCATGGAGGTGTGTAATAATTTAAGAGCTGTTGGTACCATCTGGAGCTTTTTTCTCCAGATGGTGGTGGTGGTGGTGTACTGCCACCCCTTTACACAAATAACAATTGGCATCTATGACATATTTTATGACAAAGGGCAACGAGATATAGGACATAAAACATGACATTAATTGTGGTATATGGCTCTATAATTTGTATATATATATATATATATATGTTAATGCAAATGTTGGTCCAAGAACTGCACAAATTATACATCTCCACTCCACGCTTGACTTTTCCTGCCAATGACCCTCACGTTTGAAACGTTGGTATCTTCTTGGGCTCTTCTCTCTTTGTTCCCTTCACGTCCAAATGGTGAGGTCTATTGCCCAGTTAGCCAGGCAGTGTTTCTATCCTTTTCTCATCCACACTACCAGCCTGGGTTAAGCCCTCTTTACCTGAGTTTATTGGTGTGGATTTTCCCCAAATAAGAGCCTGATAGAAGGACCCGGGTGCAGGGAGTGGGAGTGAGGGGGAGGGGAGAGAGAGAGGAGTAAAAGCCAATATCAAGTTACGTTGCTGAGGGTCTGGATTGCTTTGAGCAATGGAGATGTGATTCCACTGGGACCTTTTAAGAAGTGTAGAGAATACCTCCCAGAACAGTCTACCTAAAGGACAGAAGACAGACAGACACTCAACGCTTCTGTCTCCCATTAGTTGAGGGGAACACTGCATTTCTGAGCTGCACTAGCCCAGGGCCTGGAGGGCTCTCAGAGCCTTAGAGAAAGCCTGGGACTGTCACCTGAAATCACAGGTGGGCTGAGGGGTTGGGATGTGGGCACCATGGTGTCTGGTTCTCTGGGCAATTGTGATAACTTCCTAATTAGTCTTCCTACCTCTGTATCTTTGTCACCGATCCACCCTACCTATAATCTCAGCTTAATCGTCCTCAAGAACAGCTCTTATCATGTACTCCTCTGCTTGAAAATCTTCAATATCTCTCCATGACATCCTGGAGAAAAGATAAACTCCTTGGGATGGCATTCCAGACCCCTGTAAGCTGACTGCAAACTCTTTAACCTCACAGGAAACCTGGCGCCAACAATGTTATCGGCTGCTCCTTGAATGCTTCCCGACGTTTCCAGCTCTTACCTTTGGCCATGCTCTCCCCTCTGCCTGGAGAGCTTTTTCCTCCTCTTCTCTGGATTTTGAAATCCTGTCCACCCTCAAGGGAAAGTTCAAATGTCACTGTATTAGTTTTCTATTGCTGTGTAACAAATTAACTCAGTGGTTTAAACCAACAGCCATTTATTACCTCCCAGCTCTGTAGGTCTGACGTCTGAGCAGGCTCAACGGGGTTCTCTGCTCAGGGTCTCACAAGCTGGAAACCAAGGTGTCAGCTGGGGTGGGCTTTTATCTGGAGGCTCTGGGGTAGAATCTGCTTCCCAGCTCATCCAGACTGTTGGCTGAATTCTGTTCCTTAAGCTGTAGAAAGAAAAGTCTTTTTTCTTGCTGGCTGTTGGCTGGGGTTGCTCTGAGCTCCTAGAGATTGCTCTAGGCTCCTTCCACGTGGCCCCCTCCATCTCAGCAACAGAGAACCTCCCTTGAGTCAAATTCCCCTCACCTTTTTAAGTTTTCTTCTTCTAGAAGAGTCATGTGATTAGACCGGGCCCACCTGGATAAGCTCCCTTTTGCCAGATAAGGTAACCTAATCACGGGAATAATATCTCAACATATTCACAGGTTCTGCCCAACCTCAAGGGGGATGATATTATATAAGGGTGAGGGTCACTGGGAATCATTCTTAGAATTCTGCCCACAATACCACCTCTTCCAGAAAGCCCCTTCTGATCACTTCTAATGAGAGCTACCTCCTTCCTCTGCACCTTAGAGCACGTTGTGGAAATGAATTCATCGTGTCTGCACTGGAGTTATGGTGATCTCTTCTCCTCTCTCCACAGGGAATAACAGCCCATTGGTCTTGCTTACCTCCCATTTGTCTTTCATAGTCTTGGTTCCTCAAAGTCCCCGAATTACTTTTGTGCCAGAATATATTTTGGTATTGTACTATATTTAAATACAGAAAGACCCATGAAGGACAAAACCTTAAAATGTTAAAAAGAAAAAATGTACAGGGCCATTAATAAATGAAGTTCTATAGAAAAGGAAGTTCTTGAATATAATTTTTACAAGAGCTTTCCATGACATTTTTAGTTATGTCTTCTTGGTGGGTTAAGTATGAAATATCCCTCTTTGTTCCTTTTACTGCTATTTCCTTAAATTCTATAATGTTTTCATTAAGGTATTAATTTTCTTTTTATAGGTAGTAAGCTGTATGTCCTATGAAGAATATTTAGTTGGAATTTTAAAATCCAATCTAAGAGTCTGTCTTTTATTTGGTGTGTTTTACCATTTACATTTATCATGATTACCAATATAAGTAGACTTGAAACTGCCATCCAATTTTTTTTTTTTTCCGGTACGTGGGACTCTCACTGTTGTGGCCTCTCCCGTTGCGGAGCACAGGCTCCGGACGCGCAGGCTCAGCGGCCATGGCTCACGGGCCCAGCCACTCCGCGGCACGTGGGATCCTCCCGGACCGGGGCACGAACCCGTGTCCCCTGCATCGGCAGGCGGACTCTCAACCACTACGCCACCAGGGAAGCCCACTCTCATCCAATTTTGTTTTCTTCTTTCCATGTTTGTATTTACTACTTTCTTTCTTCTTTCCTGCCTTCTATTGAGTTGATAAAATTTTCTTCATGCTACTTATTAAAATTCTGGGTGTAATATTTTTGTGACTACCTTAATTTTTAACGTGCATCCCTAGTATTTTTCTAATAAAGTTTGAAGTTAATCAGTATTTATATCCTCTTCCTGCATGAGGCAAGAATTTAGTGCCTTTCTTGCAAACTCTATTCCCATATGTAGCCTGATATTGGTATTTGTTTTAGTTTGTTTTTAAACATGCAAAAGCTATTTTACTATTAATGATTTAGATTTAGATGTATTACCATATATTACCAGTTTCTCTGTTCACTCTTATTTTTCATATTCTACATCTTCCTTTATTTATTTTTTTAAATTTTATTTATTTATTTTTGGCTGTGTTGGGTTTTCGTTGCTGCACGCAGGCTTTCTCTAGTTGTGGGGAGCAGGGGCTACTCTGTTGCGATGCGCGGGCTTCTCATTGCAGTGGCTTCTCTTGTTGTGGAGCACAGGCTCTAGGCACGCAGGCTTCAGTAGTTGTGGCATATGGGCTCAGTAGTTGTGGCTTACGGGCTCTAGAGCGCAGGCTCAGTAGTTGTGGCGCACGGGCTTAGTTGCTCCGCGGCATGTAGGTTCTTCCCAGACCAGGGATCGAACCCGTGTCCCCTGAATTGGCAGGTGATTCTTAACCACTGCGCCACCAGGGAAGCCCCTCTTCCTTTATTCTTTTGCATCCTTTGGACATTTTTCAGTGAGAACACTTCGGCAGTAAACTTTCTAAGTCATTGTACATTTAAAAGAATTTACTTTTTTGTTTTGATTTTTAAATTTTTATAACAAAATTTCAAACAAAAGCGGAGAGTTTTTTTGTGTTATGATCTTTCATGTGTTCATCACAACTTTAACAGCTCTCAATGTTTCGCCAACATCATTTCCTCTGTATATCTTCACCTACTTCTACTCACTTCCACAGTCTACTGATTATTTTGAAGCAAATTCCACATTATTGTCAAACTGAAGACGAACAATAATTCCTTAGAGCCATCAAATATCCAGTCAGTGTTTAAATTTCCCAATTCTCTCTTTTTTAACTCTCTCTCTGTAGTTTGATATTCAAATCTGTATTCATATATTGTGATAGTAATATGTCTCTTGTCTCATTTATCATAGGTTCTCTCTTTCTCTTTCTCTCCCACACTTTTTTCTTTGCAATGTAGTTTGTTTTTTTTTAACATCTTTATTGGAGTATAATTGCTTTACAATGGTGTGTTAGTTTCTGCTTTATAACAAAGTGAATCAGTTATATATATACTTATGTTCCATGTAGTTTTAAGGACATGGGACCCTTTGACCTATAGAGTTTCCCACAGTGTGGGTTTCACTGATTGTTTTTCCTGCATGTCACCTAACCTGTTCTTCCATCCCCTGTATTTCCTGTAAGCCAGTAGTTAGCTCAGAGGCTTGACCTTCTAGGTTCAATTGATTTTAGCAATGACTTATATGCAGAATATATAAATAATTCTCAAAACTCAATAATACAAACAACTGAATTTTAAAAATGGATAAAAGATTTAAATAGACATTCACTAAAGAAGATATATAGTTGGCATGAAAAGATCCTCAACATCAATAGTCACTAGTTATTTGCATTTTAAATACAAACAAATACCACAGCAAGATACCCCTATCTAATTAGCGGTCCAATGAGGATGGCTAAAATGAAAAAGAGTGACCATACCAAGTGTTGGTGAGAATGCGGAGGAATTAGAACTCTCATACACTGCTGGTGGGACTCTCATGCACTTTGGAAAACAGTTTGGCCCTTTTTAAAAAAAGTTAAACATACCTATTATATGACCAAGCCATTCCACTCCCACTTATTTACCCAAGAGAAATGAAAACATGTGTCTATACAAAGACTTGTATACTAATGTTTATAACAGCTTTATTTGTAATAGCCCCAAACTGGGAACAACCCAGATTTCCATTAACAGATTAATGGGTAAACAAATTGTGGTGTAACCAGACGATGGAATACTACTTAACCAGAACCACAACAAAAAAATTGGGATAAGATATTGATGCTCATAAAAACATAGATGAATCTCATAATTATTCAGAGTGGAAGAAGCCAGACAACCCCCCAAAAGTACATACTGTATGATTCCATCTATATAAAATTCTAGAAAATGCAAGCTAATTCTATACTGACAGAAATCAGGTTGGTAGCCACATGGGGAAGAAGGGGGAAAGGGAGAGGAAGGAGGTAGAGATTATAAAGGGGCACAAAGAAGCTTTTGAGGGTGATGGATATGTTTATTATCTTGATTGTGGTGACAATTTCAGAGATTTGCATATATGTTAAAACTTATCAATGGTACACTGTAAATATTGCAGTTTTTAGCATGTCAATCATATCGCAAGATAGTTGGCATAATAATGGCCCCCCAGAACCAGTGAATATATTACATGGCAAAAAGGAATTCAGGCTGCAGATGGATTAAAGTTGCTAATCAGCTGACCTTAGAATAGGGAAATTATCCTGGATTATATGGGTGGGCCCAATGAAATCACAAGGGTCCTTAAAAGTGACAACCCTTTAAATATTTGAAGACTTTTCTTAGCATTTTATTATGGAAAAATTTAAACTTATACAAATAACAACTTATTAACAAGTTATACAAATAATTTGTAATAAAATACAAATAACGTCGAACCCTGGTCTGGGAAGATCCCACATACTGCAGAGCAACTAAACCCATGCGCCACAACTACTGAGTCTGCGCTTTAGAGCCCACAAGCCACAACTATTGAGCCCGTGTGTCACAACTGCTGAAGCCTGTGTACCTAGAGTCCATGCTCCGCAACAAGAGAAGCCACTGCAATGAGAAGCCCGCACACTGCAATGAAGAGTAGCCCTGCTCGCTGCAACTAGAGAAAGCCCACGTGCAGCAACAAAGACCCAATGAAGCCAAAAATAAATAAATAAATAAAATTAAAAAAAAAAACAAACAACTAACATATATAGAGAACAATATAATGAATTCCCATGTACCCATCACTTACCTTTTACAGTTATCTACTTCAGGCAAATCTCATTTCAATTATACCCTCATCTACTCCTGCCATCCTTTATTATTTTAAGCAAAAGCCGGATATCATATCATTCTATCCATAGCTATTTCAATATGTATAACTAGAAGATAAGGACTTAAAAGAATAAAATAAAAATAGCCACAATAGTATCATTATCACTCTTAAATCTGTAATAATCTCATGACATCATCAATTATCCAATAACTTATTCTTAAATGATAGTTTGGTTGAGCATATAACCTTTTTTTTTTTTCTGAAAACAATACACATAAAAAGACCTTTCTGGTTTTTAATTTTTATTTTTTTTAATTATTATTATTATTTTTGCGGTACGCAGGCCTCTCACTGTTGCGGCTTTTCCCGTTGCAGATCACAGGCTCCGGACGCGCAGGCTCAGCGGCCATGGCTCACGGGCCCAGCCGCTCCACGGCATGTGGGATCTTCCCGGACCGGGGCATGAACCCGTGTCCCCTGCATTGGCAGGCGGACTCTCAACCACTGCGCCACTAGGGAAGCCCCTGGTTTTTTATTTTTAAAACGTCACACACTTGGAAGAGGAGTATATAGTTTCACCTCTAAGTTGCATGTGTGACAAATTTTGCGCACATGATAATTAGGAAAATGGCTTGGGACTTCCCTGGTGGTGCAGTGGTTAAGAATCCCCCTGCCGATGCAGGGGACACGGGCTCGAGCCCTGGTCCAGGAAGATCCCACATGCCGCGAAGCAACTAAGCCTGTGTACCACAACTACTGAAGCCCATGCGCCACAAGTACTGAAGCCTGAGCGCCTAGAGCCCGTGCTCCACAACAAGAGAAAACACCACAAGGAGAAGCCCATGCATCGCAACGAAGAATAGCCCCCGCTCGCCGCAGCTAGAGAAAGCCCGCACGCAGCAACGAAGACCCAATGCAGCCAAAAATAAATTAAAAAAAAAAAAGACGGCTCACTTAGAAAGCTGAGGAACCTTGTTCACTTTGGCGTATGGTAAAAACTTTATCTAGACTTGCAAAACAATAATGTTAAAATTTATTTATTTATTTTAAAAATTATTATTATTATTTTAGTTTATGTATTTTTGGCTGTGTTGGGTCTTCGTTGCTGTGCACAGGCTTTCTCTTTGTTCAACTATCTGGGGTTCATAGGCCCAGCTTACCACTCAGCTTAGTGTTTAGATTTGACACATCTCCCCAGCATCCTGTTTTCAGGCTGTCTTCTCCAAACACACAGAGACATCCCCAGGGATGATGGTGTCAACTCACCTGCTGCTTCTCAATGTAAGTGTGAGGCCCCAGCTTTATCCCAACTTTGCCTCCTGGGAGCCTCCTGGCTGTCATCTGGCTCAGCAAGTTCTATCAGTTAACCCCAAGTCCAGGAAGATACTCCTTGTTGGACGCATGTGTGTCCTCATCAGGACTCTTCACAAGACGTATTTGGGCCCTGCCTCAGGACATTGGGGTTTATAAACCTCTTCATGGTCAGCTAGAAATTTTGGTGACCTTGAATTTGGGGAGGGAATCTGCTAGTTAGTGGACACCTATACATTTATGTCCATAGAAAGAACTAGATAAGCTGACCAAAGGAAACCTTTTTCCGTCCTCATATAGTTGTAAAAGACGATGAAACCCTTCTTGAGGGTTGAAAGCATCAATCTCATCCTAACGGAACGCTTCAATTTTTGCAGCTTTGAGCTACTAACAAAAGTGACAGACTTCAGACCCTACTGGGGAGCCCACAGAGTTGTAGCTGCTGCTGTTAACTGCTGACATAGTTGCTGCTCAGATGTACCTCCAAGGTTTCTTCTAACCATAAAGTTAGAAGTATGTGCTTTCACTTCTGCTCCTGGCCAAGATGTAGTAATTGGTACTAGACTAACCTTCCTGCCGTAAACAAGAATAAAACTAGACAAAATATATGTGGCAACTGTCTTCAGGCATTTAACAACAGACAGTATGAGATCGTGATCCTTGAGGACAAGGAAGCTCAAGGGGTAAGTGCCATTTGCCCTTTGACTTTGGGCAAATTGTACCTGGGGACAGTTTCCTTGGCATCATGATATAGAACCCAGACAGAACATGGAAGTCCCTCTGAGCTGAGGAAGCAGAGATCAGAGTTAGGGGCTGCTGACATAGCTTGAATCCATGGGCTGGGGGACAAGATACTGGAGAAGAGGGAGCAGTGTGGGGATCTTGATACTATGGGACGTGTAAATCAATGGGATGGAGTGGAGAGCCCCGAAATATACCCACACATATATGACTAGTTGATTTTTGACAAAAAGGCCAAAATAATTGAATGAGGAAAAGACAGTCTATTTCATTGGAATAGACTATATATCCATATTGAAAAAAGAACTTTGACCTTATTTCATAACATACACAAAAAGTAACTCAAAATAGGTCATGGACCTAAGTGTAAAAGATAAAATTATAAATTTTCTAGAAGAAAACATGGGAGAAAAATCTTCGAAACCTTGTGTTAAGCAAGATTTCTTAGGACACAGAAAGCACAAAACATAAAAGAAAAACATGATAAACTGAACTTCATCAAAATTAGAATTTCTCCTCTTTGAAAGACACCATTAAGAAAATGAAATGACAAGCCACATAATGGGAGAAAATAGTCTCAATGCACATGTCTGTCAAAGGACATTTCCCCAGAATATACAAGAAATTCTTACAACTCAATAATCATAAGACGAACAACCCAGTTAAAGGTGGGCTAAAGACTTGGACAGATACTTCACAAAAGAAAATATACAAATGGCCAATAGCATGAGAAGATGCTTACCATAAGTCATCGGACATTACCAAGTGTTCTCAAGTACGTGGCTCAACTGGAACTCTCATATGGCACTGGCAGGAGTGTAAAATGGTCTAACCACTTTGGAAAAGAGTTTGGCAATTTTTTATAAAGGTACACATACAGTAACCAAATGACCCAGCAATTCTATTGCTAGATATTTATTTGCCAAAGGTAAATGAAAATACATGATCAGAAAAAGACTTCTGAATGTTCACAGCAGGTTTATTCATAATAGCCAGATCAGGAAACAGCCCAAATATTCAACAGGTGAAGGGATTGCTGGAGTAGGACATTCTGTGTACCTGGATACAGAGGCGAGGCCCAGCCCTTTAAGACTGAGATTTCTTTGGGACAGGGCTGTGCAGTTAAATCCAGGCTAACTTGCCTTAAAATGGGCTCATTTGACCCAGCGAGGTATTAGAAAAACTCGTTGCTCTTGGATTCACATGTGGTGTTTCATTTCGATAAGGTTTTCTGCCCTCTTTTTCTATGACAGTTTGCCTGGCAACTTGAGCCGGCCCTGCCCACAATTTGGCCCTCTGCCACTTACCTTACGATGACTATCTCAATAACAACACCTGTCTGAGCCTACCGCCCCCTCCCATACACGCACTGGTTTAATCACACCTGACCAGCCAAGCCAGCATGGTTTCCTGCAGAACCTCTTGCCATGATGGCTCCTGCCTGCCAAGGGTTCTTCTGTTGGAGCCTCCAGAAGTAGGGGCCCTCCAGACTGAGTAGTTCTCTGCTGGCACCCGTGAGAAGCTGGAAGAATTTTGGACATTAAGCTTATCTGAGCTCCTAATCTGAAGTATTAGAGCTACCTCCCATCACCCCCAAGGGATTTCAGTCCACGATAAGAACTGCAGATGTGTAATGGGCTGAAGTTAAGCTCAGGGTTAGATGAAACTGGGTTTGATACAGCTTGTGCGATACAATGCTTTGTCTTCTTAGCTCCTCTCTTAGGGAAGCCTTTCTGTTTGCAAGACTTCTGTTTTGACTTTTGATTCCATATGTTCCTTTTGCTTTGGATTTTGGATTTTCTTTGGATTTTTTTCAAGTTAACTTAAAAACACAGTCAGTGATGACAATATGTAGAACATTCGATTTGTCCCTTTAGGTGATGTTTAGTTGTAGAGTGCGGGCTTTGGCTGTAGGCAGAGCTAGATTTGACTGTCGTCTGTGTTATTTATTGGCTGTCTGACTTGGAGTGAGACCCACTGCTCTAGTCACTCTGGCTTTCGTTTTGCTTGTTGAACATGCCAGGCTCACGTCTCCCTCAGGGATTTTGCATGTGCTCTTTCCTCTGCCTGGGACCATCTTCATCCAGATTTTCTGAGGATAGTTTCTTCCTGTCATCCAGATCACAGTTCAAATATCATCTCTGAAGACAGAACTTTCCTGACCACCATTTCTAAAGTACCTACCCCACTCCAGTCACTGTTACATCGTCTTATTTTAACTTCTTCATAGCACTTGTCCTATTTACTTGTTTATCGTCTGCATCCTCTATTAGAAAAAAAACTTCTAGACAGCAGAGCAGGACCTTATCCGTCTTCTTCACTGCTATATCCCTAGAACTTAGAATTGTACCTGCACATACATAATACACTCTTAGTAAATACTTATTGAATGAATTAATGAGTTAGCATCTCTAAGCCTTAGTTTCTCCATCTGTAAAATGGAGATTTCAGTATCTCCTTATACAGTTAGTGCAGATCATACAAGAAAAGGTTTGTAAAGGGCTTAGCATGGTGTGGGCATGGTGCTATAAATGGTGGGCCTAGTTATTATTATTTCTGCCTCCATTTCCTCCTTCCCCAGTTTCTAAGCTTGTCAAGGGCCCAGATCAAGTCTTACTTGTATATCTCATATTGCTATGCACATAGTAGACACTCAATAAAACTTTATTTATTTATTGGCCACGGCGTGCAGCATGTGGGATCTCAGTTCCCTGACCAGGGATCAAACCCGTGTCCCCTGCATTAGGAGTGCAGTCTTTATTTATTTATTTATTTATTTATGGCTGCCTTGGGTCTTCGTTGCTGCACACAGGCTTTCTTTAGTTGTGTCAAGCAGGGGCTACTCTTCGTTGCAGTGTGCGGGCTTCTCATTGTGGTGGCTTCTCTTGTTGCGGAGCACGGGCTCTAGGCGCACGGGTTTCAGTAGTTGTGGCACGCAGGCTCAGTAGTTGTGGCTCGCAGGCTCTGGAGCGCAGGCTCAGCAGCCGTGGCACACGGGCCTAGTTGCTCTGCGGCATGTGGGATCTTCCCGGATCAGGGATCGAACCTGTGTCCCCTGCACTGGCAGGAGGATTCCTAACCACTGCGCCACCAGGGAAGTCCCTTCACAGGCACTCCTGAAAAATATTTGAATAAAGCCCTGGTTTAAAAATGGTTTTAAATGGTTTTGAACTGACTAGAACTCAGTGCATTCTGATCTAACATGGTGTATTTTAACAGAGACCAGGAGGAGATACATGTATATTCCTCACAGTGAAATAAAAACCCCTTTGCATTGGGGAGAACAAAGCCACAGCAGGCTCTGTTGATGGCCAATGGCCTTTGTGACACCTCGGCACTTGAAAGTGTCCATTTTCAGTACTTCAGGCTAGACTTCTCTTGCTTGCTAACAGTGAAGCCTCAGTTTGACTTTCTGAAGTAACATCAGGTAGACTGTCTTACTTTTCAAATGCTGTGTGGTAATTATCAATATAGTCCTTTAAGGATGATGACATCATAGACCAATCAGCAGAAGGGCAAGCACATTAGGTCTGTTTTCCAGCAACGGGTTTTTGTTCCATACATCCTTTCACCCTCATTCAATCACAGCCTCTTATAGGCATTTATGAGACGGCTTTTTGGGGTGGTGAGTATAACGTATGGCCATAGGATTGGGAAAATGTGCAAAATGCTGGCTGTTGTGGACTGAATTGTGTCCACCCCCAAATTTATGTTGAAGCACTACCCCCCCCGCAAGTGTGATGGTATTTGAGGGTGGGGCTTTTGAAGGATAATAAAGTCTAGATGAGGTCTTGAAGGCCCTCATGATGGGATTCTCGCCCTTATAGGAAGAGACACCAGAGAGCTGTCTTCCTCGTTCTCTCTCTGCCATGTGGGGATACATGCTAAGACAGTAGCCTGTAAGCCAGGAAGAGAGCCCTCTCTGTGGCACCAAACTGGCTGGTACCTTGGTCTTGGACTTCCCAGCCTCCAGAACCGTGAAAAACATAAATTCCTGTAGTTTAAGCCACCTAGCCTATGATATTTTGTTATGGCAGCCTGAGCTGATTAATGCACTGGCTTTAATCACATGCGTTACAGGCAAATGAACAACTCATTATTCTCTCTTTTGTTCATTCAGTTATTCATTCTACTACTATGTACCGGGCCCCATTTTAGGTACTGAAGGATCAGTGGTAAACAAGGATGAGCTGAAGTCGATACCCTACAGTTTAAAGTCTTGTGGGAGAGACAGGCATGAAATGAATGTGGGAGAGACTAGCAACACAATTTGTCTAAATATTCAGTGGCGGCACGTGGCATAAAGGTGAGGTCCTCGGAGCCATGCTGCCGTATGTCCTGGAAGAAGCACGGAGGGTGAAAGGGACTGAAAAAGGATGGTGCGGCTGAGTCTCAGGGAGGGAGGGGACTATACCTGGTAAAGATAGAGAATGGGCAGGGACAGACATTCAGGGCTTGGAGGCAATGTTAAGGAGAGGCTTTAAGTAGGGTTGTCTATAATCAGAGGAATGAGAGATGATAGTGGCTTCAGCAGAGTAGCGGCGGTGATGGAAAATGGGGATTTTGAAGAAATGATTAAGAAACAGAATGAACACAGCTTGATGGTTGAATAGATGTTGGAGATGAGGAAGAAATAAAGTCAAGCATGATTCCTGGGTTCTTGGCTTGAGAAAATGGATGAACACTTGTGCCATTCACAGAGACAGGACATGCTGGGAAGAAAGATTACATGTTTGGTTTTAGACAAGTTGAGTTTGCAATACTTTGAGACAGCCAAGAGGAAATGACTAACAGGCAGCTGGATATGACTGGGTATGGATGTGCAGCACTGTTCAGTAGAACGTTCTGTGATGATGTAAGTATTCCGTATCTACACTGTCTACCACTACCGTCCACTTACATTTAAATGAATTAAAATGAAAATTGTAGTTTCTCAGTTGCGCTAGCCACATTTCAAATGCTCAATAGCTATATATGATACGTGACTTTCTCATTGGACAGCTCAGTTCTAGAGCCCAGAGAAGCAGTCTGGTTTGGAAATATAAAAATTCATACCACGTATAGATGAGGT
Organism: Neophocaena asiaeorientalis asiaeorientalis; assembly: GCF_003031525.2. Classification (NCBI taxonomy): domain Eukaryota; kingdom Metazoa; phylum Chordata; class Mammalia; order Artiodactyla; family Phocoenidae; genus Neophocaena; species Neophocaena asiaeorientalis. The sequence goes on from NW_020175227.1 coordinate 161,280, forward strand.
TTATGACTGGAGATGAGACTGTCGAGGAAGAAGGTAGTCAGTGAAAAAAAGAAATAGTTAGGATTGAGCCTTGAGGACCTTCAACATGTCAAGGCTGGTGAGGAGGAATGAGCTTCAAAAGACACAGAGAAGAAGCAGTGAGAGGTAGGAGGAAAACCATGAGAGCATTGTCCTAAAAGTCAAGGGAAACGGGTGTTTTGAGAGAGAGAGAATGCGTCACAGCTAAGTGCTGGTGAAAGGTCAAGAAAGATGAAAATGTTTATTGCATCAATGAAGTAGAGGTCACCAGTGATTTCATCAAGAGCTATTTCAGAGGGGGGATGGGGCTGGAAGGCAGACTGGATGAGGGAGGGGAAGGTGAGGTATGGAGAGAGAATTGACAACAGAAGCTGAGGAACCAGGAGCCCCTGGTTCCACAACTTGCAATAAGCAGGGACTTATTTAAACCAAATCAACATACAGTCAGTAGCCAGAAAGATGTCTTCAAAGCACTGAGTTTATTCTGCAAAGTTACCAATTTCGAATCCTTTTTTTTAGGGGCGGGTACGCGGGCCTCTCACTGTTGTGGCCTCTCCCGTTGCGGAGCACAGGCTCTGGACGCGCAGGCTCAGCGGCCATGCCTCACGGGCCCAGCCGCTCCGCGGCATGTGGGATCTTCCCGGACCGGGGCACGAACCCGTGTCCCCTGCATCAGCAGGTGGACTCTCAACCACTGCGCCACCAGGGAAGCCCTCGAATCATTTTTTCTTGAATTTGGGGAGGTAATTACTGTTCCTCCTTCCTGCCCTAACTGTCTCGGAGAGTAGGTATGAGCTAGACCAAGCAAAGGCTTGGAGGCCATGTATAGAGTATTCTTTACCCTAACAACAATAGAAGCCAATGGAAGGGTTTTCTTTTTTCTTGAAAAAAATTTTTTTATTATCCAGAATTTAGAGTAAACACAAGAAGACAGAAACGTATGATTAACTTCTATGTACATTTATCATCTGGCCCCAGTGTCCTTCAGACCTCAGTTCTACCCCAACCATATGCCCATCCACTTTGATTAAAGACCTTCAAGCATGGGAGTGACATGATTATGCTTTTGCTAAAATGATAGTTCTTGTTGCTCTTAGAGCAGGAGTGGCAAACCTCCCCTTTAAAGGGCCAGGTAGTAAATATTTCAGGCTTTGCCGGACATACCACAGTTGTGGTAGTCTCTACCACAACTACTCAACTCCCCTGTTGTAGTGTAAAAGCAGCCACAGACAACATGTAAACAAATATGTGTGGCTGTATTCCAATAAAACTTTCCTTAAGGACACAGAAATTTGAATTTCATTTAATTTTCTTGTGTCACAACATATTCTTTTTTTGATTCCTCCCCTCTCCCTCGAGCATTAAGAAATGTAAAAACCGTATTTGCTCATAGGCAATACAAAAACTGGTGGAGGGCAGATCTGGTCTGTTGTTTGCCAACTCCTAGGAAGGAGAATGGATTGGAGGAAACAGGGCAGGAAGACCTGCCTGAGGCTATTGCAGGAATCAGGAACAAAACCTCCCTAGGTTTTGTTCCTAGCAAAGAGAAAAGAGAGCATGGTAAACACTGATTAAGTACCATCAATTCTACATTTATTGAGTACCTACCGTGCCCAGGCACAATGTTCGGGCTGAAGATACACAAATAAATGAACAAACAAATAGCTTTTGCCACTGAGTCTAGTTGGGAAGACAAATGTGTTTTTTTCTATATCATATGGTAAGTACCATAATAAATAAATTGTTTATATATATATAAAAATGGCTATGGAATATAGATGAGATATTGATTAATTCTGTTTGAGAAACGTGAAACGTGACTTCCAAGAATGACATTTAGGTAGGCACTTAAGAGATGAGCAGAAGTAGGGTGAGGGGAAAGATATTCAAGGCAAAGAGAAAAGTATGGATGGAGGCAAGGAGGCTTGAAACTCAAAATTCTGCCCCATCTCTGTCTTTTGGTTACTGCTAATTTGAAGGGAGTGTAGGAGAGAACCAAATAAACTTGTAGGCGAAGAAACCTGAAAAATGGAGTATCTGAGATTTCAAGAGGGAGAATAATTGGTCCCACGCAATCGATCTTCCACCTCCCTTACCACCCTTCTTGTTCACTCAGCGCCAGGCACACTGGTCCTTTTTGCTGGTTTTTCTTTTTCTTTTTTTGGCTGCACCCTGTGGCTCGCAGGATCTAAGTTCCCCTACCAGGGATTGAACCCAGGCCCTCACAGTGAAAGCGCAGAGTCCTAACCACTGGACCGTCAGGGAATTCCCTGCTGTTTCTTTAAGATGCCTGGCACACTCCTGCCTCAGGCTCTTTGCCCTTGCTGTTCCCACTGCCTAGACCCCCATTCCCTCCCTCACTCCGTCCCTCAGAGGACTTCTCTGACCACCCATCCAAAACAGACACTACTCTTTGGTTTACCTAGTTGCTTCCCCCGCCCCACAAAGCATCTATTATAATCTCATTCATTTATTGTCTAACTCCCTGACTAGAATCCAAGTTTCATGAAGGCAGAGTCTTTGTTTTGCAGGCTGTTGTATCTCTAGAGTCTAGAACGGTGCCTGGCAAAATTCAGGCACCCAGAGTGAAATGAAGAAGAGAAAGGAAGTGGAGAAGCCTGCATGATGGGTTGGAAGTGGAGGAAAGGATATTGCAGGTGTGTAACGTAAGCTCCAATAGCCTCTATTTCATTGGGTAAGGAAACCGGGAGTTCATCTTCTGAGCCAGGGAGGGATGCAAGGTTTGGAACACCTGAGGGAAATGGGAAAGAAAGTAACATGGGGAGGAAGTTGGGAACTCAAACATTTGAACTCCAGCCAAACAAGTGATTGATTGTACTGTGCCTGGGGGTGAGGTGAGATCCAAAGAGAAGACAGCTTCTCTGCACCTAGCTGGTGGTGATTTGATTTATCTTTCTCGGAGTTGAATATAGAATTATAGAGTCAGCAGAATAAGCAGGTGAGAGTGGGCATGAAGAAATAGGTGGAACTTTGGAAGGCAGAAAACAACCCATCTGAGAGCTATATGTGATGGCACAGAATCTGAAGGAATGAAACCGAAGCATAGACAGGGTTTCATTGGTTTCATGCTCAACGCTAAAAAAGAAAATAAATGAAAGAAAGAAAAGAAAAGAAAACCAAACCCTCAACAGAAACATGCCTGCTATCTGGCAGCAGGGAATTCTCAATTGGCTGGAAGTGACTTTTGGGACCGATCGCCAGCCGCTGTCCCCTTTTCTTCCTCTCCTCAGGAGAAACAGGCAGTAAAACAAACCGTGAGAACAGGCGGGAAAGAAATAGACCTGGGCCATCTTATTCCAATAATCCTCTCCTTTCTTCTACTGCTGTTATTATTTTATTAATAAGCCAGGGCTGCCGATGCTTCCTCTAAATATAATTTACTATTGTGTGTGACCTGTTTTTGGATGGCAAAGAGAGATGTTTTCTCCTTGTTGAGGATGGGACATTTAGCGACCGATATTCAGAATCCCTTTCCTGGATGACCTGGATCATGGTATCTTATAGTTGTTTCTGAGATTTCTTCATATGCCAGAAAATAATGAAAGCCAGCAGAATATGAAGTAGGTTTTTGGGTTACATAGTCCCTGCCGGTTGCCAAAAGGGAGTCTTGCTTTCCACACATGTGCTAAATTCCAGGATTAGGGTTTCTCTTATTTTTATTAAGATTCTCAAATTTAACATGATCGCCTCTTCCCTGCAACTTGCCACTCAGGGTCTTTCTCCGTCTCAGTTGGTAGCAGCTTCCATTCTTCAGGACAAAAACCTTGAAGTCACCCTTGACTTTTTTACTCTCCTATTCCATATCTATCCTATCAGGAAATTCTATGGGTTCGGCCTTCAGAATACATCCCACATCTGACCACTTTTCACCACATCCACTGTTACTGCCCAAGCCACTTTCATCTTTTGCTTGGATTATTGCAAGGTCTTCCTACAGGTTCTCTGCTAACTTTGTCTGTTTTCCGCGGCAGCTAGAATGATTCCATTAAAATATGTCAGATCATGGTACTCATCTGTTCAAAATCTTTCCATGACTCCCCATTTCACTCAGAGTAAAAGCCAAAGTCCTTACAATGGCCCCCAAGGCTGTACATTATCCGGCTCTTTATATCACTCTACCTCATCTGCTGCTTCTCTCCACCTTATCTAGTCTTCTCCAGCCATCCTGGCCTCCTTGACGGTCCTGGAATGTGACAAGTAGGCTCCCACCTTAAGGCCTTAGCACTGGCTGTTCCCTCTGCCTGGAAGCCTTCATGGAGGCTGTAGTTCAGAGATCCCCAACTGCCTGGCCACGGACTGGTACCAGTCCACGGCCTGTTAGGAACCCGGGCCGCACAGCAGGAGGTGAGCTGCGGGTAAGCTAGCAAAGCTTCATCTGCCACTCCCCCATAACTCGCATTCATCACTCGCCTGAACTATCCCCCCACCCCTCCCCCTCCAAAAAGTTGTCTTCCGGGAAACTGGTCCCTGGTGCCAGAAAGGTTGGGGACCGCTGCTGTAGTCCACTCCTTCAAGTCTGTGCTCACAGATCGTCTTTTCAGTGAGGTCTACCTTGACCACTTGATTTATTTATTCATTTATTTTTAAAGTTTTTTTTTTGATGTGGACCATTTCTTAAAACTTTATTGAATTTGTTACAATATTGCTTCTGTTTTATGTTTTGGTTTTTTGGCCATGAGGCATGTGGGATCTTAGCTCCCAGACCAGGGATCGAACCCACACCCCCTGCACTGGAAGGGGAAGTCTCAACCATTGGACCACCAGGGAAGTCCCTTGACCACTTGATTTAAAATTGCACCTGCATGCCTCATCCCCTTAGCCCCTTTAATTTTTTCCTTATAACTATATTTGGTAATGTAAGTATTAATTATTAATATACTCAGCTACGGATTTTGTTGTCCACCCAATTTTTGTTTTCTTTTTTAATGTATCCCAGCACTTAGAAGAATACCCAGCATGTAGTAGGTATAAAGGGATGAATTCCCTTTACTTGACTTAGGACAATCCTCTTAGAAAAGCTAGACTTTAGACTAGATTTTTGGAGACATTTTAATACTAATCAAATTAGTCATAGTTTAATATTTAATATTTCCAGATATGTACCTAGAAGAGTAGGATAGGACTTTGATGGAGATTCTGGTAAGGGATATACTGGACAACGAAAGAACTGTCCATCCTCGAGGCTAGGTAAATCCAGGTGCTTCACTCCACTTAAGCTCGCTCACAGGGACAATTCTGCCAGAACTAAGGCTTCCTGGAGTTAGGGTTCCCGGAATCTGTCTCCCTGGAAGGTGGAAGAGGGTACCTGAACCAGCTCTGCTACTCTTTCGAAATGAGCCTCTGCAATTCTCCTAGGCCTTCGCTTAGCTCCCTGCAAAGGGAGCAGTGTGTGGTCACATCCGAGACTGTCCTGAGGGTGTAACAAGCAACCTTCAGAGAGGAAATCCAGGACATTCTTGAGCAACAGAAAAGCAGCGCCTCAGAAAGCTGCTTTACGCATTTCAAACTTTTTTGGTTTTATTTACTTATTTTTATTGTGGTAAAACAGGTAAAATTGATCATTTTCGTCATTTTTAAATGTTTGGTTTTTTTGTTTGTTTGTTTTTAGTTATAGAAAGTCACACGTGAGTTCTAAATCAGAATTTGGACGATGGCAAATGAGACGAAAGGCGACAGCCCGAGGACTCCTTCACCAGGAACTCTCAGAATGCGCTGCGGGCTGAGACGGCCCCGCCGATCTCCATCTTGCTGGGACGGGGCAGTGGCCGGGCCTCCAGGGACATCGGCCGTTCCAGCCGTGCGGCCGGGTCCTCCCAGGAGGTCCAGTCGCCTGGCTTCGGCCGAGCCCCGCGGCACCGCCGCGGGGAGGACCCGTCCAGGTGCCGAGTCTCGGCCCAAGGTTCAGCCTCCTGGCCCAGTTCGAAACTGCGGGGAGGTGACGGCCGCAGCCCCCGGGCTCCTCCGGCGTCTTTCATTATTCCGTCTTTCAGAGGCGGCCTTACAGTCCCCGGCCCCGCCTGCAGGCGCGCGCTCCGGTCGCTCCGCCGCGCGCCCCCGGCGACGCGTCGTCCGAAGGCAAATAAAGAAAAGGTGACCCGGCGCCCGCCAA
>NW_020175227.1:167444-200624 GCF_003031525.2 Neophocaena asiaeorientalis asiaeorientalis
CCGGGCCGTCGCGAGCGCTGAGTAGACAAAGCCGCGTCCGGGGGCCCGGTCGGAGGTGGGCCCGGGGCTTGGTGGCGCCCCAGAGCGCGGGGAGAACTCTGCGGACCCGCACGCCGCCCCACCACCCGCCGTCGCTTTGCAACAGGTCCGCCGCCTCCCGGGCGGCCTCCCTCTGCGCTCCCCACCCCCGCACCGCGCGACCCCCTGGGCGCCTCCACTCGGCTCCGAGCCGCGGTTTGGCTATCCGCTTCGATGCGGTTCGGGTCCAAAATGATGCCGGTAAGCGGGCTGGCGGGTGGGGGCCGGGGCCGGGGTCGGAAGTGTGCGGGGTCGCGGGCGGGGGTCTGGTGCGCGCCTTCGTGCAGGTCCCGAGAGGAGCCCGGGGGCCTGAGTCCGCGTCGCGGGTGGTCTTTGCGTTGCAAACCTCGGGAGAGCTGCTGCGGCTCCATCCTCGGGGCTCTCCACCCCAAGCTCCTGCTTGCCGGAGCGGGGAGACCCTCACCGCGGGGAGGGGTTCCAGCAACTGCTCCAGAGTCGGTGAGGCAGCCACTCGAACTTTTCTTTTTCTCTCTGGTTGGGTCCTGACTTTTTGCAGTTCTTGAAGGTCAAGAACAAGGGAACCGGGAATCTTGTTATTTGCTTTGTCTTTAAACAAACAACTTTAAGTTGGAGTGAAATATACCTACTGAAAAGAGAACTCTTGCTTTATTTTTAGTTGAATTTCGATCTTGATAGCTGTGACGGCAGCCAAACCACTCTATCTCTCTCTGGAAACTGGTTTTAATAAATGCAACCTCAAAGGTTTTGGTCGCAGTAAACGCATTTGCCTGGTTCCTGCTGTTTCCCACAACTTGTTTAGCGAGACCTCTGAGAAGATTAGGGAGTTGTTTATAGGCTCTGTAGGCTTTTGACGTGGCCACCAGGACACAGGTGAACAGCTGGTTTGAGACATTTGAAATGCCCCTTTCCTTCAACGGTCGCAGAACCTGGAGGCTTGCAAATGGCTTATGCAGACTTCAGTAGTATTGTTTCCTCGAGGAAGTTGTACTTAAACCTCTCCCACTGAAGCGGGATCATCTTGCAGTCATCCGATGTTTTCTTATGGCTTCATTTGTTAAAGAAACAACTTTTCTTTTACTTTTATACAATCTGTGGAATGAGTGGCGACAAATTTTGTTTATATGCAGTCACAGATGAAGAATATAATATTCTGTCCCCAGGCCCCCTAGCTTGTTAAGGAGGGCGTCCCTCAACTTTCACGAACTGGACACACTTAATTTATCGGATTTGATAATTGAGTTTAGATGGTTTGGGATAGTTTGCCCTGACAGGATTCAGGGAATTTGAAAGTGTTAATAGCATTATGCATCCTATTTTAGTTTAATACCTGGTTATGAAGTTAGGTTTGTGATGTGAATGCCCAATATTAAAATACGGACATTGGATAAGGGTGAGGGATTTTGCTGTTAAAATTTTTTATTCCTTGGATTTACATTTCTTTGCCTTAAAATAACTTTTGCAAGTTGTCTGTGAATTCTTCTTAAAAATAGGAGCAAGACAACAAGTGTGCGTTGTTGCAATATGATTTCTTCCTTGAAGAAGGAAGGTATTCTTTGGGCTTTCTTAATGCTTATGAAAGTTTTATTTCTCCCAACTGCATACCAGATCATCACAATCTATAAAAATTTATGTAGCTCTTTAGACTATATTTAATTTAGCAGCATGGTTCTTCTGATTGCCTTTCCTAATGTCAGTAGACTCTTAATGAGACTTGTGGTGTGATGGCAAGCGCAGTATTTGCTCAGCTCCTACCTTTGTGACTGTACCGTTTTCTTTTTTACTGATTTGTTCCTCAGTTTCACCATCTGCAAAATGGGGATGATAGTAGCTCTTAGGGTGGTTGGGAGGATTAGAGTTACTGTTTATGAAGCAGTTGGTGCCTCATTGCCTCGCTTAGAATAGTTGCTAGATAAGAACTCCTGAATTTGCAATATTGGTTAAACTGGAGATTCTAATACTTGCGACATACAAAAATATGAAACAAATTTTCACTTAGTAACCTCATGTTATATGTGTCTTTATCCTGTAACGTTTGGGGTACTTGAAAATAAGACTGTTTTCTTAAATATATTCTTCTCTTTAGCTTTTAATATGGATTTTTATTCCACCAAGTGAGGTTTTGAATTTATTACTTTGAAAAATTCTAATTTATCAGGAAGAGCATTATGCTTAATATGGAAAAATGGATAGTCTCAGGAAGTAGATAGTTGCCTTGATATACTTTCTTGTTGGGGTAAAATGTACGTAACATAAAAATGACCATTTTAACCGTTTTTAAGTGTATAGTTCTGTGGCATTAAGAGTACATTTTTTTGATTGCTCTTAAAGGCATGCTAAAAATAATTTGCTGTTGATATTTAGGCTGCATTATATTAAAAATGTGCAAATAAATTGTGTTCATGTGTTTTCTCACCAAACGTTAGAGAATCAAGTGATTTTCTTCCATGTGGGACATGAAGTGATACTTGGACCCCCAAACCAGAAGGGGATGATGCATTTTAGCAGGCTAACTAAAAATAAGTAGACAAGCGCTGAGAATCACAATAGAGGTAATGATAGGTTATTGCAGAAAAGGGGGTAATAATTACACTCATTTTCAGATACCTGCCATAGTTAGTATGTCTGGTTCTGTGATATTTCCACAACTTGGTGAGGAGAAACTGATTCTTCTTTCATACTTGACACCTTATTTTTTTCTTCATTAAAGAAAGCGTCGTTTGCAGTTTGACAGCATGGCTTTTTAGTGAGCCACTCTCATATTGTATTTACTTATCAAATAAAGGGAAATCATCATTAAAAGCAAAATTTCTCAATTATATCAGATATCTTTTTTTCATTACTTTCATTTTGTGAAGTGTTGCATTCAAAGAAGAATATTTTTATGAAGGAGCTCAGCTAACTCTAAAAGCATTCACTGTTCTTTTTAGATATAGTTTTATAAAAATTTTTGTTTGTACTTGCTGCTGAAACGTAAAGTAACAAAATCTACACACAAAACCACACACAGTATTCTGCAGTGCCACGTGGAAGGCCAGAGAACTTGAATTTGCCTGTCTCAGTGGTTGATGTCATATATTTGGCATTTATATCTAGCTGTGATGGAAATGAACTGTATCTGTGCTGTCCAGTGTGGTAGCCACCAGACACCTGCAGCCACTGCACTTGAAATGGGACTAGTGGGACCAAGGAATTGAATTTTTTAAAAAAATATATTTAATTTTAATTACATCGAAACAGTCACATGTGCCTGGTGGCCACTGAGTGTATTTACAGCGCAGTCAGTTTGACGAAGTGGCACAAAGGATAATTTTACATTTGAATCCCATATTGCAGCTTCACATTTACATTAATAGTTTAAATGAAATAGTGATGGCCTGTTTATCCCTAATGACTTGGAGAATGGTTTTTCTGATTATTTAATTTAGTGTTCTGCCTAAACAAATTTTATCATGTAGCCCTAATACGGATAATATTTTCGAGAAAATAATAGCTTATTTTAAAGAGCTCAATTGAACTAATCATGATTTATTTTTAGGTTTATGGCTTCTTATCTTTTGGTGCTTCAGAGGTATCATGATTATTTCTAGTTATCCCATGATGCTGTGAAATAATATCTGATTATTTGAGCTTCTAGTCTGGGGAGTCTGGGACCAAAAAAATGGGATATTGTAGTAGCTCCTTTAGAAGTTTGATACCTGGTCAGTCGGATTTATATATTTCTAAAGGCAACTAGGTGCAGCTTCGTTAGATGTACAGTCCAAGAGCTTAACTTCTGCTGAAATACTTGTATTAGTTTCATGTAGAAGTGCTGGTTTTGCCCCTACTATTTTTTATTTTTTTGCGGTACACGGGCCTCTCACTGTTGTGGCCTCTCCCGTTGCGGAGCACAGGCTCCGGACGCGCAGACTCAGCGGCCATGGCTCACGGGCCCAGCCGCTCCGCGGCATGTGGGATCTTCCCGGACCGGGGTACGAACCCACGTCCCCTGCATCGGCAGGCGGATTCTCAACCACTGCGCCACCAGGGAAGCGAAGTGCTGGTTTTATTTGCACATATTTTCCCAAACTGAAATTGTGTTTTGAAATTACAAACCTTTCAAGTTATATAGCATTGGAACATTGTATTATTATGATTATACCATGTCCTGAAAAAAATTTCTTTTTGTTGTTGAGTAGTAATGTAGTGAGTTAGTTTAGGTTTTATTCCAGAAGAAAGTTTAAGGTAGGTTCTCTATAGAATTGTAATTCTCAAAGGCTGTTAAACAAATCATCTATTTTAAAAAATGTGCAAAGTATCTCACATTTCATGTGCTGTAGTGAAATTTGTTGCCTTGTGACTTCTACTACACTAATTAAAAGCTGAAAAGCATTTAATAATTTCTGTATTTTTACCTGTTTCAGAGAAACCAGATTTAGACTTTATAAAGAAACGTAGCACAAACGTGTACCTGCTTATATTTAAAAAATTAACTTAGAACTTCTTTATCTGGGAGGGACACGGAGGGTCATTTATTAATACACCGCTTCTAGGAAGAACTGTTTTCTCTCCCTCTTCACGTCCCCTGCCCCCCAGCAGCCGACAGTAAAAACAAGAAAACAAAACCTCTCTTTTCTGGAGCTTTTAAGGAATACTGTAGACCTTTATCTCTTGGTAATCTACCGTAGTGTGTGAGACTCCTTAAAAAGTCTTTCTAAAGCTAACTTAACACTGAGCCATTCTTGCAGCGCATGTGAGGTCCAGCCTCTCTCCAGCTCAAATAGGGTAACTGCGTACCAATACATGTTGGTATGATTTGCCGTCATGTATTGTAAACCTCTCACCACCCTTCTCTACTAACAAGTATCACAAAGAATATGAAGAATGGGATATAAGAATTCAGGAATCCAGGGTGTTCTTTTCAGCTCATGCCATGTAGTCAAGTCCAACATTATTTAAACACGTTTTTGTTTGACGATGTGCTAGGTACTGAACAGAATATTTTCCTTAATCAGATGTCATTGAGAAAAGCACACAGAGATGACAGACCATGTGAGAGGTATACTTACGCTGGAGTGGTAGGTGAGACAGTAAAATTTTTCATCTTGTTGGGGAGAGCCAAGAAGTCTTAGTCATTAAGGAGATCCTTTAGGAGCACTGAGCATTAAGGAGGATTCTTAAAACGTTGTGCATACTGTCTTATCAAAAGAAAACTATCTTATCGAAGAAATGCAAATTCTCAACATAGTTAGATCATGTGCAAGAAAAGTAGCTTCGCAGACTCAGCCACTGTGGCCATTTTTAGCTCTTTTCTACATAAAATTTATCCAAAAAACAAATGATTTATTTGGTTAGTGGAACCAGATTTTCATTGAAAATGTTCATGGGGCCAGTAAATACTGAACTTTCCCTTTTGAAATGCATATTTCAGTGGTTTTTCTAGAAACATTTATAACTTAGTACTATTTATTTAAATTTGAAACATCTACCAGAAATCCCTAAGGTGCAAGTTTAGGAAAGTAAACTATTGTAGAACACCAGTTGAAACTGCTAGTGGTAAAAATAAAAAATGGTCAAGGCAGTGTATTGGTCTTCCACAGTGGGATGAACAATTTCTCTGTAAACCAGCATGGGTGAAAGCCCTGTGCTCTCATTTCCCACCCAGGATGGAGAGGGAGCTTCTCCTGGAACCCCTGTATGCCCAACACCTGCCCCGAGGTTAGGCTGCTCATCCCAGATAATCTCCTTATGACCCTGTGAAGCGAGGCTACCCCCTTCTCATACAACAGATAAGGAATTTCAAGCTCAAAGGGTTTCGGTAATTTACTGCAGGTCACTTGGCAGAAATGAAATGAAAACGAGGTCTACCTGTGAAGAAATGTTCTAGAATGGTTTTTTGTTTTGTTTTGTTTTGTTTTGGCTGAGCCGCATGGCATGTGGGATCTTAGTTTCCCCGACCAGGGATTGAACCCATGCCCCCTGCAGTGGAAGCGCGGCATCCTAACCACTGGACCACCAGGGAAGTCCCTCTAGAATGTTTTTATATACTGGGCAGGACAGTAGTCATGATGTTCTTTTGGCTAATGATAACTTCAAATATTGCTTTTCAGAGCATAACTATAATTATTTTTGACGTAGAAAAAGGAAAACAGAGGTATCTTCCCATATTTAAATCCAAACTGGATGAGAAGATTGGTAAATGTTTCTTACCGAGTTTCGACTGATGTGGAGCTGACCTCACCTTGTGCAGGGTAAACATCTCAGTGACTATTAGTTTTCTCTACGCCTAATACTTCCATAGAGATCTTAGTTCTTCCACGTCAGCAGGGAAAGAGAAGGGGTGTAATGATTACCTTTTTTTTTTTCTCTTCTTTTTAATGTTTACCTTTTGTAGGAGGGGTGTTGGATGATCTTTCTTTGACGGTATCTTTAAACAGGGTGTGAAGGTGATGAGGTAGGAAAGAAAGGGCAGAGTAAAGTAGGCATGTTGGGAGCCGTGCAGGGCAAGAAAGCGTGGCGTCCGCTGAGAGATTGCCATCGTCATTGTGCAGTCATTTCCAGCGGCTTGAGAGGGACAGCAGTGACTTGAAGGAATGCCCACTGCTGGTGGGATCTCCGGGCGGGGGCAGAGTGACAGCATCTCCCCTTGCTGCCCCAGGGTTGTCTGTATAGTGAGGAATAGTGATTCAGTTTAGCCAGATGAATTTATCGGAAGTAAACTAGGGACTGATGTCAAACGACATCACGTTAAATCATCGCTCTTCATTCTTCCTCATGAACCTGCTGCTTGTTTTTGGATGGCCTTTTGGAGACAACATCTGTTCAACAGGTATTTTTAGTGAACATCCGCTGTATTCCAGCCACTGTTCTAAGTGCCATGGACACAGGAAAGAAGAAGAGAGTTTTCAGGGAGCTTACCTTTCAAGAAGTTTAGTGTGGGGCTTAGAGGGGGGCGGCTATGGAAAGTAAAAAAACAAAACATGAGAGGTATGTAGGATTTAAATAGCATCACGTGACTGGGATGGCTGCTTTAGATTGGATGGTCAGGGAAGTGACATTTCGGCTGAGACCTGAATGACAAGAAGGGGCTGGTCTTGTGAAGATTTGAGGGAGGGGCATATCAAGTAGGCAGAATTCCCAGGGGTTGGTGTAAAGGCCCGGAGGAAGCAATGGGGATGGCGAGGCTGGAGATTAGCAGGCTGGGGGGCGGGTGGCAGGAGCGGAGGTGGAGAGGTGCAGCGTGTAGGCTTTCCTGGGCTGGGGCGAAGATTTTAGGTGGCAGGGGAGGGGATGTGGCAGCCACTGGAAGAGTTTTAAGCAGTAAAAGTGACATAATCTGAGAGGTTAGAAAAGATCCCTCCGTTGCTGTGTGAGAATGGATCATGGCGCGAGAGACTGATAACCCACGTCATAGGAAGACTACAGAAAACCACCTAAGATGGATAAAAGCGTTATCACACCGAGGGCCCAGCTGTTAGTGTGAACTGGATGTGAGCTCAGTCCACACAGTGTGTGACTTGCTTTAGGCGGTCAGAAGCTTCAAGGGTGAGAGAAGAAACAGTAACACCTGCCCAGGGTTGGGATTAAGTCCAGGACAGGGATGGGGAGGGTAACATGTCCACAAGCTCCTCCTATGGGACTAAAGAGAAAACAGACTTTTTATATCATTAGAGAGCTCTGCAGAGCTTGAGAGAAAGCCGCCTTCTGTCCCCGTGGTTCTTTAAACGGAGAGGGGCACATCAGGTTTCTTACAGAAGCCATAACCCTGCAAGTGTTTTACAACAACTGTGCCTTTGACCATGTGACCACACCACCTTGGAAGCTTCTGATACTTTCACCTACAAGTTCCTTGACCTCCTTTTTTTTTTTTTTTTTTTTTTTTAAGCGCTGTGATAATCTTCATTTTATTGACAAATACAAAGCAGCCAGCGATCTAGGAAATTCAAGTCAGAGGTGACTTGAATTCTAGAAAGGGTCTCCTCGTGCCAGTGTTTTTCTGCGCCCCAACAGTATCTGGTTGCTAACTGATAGCTGGTTTGTGATGTGTAGGTCGTTTTTCGGTAATTTATTGATCTCCTGGAAAGGGGGGGCTATTTTTTTTTTTGCAGTACGCGGGCCTCTCACTGCTGTGGCCTCTCCCGTTGCAGAGCACAGGCTCCGGACGTGCAGGCTCAGCGGCCATGGCTCACGGGCCCAGCCGCTCTGCAGCATGTGGGATCTTCCTGGACTGGGGCACGAACCCGTGTCCCCTGCATTGGCAGGTGGACTCTCAACCACTGTGGTGGAGTGGGGGGGGGCTATTTTGTATAACACTTTTATTTTAAAAGTAGATAGGATCCTTTCTCTGGTAGGTTTTGCTTGCTGCTTTCAGTGGTCGGGAGACCTGGGCGTTATCCTGCTTTCCTTCCGTTCTTCTGTTTTCTCCCATAATGGTTTCATCACTGTCACGGACCCCTCCTCTCTATTCCCCGGTGCTCCTCTTCTGCATCACCCCTCACCTGCCTGGACTGGGGTGATCCTCTCCTTATTTATCTTCTTACCTTTACTGTTCTTCATGCCTTCAATCCATCTGTACTCTTCTTCGTGGTGGTCTTTCTTACACTACTTCGTGGTGGTCTTTCTTTCGTTTTTTAAATTAATCAATTGATTTATTTTTGGCTGCGTTGGGTCTTTGTTGCTGCACGCGGGCTTTCTCTAGTTGTGGCGAGCGGGGGCTACTCTTCCTTGCCGTGCGCGGGCTTCTCATTGTGGTGGCTTCTCTTTTTGTGTAGCACGGGCTCTAGGCGCATGGGCTGCAGTAGTTGTGGCATGCGGGCTCAGTAATTGTGGCTCGCGGGCTTCAGTAGTTGTGGCTCGTGGGCTCTAGAGCGCAGGCTCAGTAGTTGTGGCGCACGGGCTTAGTTGCTCCGCAGCATGTGGGATCTTCCCGGACTAGGGCTCGAACCCGTGTCCCCTGCCTTGGCAGGCGGATTCCTGACCACTGCGCCACCAGGGAAGACCCCGTGGTGGTCTTTCTGAAACAGCAGTCTGTCTCTTCCCCCTCCAGAATTCTTCCAGACTGACTTGTATTACTTACAGACTATGATATAACCTCCTTAGCTAGATACAAAGTTTCTTTATTGTCTAGCCCAGTAGATTTCGATTTCGGCCTTTTTGTGTCAAGATAGACTTCCAGAATATTTTGCCTCTCAGTGGGCAGTGGAAGTGATTGAAAGACTCAAAACGCAGAACAAGTCAGCACTTCAAACCCAGCACCCACCGTGGAGGTGGAGTAAATAGTGTGTTTGCTTTGTGCTGAATGGAAGAGCAGCTACCTCCTCACTGCTCAGCCGGCCTTCCTTCGGGATCGAGGGGCAGTTCTGGAAGATCTGCTCACCACCTTGCACGTGCTCCCAGGGACCCTGCATTAGGACCGTTTGTGGGGCCTGATCCGTTTTCCTTTCGCTCACGGTAAGTTGCACCTTCTTGTATATTGCCGTCCACCACCTGCTCTGCGCCATCTGACTTTGCCATAATCCCCTGTGTGTGTAACACAAGTTTTGTACGTTGTAGGTTTCTACGGCGCAGCTGCGGCTCACCGGTTGAAAAGTGACCTGTCTCTTCTGTTTGTCCTCCCACCTTCCTGTTTCAGCAGTTCCAGGATTGCAGTGAGGATAGCATGCTAGGTTTCCTCACGCCTTTACGTGTGATGTTTTTCTGCCTGGATGGCCCTCTTCCTGCTTGTCTTACTCATCCTGCAGTTTTCGGTTCAGTAGTACTCCTTGAAAGGAGTGCTTTTTTTCCCTGTTCTCACTGCACGTCATCTGAACCTCCACCAGGAAGTTCTCCCGTTGTCACATGTATGCTGTGCCCCTGTGTTGCTCTGTGTGCTGCTTGAGTGTGTGGCCGGTCCTCTCGTCTTTGTGTTTCTAACGCAGAGCACAGTGTTTGACACACTGTGGGCATTTAATAAATGTTGTTTGGGTGATGAATATTATTATTTTTGATTTTCTTTGGTGAGGGTAGTTCTTGCCTATTTAAATTTGTGTCTATAGTTGGGTTTTAAGCTTTCCCAGAGATGAAATCTTTGAAAATGGAGGACCACTTCCATAGCAAAGTGCGAGGTAGAAAGGAAAGAAGTAGAAGCAGTGGGTTGGTTGTACTCATGGCATCATGGATGGATCTTAAAAATACACTGCTTACAGGGAACTCTACTCAATACTCTGTAATGACCTATATGGGAAAAGAATCTAAAACAGAGTTGGCTATAGGGCTTCCCTGGTGGCACAGTGGTTGAGAATCCCCCTGCCAATGCAGGGGACATGGGTTCAATCCCTGGTCCGGGAAGATCCCACACGCTGCAGAGCAGCTAAGCCCGTGCACCACAGCTACTGAGCCTGTGCTCTGGAGCCCGTGAGCCACAACTACTGAGCCACGTGCCACAACTACCGAAGTCCGCGTGCCTAGAGCGCGTGCTCCGTAATGAGAAGCCACCGCAACGAGAAGCCCACGCACTGCAACAAAGAGTAGCCCCCGCTCGCCGCAACTAGAGAAAGCCCACGCACAGCAGTGAAGACCCAACACAGCCAAAAATAAATAAATTAAAAAAAAAGAAGTGGATATATGTGTATATATAATTGATTCTCTTTACAGTACAGCAGAAACTAACACAACGTTGCAAATCAACTATACTCCAATGAAAACTATTAAAAAATACGGTGCTTAGTGAATAAAAACAAAAGATAGAATGAGGTCTGTAACAGTATCTTTATGTAAAACAAGACACATGCCTACAAAACAGCAGTACTCAGTTTTGGAGAAAGCATAGTAACCAACGTTAAGCTTACAGAATGGTTGAGATGGTGAGATGGAGAATGAACTAGTTGAATATATGTTTTTAGTTCTTTTACTTTGTTGTTTGTCTATGACAGACATTTAAAGCAGAGTAGCCTAAAGCTTCGGTGGAATTTGAAATCTGTCTAAATCAGGCTTCAGGCATAGTTGAAAAGGAGAGACAAGATTTCTTAGGTTTTCCCAAAGTTAGCAGAATGCTTTGTTTTCTTCACTTGAGACACTGTCTGGCTCTGAGAAAGCTCTGTTTGAAGTTATACCACGTGTTCGCGTGTAAACGCTTCTCGTGCCTGATGACGTGAACATGCTCTCTTCATGTCCGTCTCCTGTTCACGTTCCCATCTTCTGGGGAACTTTGAGTCTTCGAACCACAGTGTTATCGGTTCAGTTGAACAAACACGTTTTACTGATTTGCTATGTGTAGTATTTTGCGGGGGGAGGAGAAAAACTGGGAGGAGGAAGCATTTAAGGACCAAAACCCCTGTCCCAAAGGAATTTATATATCAGTGAGACAGAAAAGACAGGGATCCAAACAACTGTGGTGTGAGTGGTTGTATGAGAAGCAAAGAGAAAGTTTACTTCTGGCTGGAGGTGTGTATGTGTGGGAGGGACCGGGTTGGAGGCAGTTTTATGGCTTGGAATTATTCGAGAAGGATAAGGATGACTTTGACACTAAGAATAGGGTGGAGGAAACGTGAGCTATGCTAGGGAGGGAAGTGAGGAAAAGAGTGGGTTTTCTAGATTTCTCATTTGGTGATTTGAGGCCCTAACTGTGGGGCAGATAATTTAAAATGCGTTTTGGGTCTTAGTATTTCTTTCTTTTTTTTAAACAAATTTATTTATTTAGTTTTGGTGCATTGGGTCCTTGTTGCTGTGCGCGGGCTTTCTTTTAGTTGATAGTATTTCTTGAAATTGACCAGAAATTCCTTGAAATTCAAAATATGCAAAGACAAATAGCATTGTATATGAATCTGATTTTTAAAATTGAAGTATAATTGATGTTCCGTATTATGTAAGTTACAGGTATAAAAGTCTGTGATGTTTTGACATTGTCACTGGGTTAACCATCGGCGTTATAATAGTTAATATACACTGTACAGATTAAGACGCACTGCTGTTATCTGTTGGTGAAACAACTAATGCTTTACTTTATTTACAACACGTTACCCAGAAACTTAGCTTCATGTTATGTCCCTGCTTATAACCCCCTAATGCAGTGGTTCTCAAACTTCAGTGGGATTGCTGAGCCCCACCCCAAGGTTTTCTGAGTCAGGAGGTCTAGGCAGGGGCCGAGACTTTCTATTTCTGACAAGTTCCCAGGTGATGCTGATACTGTTGGTCTGGGGACCACACCTTGAGAACTACTCTAGTGACTTTTCTCCCTCATTCTTCAGCCCGCATCCCTTATTCTTGACCTACAAGGTCCTGCATCAGCTGTTCGCCTCTCTGCCCTCGTCCACACATGCCTGTATTCCTGATACGCTGGCCTTCTTTGTGGTCGTGCAACAGGCCAAGCCCGTCCCCGTCTCAGGGCCGTTGCATGGAATGTCGTCCCCGGATGTGTCGAGTGGCCGGCTCCTTCAGCCTCAGTTCAGCTGCCGCTCACCAGATGCCTCCCCCAGCCATGATTGGCTGCCTCCTCTCATCACCTGCATCACTTTCTGTCACGTCACCTTAGACACCATATGCTCACTTGTCTATCATCAGTCTCTTCTTCCCGCCCCAAAGAGTGCAGGCTTTCCCATCACTGTTCCCAGTGTGACACTGGTTCTCAGTAAATCCTAATGGATGAGTGGATGAAAGATATTGAGTTTCCTGTGAGTTGTAAGATTGGGGAGGATTTATGGAGTTGGGATTGAGAGGAAACTGAAGGAGGAACTTCTTCACAGTGACTGACGTTGATGGGATAGGACTCAGTCTCAGGGGAGGTGACTGTTCTGTTGACGTAGATGAAGTGCTTATGTAATCACATACCTAAGACCAGCTAGTTTTTAGTATGTAATGAATTTTTCCCGCAATGAAAGTAACCACTTCATATGTGCTGTGTCATTTTCCCCAGAATGGTAATTATCTCAGAAAATGATTGGGTACTCTAGGTAACACTGAATGAATGGCTAGGATATCCCATATGTGATGAACATTTTATTTATTTATTTTTTTTGCGGTACGTGGGCCTCTCACTGTTGCGGCCGCTCCCGTTGCGGAGCACAGGCTCCAGACGCGCAGGCTCAGCGGCCGTGGCTCACGGGCCCAGCCGCTCCGCGGCATGTGGGATCTTCCCAGATCGGGGCACGAACCCGTATCCCCTGCATCGGCAGGTGGACTCTCAACCACTGCGCTACCAGGGAAGCCCTGTGATGAACTTTTTTAACAGTACTGTTCAAATTGGTATTGAGACGAATGTGTCATTGATTTCTAGATTCTACTCACTTGCTATTGTGACCAAAGAAATAGCTTATGATGTAAAAAAAAAAATCCATTGAATATGATTTTATAATTTTTTTTTATGTAACTCAGATATCTCATAGAAACTGATGGACTGATGTTTAAAATATTCCATGCTAAAAAGGCAGTACATGTGGTGTATGAGTGGTACATTTAGTGTAGAAGTAGGTTTAAATGTCATTGATCTTTAATACAACATTAGTAGATGTAACTCATGGTAATTGATGAAGATTTAATAAAGCAGTTTAATGGCCTCGAGAGTAAACTCTAGGCAGGAGAGACGGCTCAGAAGTCATAATAGGCCTCTGTAAGCAGTGATCATCAGATAACTGTAATAAGGTTGGACTGATCATCAGGGAGGCTGGAGAGCATCTCTCTGAGGGAAAGGACTCAAAGCTGTAGTGTCCCCGCTGCTCCTGAGGGAGGCTCCACAGAGACCTCTGTTGGGTTGCCCACTGAGATGGGGGGAGAGGCGGAAGGGCCGACCAGGCTGGGATAACTGGGGTAACGGGACAGCACACTTCCTACAGAAGGCCGGCAGCCCAGCCCACCTCTAGGGTGGAGTGTGTCCAAGATAGGGAGCCAAGTGAGCCACCGAGTGTTTCGGTGCACGCTCCCTGCCAGCAGAGCGACCACGGGAGCAGACAGCCGGAACTCCGAGGGGCAGGACGCTGAAAACCCCGGAAGATCGGAACTCTCTGCATCTCATTTCTAACCCCCTTCCAGGGTTGTAAGCCGTAGTTGGGCTGAATGGCTCTGTGCGTTTGAGAGATTGAAAGAAGCTTTGGTTGTTGCTATGTCTTAATCAAATCCCCTTTCTGTATGTATGAGTGTTAAGAGAGGTTGTTTTTCTTGACCAGTTATAGGAAGCCTAGTGGCAGCATCCTCTTCTAGAAGGAAGTCTGGGGGCTTCCTTCATTCATTACATTCTTTCTCCACAGAGGAATTATTAAATACAAAACCCATCTTGACTTTAATCTCACTACGAGCATTATTACCTGGCTGTCCCTGTGGTGAGTTTCCTGTGAGTTGTAAGATTGGGGAGGATTTATGTCACTCTTTTTACAGATTGTTCATTTTTCTCTAAAGGACAATTTTTTTCTCCTCTTACATTTTTTTTTTTTTTTCCCTCTTAGGTAAACCTAAGCAATTTGAGTTTTTGTAAATCAAAGCTCTGAAGGTGTTATTGCAAAGCTTAATTTCCTTTCTCTGACAGGGAACGTCTTAAATCTTATTTCTTTTTTTCTTTCTGTGGAACTTCACATGGTTTTTTCAATCAAAGGAATAAACTTTGGCCTCTGACACAAGTACATTTCTTGTAAATGCACCGGCCAGTTTTTTTTTTTTTTTTTAATTTCCTCTTGGAAAAGTCTTCCAAATTTTAATCTGAAATAATCCCTCTTTGAAATGAGTCATTCTTGTGTTAATAGCATAACATTACAGTTACAGTGAATACATGTCCTGTAAAAATGGAACTCTTAAAAATAAATCTTTGGGGCTTCCCTGGTGGCGCAGTGGTTGAGAGTCCGCCTGCCGATGCAGGGGACGCGGGTTCGTGCCCCGGTCCGGGAAGATCCCACATGCCGCGGAGCGGCTGGGCCCGTGAGCCATGGCCGCTGAGCCTGTGCGTCCGGAGCCTGTGCTCCGCGACGGGAGAGGCCACAACAGTGAGAGGCCCGCGTACCGCAAAAAAAAAAAAAAAAAAAAAATCTTTGATCTATTCTTTTTAAGTGGAAATTGTGACTTTGGATCACTTTGGAAGGAAAGGCGAACCTTCCTTCAGACATGCCGGGTGTGAATTACCGTGCACAGCGTGTGGGGAGGTGTGGCCTGGCCCAGCTTAACGTAGTGTTTGATCTTTCCCTAAATCTTCTTTCTCTTCAGATTGATCACTTTAAGAATCGAACCACATTTACTGTTTCTACTGAAATATTTTCACATTGTTTTATCACAGTTTGTATTGTGTTATGTGTACTTTTAAATTGTAAATTACTGTAAAAATATATTAACATTGAGATTTACCAAATTTAAAGTGACATCTATACCCTATCTCCTAATACACGGATTTCACTTACGTATTCCATACAAGTCACTTCCTGTGTCCATATGTTTTAGACTTTTTTTAAAATTTATTTTTGGCTGCGTTTGGTCTTTGTTGCTGCGCGTGGGCTTTCTCTAGTTGCGGTGAGCGGGGGCTACTCTTCGTTGCGAGAAAAAAAAAAATCAATTTTATTATCCAAGTGATGTTTAATCATTCTAGAAAACTTAAGCATAGATAAGCTCCCCCAAATTTATTTCTTAATCTTATCACCAAGGCATAACTACTGTTAATTTGGTGAATTTAATTCCAGGCCTTTTTTTTTTTTGCATGTATTACATGTATGTATACACATATATTCTTCCATTTGTATAGTAAGATGGTGAATACTGTTTTGTAATAAAACAATACATAACTGACACATTTTTGAAAGTTTTGCTCTTTGTGCTTTTTCCTTCTAAAATGTTTTGGTATCAGATGCTGAAAACTTCTAAGATTTAGCAGTTTTATTTTTTATCATTAAAGATCATGAATTCTTGGCCACAGTTGTTTTCAGAAGGACTTAGTTGATAGAATAGCTAAAATTTCTTTCTTTAGTAAGTTTTCAACATGCTGATAAAACTGCTTCATCAAAATGAAATAAAAACAGCTTCATCTTGATTTTGTTTTATTTTTTAGGTAATTAAATTACATTTTGAAGAATTCTTTTATCTTTTGTAGCACAGTACCCTTATGAAACAAAGATGAAAGGAAAGTAGCAATATAAAGAGCATGTGTGCCTACTTTTTCTCACGTTAACATGATAGATTAGTTTAACCAGCCCTCTGTTTTGACCCTCTTCTCTTTTTTCTTTACCTTCTTCTTTTATTTTTTAAAATATTCTTTTCTATTATGGTTTATCCCAGGAGATTGGATATAGTCCCCTGTGCTAAGTTTTAAATGGTTACAATCTACCACTTAATATTACTGTTTTATAACTTTATCTTACCATTTTTCTAACACTATACTTACAGTAGTTGGTAGCTGGGTCATAGTCCTTCCAGCAGTTGTATTTTAGCTTACTTTTCCTTGCTTAACTTACGGGATATTTAGTTTTCTATCTTGCTGTTTATTGATCGAGCACCGTAGTGAAAATCTTCAGGCATTTAGAGTTTTTCTTCATTTTATTTATTTCTCTAGGGATAATTCATGAGGTATACATAAATTTATGGTTTTTGATACATGATTCATTTTACTTTCTAAACGGGATTTTTAACAATTTTTAGTACCATCATTATGTCTTTGAATGAATCACTTTCTCACAACCTCATCTCTGTTAGATCTTATCTTTTAACAGAAGACTAATTAATAGTTGTAAGTGATGCCTTGTTGTTTTAATTTAATTTATCCTCCCACCCCCAAGTTTTACCATTTGTTTTGCCCTATGTGATCTGTCTGTTATAGCCTCTGCCCTTAAGTATACTCTAGATTTGACTCTTGTTGTTTGTTGGGTAATCTATTCTCTTTGTGGCTCATACTATAAAAAAATGAAGTTCTTGATTTACAAGTTGGAAAGAAGTTAACGGTTGATGTCTGTATGTCACTGAGAAGGGCTGACCAGCTTTTAAGGGAAGAAAAGCCATCTCCTCTGTTCCATCCAAGCTAGACGTCATGAGCATTTTCAGATGCCCCAGCTATTTATTGTCCTCGTAGCTGCAGGTGCAGCTGTAAAGGCTCATGTGTTGTTTTTTGATCTGATTATTGCTGCACTGTTTATGATGAAGTTAATTTACGTCACAAGTTCCCAGGAACACATTTGTGAGTCAGTGAGAATAACCGGAATTCTCACGGCAGCCTCCCAGGGGATTTAACTCTAGGGAACTCCATTTTCCTTGCTTCCATATGGGAAGGAAGCTAAGGAAGTCACCTCTATTTTCTTGAGAATATGGTGTTTTAAAAAATCTGGGGCTTCCCTAGTGGCGCAGTGGTTGAGAGTCCGCCTGCTGATGCAGGGGACACATTTTTTAGGTAATTAAATTACATTTTGAAGAATTCTTTTATCTTTTGTAGCACAGTACCCTTATGAAACAAAGATGAAAGGAAAGTAGCAATATAAAGAGCATGTGTGCCTACTTTTTCTCACGTTAACATGATAGATTAGTTTAACCAGCCCTCTGTTTTGACCCTCTTCTCTTTTTTCTTTACCTTCTTCTTTTATTTTTTAAAATATTCTTTTCTATTATGGTTTATCCCAGGAGATTGGATATAGTCCCCTGTGCTATACAGTAGGACCTTGTTGTTTATCCACTCTAAGTGTAATACTTTGCATCTACTAACCCCAAACTTCCAGTCCATCCATCCCCCGACCCTGCCACTTGACAACCCCATCTTTTTTCTTTTTTGTTCCTTTTCCAAGTAAAGTTAAGAAGAGAATTGATACTTATTGAGAAAATGCCCGTTTCACTTTCTCTATAAAATTTGAAATAGTTATATATTATCAGTAAAGCCCATAATTGTGGGCAGATTATAATGAAAAGATTTTAAATTATAAGTGATATATAAATGCAAGTGATATTTAACCTTTATAACGTGGGGACATACTTAAAGTCTATAAATTTAAAGATGGGTGAAGTGAGTTTTAAAGGTTGATTTCAAGTGGTGTGATGCTTTGTGTTCTAATCAGAATCTTCTAGGGGGAAGTGTAGCAATTATAGGTATTATGGCCATCAGGAGCAGCTGGGCCCGGTGGGTGGTCCCTCTCCCCCACCCCTTCTCTGGTGTGGATGGGAAGACACTGCATATGAGCTGTCACACTGTCATGGCTCAAAGACACCTCTTCCAGCTATATCGCTGTCACCACGCTGTGGTGTCCAATTAAGAAATCTTCAAAATAAAGGTAAACTATCTTTGTAACTTAAAAGTAAAATCACTACAACAAAGAAAATAAGTGAGAACGGGACTGCTTTGGCCAAGCCTAGCATGAAGTGTCTGTGGGTTCTCCGGACACAGATCACCGCTGGGCAGCCTAGGGAGCAGGCAGTGGCTAGAGATACAGATTCAGCATCACCAACATCATTTCCTCTTGACTGGATCATTCCATCCATTAAAGCGTCCTGTAAAAACTCCATGTTGAAATAAAGAAGAAACAAAGCACCCCTTTCACTCTGTCTCCTTCCATCTGTGGCTCCGTTTTTTCCGTCTTTCTGTTCTGAGTCTCTGCATCCTTCCCTCAGGTTCTCAGCCTGTCTCAACCAGGCCTTCAATCTCATTCCTCAGACAGCGCTGTTCAAGGCGCCCAGCAGCCTCCATCTTGCCGAGCCTGGGGACCGGTCCTCAGCCCTCGTTTCTGAGATCTCTAAGCTTCATCTGAAACACTGTCTTTACTTGGTCTCTGGTACTCCATACTCCTTTGGGTTTCTTTCTGGTTTTTTTGTGGATGGATCTTTCCCAGTCCTTTGCTGGATCCTTGTTCTCTGTAGGACTTCTGGACGAGACCCCTGACTTGTGGGCCCTTCCCCAGCCCGTTCCACCTTCCTCATCTCAGTAAGTCACACTGCTCCTAACTCGGTTGCTTAGACACCAAATCCACGTTCACTCTAATTTCTCTCTACACTCACATCCCGTGTTCTGTCCATTAAGCAAGTCTTGCTGGCTCTGCTTCAAAATATAACCCCAATCCAGCCATTTTTCACTACCTTTGCTGTTCCCTGCAGTCTGTGCCACATTTCCTCTTAATTGGTCTTCCGTGCCTGTCCCCCTGTAGTCTATTCATATAGTAGCCAGAGTGATTTTTTTAAAAAAAGTCTGAAGCGTCAGGAAAAGATGGAATTTTGGAAGTAAGGTTACTATAGATTATTATTTTTCTATTATTTCTTAATGCTTTCCATTAATTTATGCCTCTTTGTTGAAACCTCAGTTTACCTCAGATCACATTCATCTTTCTCTTTTCTGAATTTCCATTTTACCTACAGCCTCACTCATGAAATTTGGTACTAAATTGTTCTCTAATCTTTTCATGAGTAAATTTTATTTCTTTTAAGAGATTTTTATATTTCTCACATAGTAAGTATGTAGTAGGCATTTTTAATTGTGATATAATTCACATACCATAAAATTCACCCTAAAGAGTATATAATTCAGTAGGGTTTTTTTTTTAGTATATTCACAAGGTTATCACCACTAATTCCAGAACATTTTTATCACCCCGGAGAGAAACTCCATCCTCCAGAGTCACTCCCT
Source organism: Neophocaena asiaeorientalis asiaeorientalis (assembly GCF_003031525.2). NCBI lineage: Eukaryota > Metazoa > Chordata > Mammalia > Artiodactyla > Phocoenidae > Neophocaena > Neophocaena asiaeorientalis. The sequence continues at coordinate 187,012 of NW_020175227.1, forward strand.
ATTCTGCCTGCCCCCCAGCCGCTGCTAAACATTAATCTACTTTTTGTCCCTATGGATTTGAATTTTCTGGATGTTTCTTTTTGTGTCTGGCTTCTGTCACTTAGCATAACGTTCCCAAGGTTCATCTATGTGTAGTATGCATCAGTACTTCATTCCTTTTATGGCTGAATAATATTCCATTCTAATGGACATTTAAGATATATTTCTTGATTGTTTATTTTTAGTCCCCGTCTAAAGTTAAGGCAGTATGGTAACCCTAGAAAAGCATTGTCAGACAGATATTTATTTGCCTTATTACATATCTCACAGCAAGGGCCCAGGGAATAAAAATGATACTTTATGTTTATCTTACTAATTTCATTATTGATTCCTTAAAAAATCAATTTTAGGGCTTCCCTGGTGGTTCAGTGGTTGAGAGTCCGCCTGCTGATGCAATTCAGAATCCTCCAGTGACTTCTTTTTTTTAAAAAATTGAGATATGATTTACGTACCACCATTCTGAAGTATCCGATTCAGTGGTTTTTAGTGTGTTTACAAGATGGTACAACCATCACCACTAATTCCAGAACATTCTCATCACCCCAAAAAGAAGCCCTGTACCTCTGAGCAGTCACTCCCCCAGCCCTGGCAACCACTAATCTACTTTTTGTCTCTAATGATTTGCCTCCAATGGTCTCTTAGATTAAAATCCAAATTTCTTGCTCTGGCCTTTGAACAGTGGTTCTCAGCTTGTGGTTTCCAGGGCAGCAGGTATCAGCATCACGGGGCAGCTCATGAGAAATGCAGCATCTCAGTCCCCATCCTGGATCTACTGAATCAGAAACTCTGAAGGTGGGACCTAGCCATCCATAGTTAAAGACCCTCTCTCCGCACCACATCTTGAGGACCAGTGGCCTCTAAGGTCTTGCATCATCTGCCCTCTTTGAATTGATCTCCTATAATCCTTTCCTCTTGCTCTCTCTACAGTGACCTTCCTCTTCCACAAATGTGACAAACTTGATTCCTCCTCAGGGCCTTTACATCTGCTATTCCCTCTGCTTGGGATATTCTTTTCCTATATCGTGTGTTCTCATTCTGTTTCGATTGTGGCTCAAGGACCCTCTCTAACCACATAGAGGTTGAAGTGATTGAGTTTGAGCATGGCCTGTCTCTACCCTGCTTTATGCCCCAGGAGGTTGACTTCTATAAACCACATGAATGGCCTGCCTTGCTGTCCGGCTTCTAGTTGGGTTTGTCCAGTGGGGAGTGGTAGGATGGATGATATAAGAAGAAGGGAGCCAGGTTGGGGTATTTATTCCTCTGGGCTGGCTGAGTCCTCTCCACACAGCGTGCTGTCTCTCTCTCTTGAATTTTGTGCTGTGTGCTATAATAACTATTTAGTGAAGATGATTTCTACATTAGAACTTAAACCATAAAATAGATGGCCTATAGGGAATTCCCTGGTGGTCCAGTGGTTAGGGCTCAGTGCTCTCACTGCCGAGACCCCATGTTTGATCCCTGGTTGGGGAACTAAAATCCCACAAGCTGGGCGGTGTGGCAAAAAGAAAAAAACCAAAAATAGACGGCCTATATATCTTTCATGAATGAAAAGAATGTTGAAACAGAAGTAGGAGGACGTAGCATGATGTAAGCTTGAAGAAATGAGGAGAGGAAACTAATTTCTGTCAGTGCGTGTAGCTGTGCTGTATACTATCTGCTCTACCATCTGTCAATACCCGAGGGAACACTTACTCTGAAAATAAATCAGGTGAATCTGTCAAGTGCAGTAACAGCTACTGGACGTATTCATTCATAAACACATACTTACTGTGTGCTTGTCACAGACCAGGCACAGATCAAGGGGCCGAGGATATTGTATGGAACAGAAAAAGCCCTGGACTTCGTGGAGCTTATGTTCTAGCAGGGAAGACAGATATTAAAAGCAAGTGAAATAAATATAATATTTGGTATGATGGTCACTGTGCCAAGGAGAGACAGTGGAGACACACGTGTGTGCGCACGTGTGAGCACGGTGGTGGGATTTTAGGCAGGATGGCCAGGGAAGGCCTCTCTGGGAAGGCAGTGTTGGAGTAAAAAGACCTGCGGAGATGAGGGGGCAGGCGGTGCTGGCACACAGGGAAGAACATTTGTTGGGGAAGGTCATTAAGAAGGCGTGACCACAGGTTTGACCTGCAAGCTGGACCCCGGCTTGGAGGCCGTGCACTCACTTTCCTGTCCTTGGAATGTGCGCCCCACCTGCCTTCCCCCGAGCTCGAAGCTGCCCAGGGACGCAGCCTGGAGACTGAACCCAGATAAAGCCTCTCCATAAGCTTTTTTAAAAAAATTTATTTATTTAATTTATTTATTTTTGGTTGCATTGGGTCTTCGTTGCTGCGCACGGGCTTTTCTCTGGTTGCTGCGAGCGGGGCCTACTCTTCATTGCAGTGTGCGGGCTTCTCATTGCGGTGGCTTCTTGTTGCGGAGCACGGGCTCTAGGCACACGGGCTTCAGTAGTTGTGGCACGTGGGGTCAGTAGTTGTGGCTCGCGGGCTCTAGAGCGGAGGCTCAGTGGTTGTGGCACACGGGCTTAGTTGCTCTGCGGCATGTGGGATCTTCCCGGACCGGGGCTCGCACCCGTGTCCCCTGCATTGGCAGGTGGATTCTTATCACTGCGCCACCAGGGAAGTCCCCCCTCATTAGCTTTCAATGCTCTTAAATTTAAACACCTTCATCCAGATTTTTAATTTTTGGTCCTTAGTGGGAGGATTGTTTGAATAAGGTGCTGTTGTCTTACGTAATAGCCTTTTATTTGTTGATACAGTATGTTTCGTATATATACTGTATACTAACTATTTCTGTCATTTAATGAATGCCTCTAGGTCTCATATTTTTTTTTTTGGGAATTTCTTTTTTTTTTTTTTTTTTTTTTTGGGAAAGCCCTAGGTCTCATATTTACGAAGAAAACAGTTACTATGTTTGAAGTGTTGAACTTCAAAGAGAGTATTGGTGTGGGTAGGGAATATTGAGGAGGAATACAGTTTAATACTGAAGTGTAAATTATTTATCTCTCTCGTTAAATGCACTGTATATGTATCCAGAGCAGCAGCAGGGTGGAAACCTGTGTTCATTTTGTGTAACAGTTTGAAAGTGTTGACTAAGTTGAGGCCTAGAACTATGTATCTATCTTTATGTAGCACAGTTGATCAGAATGTGAAGAACCTGATAACAGTTAGCGTGAAAGCTTCTGAGCTCATCCTGGCAAATTCTAGTTTTGGTTTTATATATTTTACTGTTTCAACATTATCCACTTAAACTCTTTTTTTTCTGGGTTACCCTCTAGCTGTAATGGGTACGCTTCTCATGTTTTCTAGTTTTGGGGGTTACTTTCTATGCTACACATGTTTATGTGAGTTAAAGAGTTTTGGTTGCAGGAAGTGGAGACTTGGCTTACCTTAAGAACTCATGGTTTTAGTGCAGGGAGGAGGTGGGAAGCCCCCGGGGGCTGAGCCTGCTGACCTAGTGGGCCGTCTTCTCTTACGCATGTCATCTTCTCCCCTTACTTGGACCGGATCCTTGAGGCACCCAGTCTGCTGTTTTAGCCAGTTTCCGTCATAGTTTCCATGAGGCACTGCCTTCCCCCTCCTTCCCCCCTTAATAATGCATCTGTCTCACCTCGGGGGTAATGGGCAGCGAGGTTTAAGCTGGATGGGAAGCTGTGTAGCTGACTGTTGGCAGGTGCTACAGCTGTCGTATGATGTCCTTGTGTCAGTGTGGTCACAGGGCAGATCCTACTCATTCTGCTTTGTTAGAGCCTTAAAACCCCAATTTCCCCCAGTGTTTGGCATAGTCTCATTAATTATTTTTACAGAATGTATAACGGCCCATCAAGTTCACGTTTCACAGGCTTTGTATTCTCTTTGATTAGAGTTATTTTCACAGGATAAATTCTCACGGTGGGATTACGCTTTCAAGTTGTCTGGTGTTTTTGTTTATTGTTTTGTTTTATCCTGATACACAGTAGTCTTCCTGGCATAGGTCCTCACTGAGTGAGTGAGCTGTGGGAGTGTGCTGACTTGCATTGCCGCCATCAATTTGTTTGTTGATTCATTCAGTTTCTTCAGTACTGGGAGTTAACAACGGTTTTCTTGTGTGGGTTATTTTTGGTTATTTAATAGGTATGAAAACTTGTATTCCTTTTTTTAATTGTCGTGCATTTTTATTTATTTTTTTAAAACTTGAATTCTTTAGTTGCAGTGTCTTTAAGATGCAGTATTGGGCTTCCCTGGTGGCACACTGGTTAACAATCCACCTGCCAATGCAGGGGACATGGTTTAAGCCCTGGCCCGGGAAGATCGCACGTGCCGTGGAGCAACTAAGCCCGTGCGCCACAACTACTGAGCCTGAGCTCTAGAGCCTGCAAGGCACAACTGCTGAGCCCACGTGCCACAACTACTGGAGCCCGCGCACTGAGAGCTTGTGCTCCACAACAAGAGAAGCCACGACAATGAGAAGCCCGTGCACCACAACAGAGTAGCCCCTGCTCACTGCAACTAGTGAAAGCCCGCACACAGCAACGAAGACCCCACAATAAATAAATAAAACTCAATAGCAGTCTTTCTCCCAGTAAAAGTAGATACTGCATCTTTTCTTTTTTATTTATTTATTTATTTTTGCAGTACGTGGGCCTCTCACTGTTGTGGCCTCTCCCGTTGCGAAGCACAGGCTCCGGACGCGCAGGCTCAGCGGCCATGGCTCACGGGCCCAGCCGCTCCGCGGCATGTGGGATCTTCCTGGACCGGGGCACGAGCCCCTATCCCCTGCATCGGCAGGTGGACTCTCAACCACTGCGCCACCAGGGAAGCCCTGCATCTTTTCTTTTTATAAGAAAAGACATCCCCACCCTCAGAAGCAACACGTTTTGTTCTTGTGTATCTTCCCCAAAAGAGGCTTTGCATAAATGTGTGTGTGTGTGTGTGTGTGTGTGTGTGTGTGTGTGAGAGATCATCATCCCCGATCATCTTCACAGGACTGATAAGAAGATCTATTTGTAGTATGGGTCTGGCACATCATACTAAGAACTACATAAGTATTTGGTAAACAAATAACATGAATAAAATGTCAGAGGAAGACTTTTTTTTGGCCGTACCACAGGGCATGTGGGATCCCTGACCAGGCATTGAACCCATGTCCCCTGCATTGGAAGCAGGTAGTCTTAACCACTTGACTGCCAGGGAATTCCCAGTAGAAAATTTAATACGACCTTTTGTGTGCACTGATTTGCCTGTGCTCCGGGGATCCCCAAGGGCTCTGCAGGCGCTGCCAGGAGAGGGGGGCCGGTGTCCATCGGCCGAGCTCCAGGTCCCTCCCTTCCTCAGGCCAGGGAACAGCCAGAAGGTCCTGTTGTGCATTTGCACTTCAACTGAGACCATCTGGGGAAAGGAATCCGAGGTGGGTAAAAAGTGACCAGCACCAGTGTAGACAGTACTGATAACTGTTGTGTTTCTCCTTTTGTTTCCAGATGTTTCTTACCGTGTACCTCAGCAACAACGAGCAGCACTTCACGGAAGTCCCAGTTACTCCGGAAACCATCTGCAGAGACGTGGTGGATCTTTGCAAAGAACCTGGCGAGAGCGATTGCCACCTGGCTGAAGTGTGGTGCGGCTCCGGTATGCGTGCTTCGGTCGTGCCGTCTTTCATTATCATCGGTTTTAGACGAGGCGCTGTGTGCCGCACGCATTTATCCGTGGAGAAACTGCAGGATAGGGTGTCCATCAGAGATAGTATTCTCAGTCCAGTTCTGTTGCGACCTACAAAGTCTCTTTGCTGTTTTCTTTTTCTGCAAGACACCGTAGACACTCCAGTATGAAAGGTCAAAAGATAGGCAGCTGATACACAGGGTGGAAGCTTCTGGGGTGTTATGGTAAAATGTATAGCGCTCACAAGTGTTTCTTGTATGCTTAAGCTGCACTTAATTAGGAATTTGAGGTGTCCTGATTGTTTTGCCCTCTCTGAGGTTTTGTAGGTTTTTCGGGAAAGCTCTTTGGTGTTGAATTACTGTGGTGGCAGGAGACATAGGCTTTATTTTAAGCCTTGACATCAACTCCCTTACTTAGTTCTTTGGAGCCCTGAAATGGGACAGCCTGGTTTCTTTTTGGCCCCTTAGGAGTTTGTAGATGCGGGAATAATTTTTCATGATTTCTGCTTTGTTTCTGTACAGCCTGAGTGAGCTCCCACTGTTTCCTTTTTCTCCCCTGGGGGTGCAGTGTCCCAGCACGAGTTTCCCACTGTGTTCATTGCATTCACACCGTTCCTGGTATGTGACTCCAGCTGAGCGTCCGCTGCTTCCCAGGCCAGTCCTCTTACTCATCTTCCGTTGACTTCCCTACAGCTGCGTGTTCAGGAAGGTCTTCTACACTCTCCCCGAATTGCTTACTTCACATAGGAGCTAGATTAGACCAGTCCCATAAAGAAACCCAAGTGATCCTTTTTAAATAAAAATCTGATAGTTCGGGCTTCCCTGGTGGTGCGGTGGTTGAGAGTCCGCCTGCCGATGCAGGGGACATGGGTTCGTGTCCCGGTCCGGGAAGATCCCACATGCCGCGGAGCGGCTGGGCCCGTGAGCCATGGCCGCTGAGCCTGTGCGTCCAGAGCCTGTGCTCCGCAACGGGAGGCCACGACAGTGAGAGGCCTGCGTACCGCAAAAAAAAAAAAAATCTGATAGTTCGACTTTCCTGTTTAAACCCTTTGATGGCTTTCTCTTCTACTTAGAATAAAATCCAAAGTCTTGATCTGAGATTGTGAGGTCTTTGATGTCATCTGGAACCATTTTCCTCCTTGCCTGCCTCCTGCAGCTATTTTATATTCCTGGATAAACAACGCTCTTTCCCGCCTTAGAGCCAGTGGCGGCAGCTGTTCGCTCTGCCTCTATTGCTCTCTCTCCAGATTTTGTCATTGCTGGTTCCCTCTGGTCATTTGGATTGCAGCTAAAACATTGCCTCCTCGGAGATGCTTCTCCCGAGCTTCCTACTAAAGCAGGCATGAGGTTCTCTGTTTTACAGTTCCATCCTGATTTGATCCTCTGCGTGAGGTGTGTCTGGTTTTTTGTGTGTGTTTATTAGTTTATTGCCTCTTTAATCCCCGTAGCCTCACACACACGCACAAGAATGTAAACTCCCTAAGAGCAGAGACCTGCTTGTCTTGTTCCTTGCTGCACCCCAGCTCAGAGGGAGTGCTCGATAAATATTTACTGAATGAATAAATGAGCTTCTCGTTGCTCTGGTGGCCTCCTTGCATTCTGCAAATTACTTTCCCAAGATGATTGAAACCACGCATTGTGAGCTTCCTCGGTTTCCTTCCTCTGTACTTACCTCAGGTTTCTCTGCATGTGTGCCTACCCTTCTGGCTGATTTTCTTAGAGCAAGAAGTGTTCTTTCACTTTGCCAAGGCTCACTCTCTGAGTTGAAACTTTTTTTTTTTTCTGGGAGCCTGGCATGGTCTCCTTGTTTTTGATTATTGATGGAATTCTTTTATTTATTTTAATGAGTTTATTTATTTATTTATTTATGGCTGCGTTGGGTCTTCGTTGCTGCGCTCAGGCTTTCTCTAGTTGCGGTGAGCAGGGGCTGCTCTTCATTGCGGTGCGCAGACTTCTCACTGAGGTGGCTTCTCTTGTGGAGCATGCGCTCTAGGCACGTGGGCTTCAGTAGTTGTGGCACACAGGCTCAGTAGTTGTGGCGCGCAGGCTTAGTTGTGGTGCACAGTTGCTCCGTGACATGTGAGATCTTCCCGGACCAGGGCTCGAACCCGCGTCCCCTGCATTGGCAGGTGGATTCTTAACCACTGCGCCACCAGGGAAATCCCGTGAAATTTTTTTTTAATTAATTAATTATTTATTTGGTTGCGCCTGTCTTAGTTGCGGCAGGCGGGCTCCTTAGTTGTGGCTCGCCAGCTCCTTAGTTGTGCCATGTGAATTCTTAATTGCGGCATGCATGTGGGATCTAGTTCTCTGACCAGGGATTGAACCCGGGCCCCCTGCATTGGGAGTGCAGAGTCTTATCCACTGCACCACCAGGGAAGTCCCCCGCGAATTTTTTTTAAGTGTCTTATTGAACAGCTGTCTTTTTCCTTACTGATGTGAAATGTCACTTTGAATTCTTGTTATATCTTATATGAAGTTATGTTTCTATAAGCTTTAGTCAGTTACTTTTATTGTTTTCTTCTAGTTTTATGATAGGACCAAATAGTTTTAATTACTATAGTTTTATAGAAGGTTTGGTATTGTAAGGCAAGTGCTCATTTCATTGTTATCCTGTAGTATTCTCGTGTATTTTCTTTTTCAGATAGGTTTTAGAATTACCTTGAAATGTTCCCTAAAAAATTCTTTGGGGCTTTTGATTGCTTAACAGTGAATTCATAACTCATTTGAGGGTTGTCTGTATGGTGTGATTAAGATCAAGGTCTTAGGTATCAAAATCTTGTCTCTTTCATTTACTAGCTTTATAACTTCAGACAAGGTACTTAATCTCAGTAGTCCTCAAGTGTTTTCCCTGCATAATTGGGATAATAATTGAACCTATTGCATAGGATTGTGTGAGGATCCCAGGAGCTGACATTTGAAGGGGGTTTAGCATAGCCCCCGTTAGCATAGCACTTCATGTTAGCTCTCAGCAAGTAATAGCTGTTATGTTTTCAACTCCTTTTTTGCTGTAAATTGTTCAAGGTGCCCCATTTTAAAAATAGTACATTTGGACTTCCCTGGTGGCACAGTGGTTAAGAATCCGCCTGCCAGTCCAGGGAACACGGGTTTGAGCCCTGGTCTGGGAAGATCCCACATGCCATGGAGCAGCTAAGCCCATGCACCACAACTACTGAGCCGGCGCTCTACAGCCACAACTACTGAGCCCGTGTGCCACAGCTACTGAAGCCTGCGCGCCTAGAGCCTGTGCTCCGCAACAAGAGAAGCCACCGCAGTGAGAAGCCCGCACACTGCAATGAAGAGTAGCCCCCGCTTGCCACAACTAGAGAAAGCCCGCGTGCAGCCAAAAATAAATAAATGAATAAATAAAATTTAAAAAATAAAAATAAAAAATTTGTTGCTTCCACTTTGTTAGCTTCTCAAGTTTCCCATTTCCTTTAACTGACAGTCTTTCAAAATATGTAGCTTTTATTTGCCATCTCCATTTCCTTACTCCCCACTCATTTGTTTGCTAAGAGAACGTTTCTTGGATTCCTATAATGTACTGGGAACTGTGCTTGATTGTGAGGAATAGAGAGATGAAAGAAAGTGTCCTGCCTTCAAGTAAAAGCAGGAATCAGCAGACATGTATCATACATTGTGATGACTGCAGGAATAGGTGGATGTGCTCCATCTGCAGAAGGAGAAAAGGGTGCTGGGGACAGTTCTCAATGCTAGGAATGGCTTGTTCAAAGTCACATAGGCACGGATGCCAGGACAAGGGGATTGGTGTGGTCAGAGCATGGGGTGAATAGGCGGCTTTGAGACCTTTGAAGTGTGTTTCAGCGTTTGCTGGCCTAAGCCTGATTTTTTGTCGTCATAGGCCATCAGGACCTTAGCTCCTAGACCTTGTAAGACGGTCCAACCCAGCGTGGACTGGAAGTTACTTCCCTTCCTTTGAATTCCCTCTTTGCTTATGGAACCTGGGGATTTCACTTCTTTTGAAATAAAGTGTCTGTGTGTGTGTGTGTGTGTGTGTGTGTGTGTGTGGTTTTGGTTTTTTTGTGAGGAGGTGGAGGATCTGCTGAGAGTTTCTTTTGGGAGGGTGTCTACTCAGCTATGGGTGTTTCCTTTTGGGGGGTGGTCTTAGTTAGAATTTCCCCAGTTTAGAGGAGAGAGGGGTATCTGTGTCAACTCAGTTTGTCAAGAACCAGAGCTGTACTTTCTTGCAACCGAGCAGATTAAGTTCAGGGCTTAGTTCACAGAATTGGCTGCTGAACCCTTGGCTGCCCCATTCTCTGCCCGTGTTGTTTATTTAAGGTACTCAGATAGTGTCTTTGATTACTGACAAGTGCATTGAGTTTTCTTAGGCTGTTTCAACTTTCTTATATTAAAAATTATATCGATGTTACCAGAGTTCTTTCGTTTTAAACAGTTGCATCCTCAGACAGTATATTTGGTTTTTATATCCAGATCCCTTAAGATTGGAAGATTTTTTGAGGGGAGCTTAAGATATCTGGTTTCTCCTAAAGTTCCCATTTCTTAGGGTATTTAGCTATGCCCTTCTTTTTGTCTCTAGAAAAGTTCTGACAACTGGCAGTCTCACTGGAAGAAGGGCCAAAGAAGCATATTTTCAGGGCAGTAAAGAGGCTTTTGTTTGGAAATGCATGTGTCTGATTTTTTTTTAACGTAGTTTATAAAATTGTAATTTAAAAAAACAATAGACAGTAAGCTACACTATTTAGAAAGCTGTTTTTTAATGTTTCATTTGTATACTTAGAGAATCATAGAACCATTAGAGTTAGAAGGGACCTCAGAGACTGTCGTATGGAATAGATGACAGGAGCTTTGGAACCCGCAGAGCTTCCCAGCCTGCCTATGGCTAGTGAGGGGCCACTGAATTAGACTCCTGAGCTCCTGCTAGCGGCCGGGATCCAGTCCTCCCCCCAGTACTCCACCCACGTTTGACCCTGATTATATGGGTGGAAAGTTGGTGATGCTTCATTTTCTAAGGGTTCTTTAAAAAAAAAAGATGTAAAATAGTAACTTCTGCATTCATAATGCATAATTTGCATGAAGGATAGACAGTAAATGATATGTTCGTCTTTCTTTTTACCTGCAGATAACATGATTTGTACCTCATTTATTCGTTTCTTTTAGAACGTCCAGTTGCCGATAATGAGCGAATGTTTGATGTCCTGCAACGGTTTGGAAGTCAGAGGGGTGAAGTTCGGTTCTTCCTTCGCCATGAACGCCCCCCTGGCAGGGACATTGGTAGGTAGCATCCTATCAGTCATAACAAAGATCTGAAGTTTTATTTCATGCTCGGGTGTAGCACATGATCAGGAGCCAGGTAATTTGGGGGGTAAGTGAGAGGTAAGGAAGTGGGAACAGCGAGGATAGACAGCTCTTCTAAGCCCTGACTGGGGGGTGGGGAGAAAGGGGTGTGGTTCAGATTGTTCTGTTTTCTTGGAAGATGGGAAAAGTTTGGCAACAGTTTTTAATGTGGGCGGGAAGGAAGGAGTCAGTAGAGCAGCGGGTTGAAATACAAGAAGGAGGGAATGCTCGATGGGCAAGTCAGCCAGTGGGAGGTGGTGGGGGAAGGGTCTCTCTTCCATTATTTATTTATTTATTTTTAAAATTTATTTTTAATATCTTTATTGTAGTATAATTGCTCTGCAATGGTGTGTTAGTTTCTGCTTTATAACAAAGCGAATCAGCTATACATATACATATATCCCCATATCTCCTCCCTCTTGCGTCTCCCTCCCACCCTCCCTATCCCACCCCTCTAGGTGGTCACAAAGCACCGAGCTGATCTCCCTGTGCTATGCGGCTGCTTCCCACTAGCCCTCTGTTTTACATTTGGTAGTGTATATATGTCCATGCCAGTCTCTCACTTCATCCCAGCTTCCCCTTCCCTGCCCCCCGCTCCCCCTGCCCCTGCTGTGTCCTCAAGTCCGTTCTCTTAAGTCTGCGTCTTTATTCTCTCTTCCATTTTAACTGGGTGGGAGGGAAACTTTGCAGAGGCAGGTAAATGTGTGCTCCCTGTGGGAGCAGTGGGAGGGGCTTCTCATCTGAGACTATTTGTTTTCTCTGAGATAGGAGGCACAGCCGTGTGAAAGTGATGGTTGGAGCCATGGTGGAGAACAGGAGAGAGTGCTGCTGGGGGACCAGGGTCCCCTGGAGGCCAGTTGAGACTAGAGACCAGGAGACCATGGGTGATTTTTTTCCCCAGTGATGCTCTGCAGCCCAGAGGGTTATAAGAGGAGATGGTTGGATTCACCCAAGGTTGGGGTTTGGCCAGACCAGTTCAGTGGAGTCAGTGGGACAGGGAAGACGAGGATGTTGGTGAGATGACGTCTAAGCTGGGTGGGGGCACAGTGAAGGCAGGGGGGCTGCAGGGCAAGAGCAGACCAGTGCTAAGGAACTGCACGGCTCAGATTCATGCACAGGTGCAGTGAGAGGAAATTATGGTCAAAAAGTAGAAAGTCTGAATTTAAGATTTCAGGGGTAGAGCACCTCTAGGTGACGTGGTCCTGCACCGGGCCATGAAATGATCCTGAATTAGCGAGGAGGTAGGAGGCCACGGATCCTAGAGGTGAGCTTTTGGGTGGTAAGGTCATCCAGCATGAAGGCAGGACTTGGAGTGGGGAGAACAGGGGGGTCAGGTGGTCACATCTGTGGTGACTGAGGGTTGTGACCAGAGTTTATAGATGACAGTGAGGAGAGGGTAGAAGGTAATACATGAAGGTGGAGAAATAGTGGACTGAAAGCAGCCCTAGACATCAGGACACAGCCATCCCTGTGACCCTGGAGATCTCATAGGACATGGGACAAAAGGCAGTTTCAGGTCTGAGATCTGTGGGGAAACTTTGTTCTCAGTGGGAAACCACTGGTCAGAACAGGATTACTAGGTGTTTCTAAAAATGTTGGAACTTTTAAAATGGAAGGTTTGTGACTTCAGTATATGTATAATTCTTGGGAGTAAGAATGTCGGTAACAGAGGTTAATTATTAGATATCACAGAATCTCAGTTTTATTCCTTTAGTACAAATGTCCACATGGTACCCAGCAATTAGACATTCAGACCGTGGGGGACCCCAGAATTGACTTAGTCTGGCCTCTTACTCTACAGATGAGAAAGACTGATACTCAGGGGTTAAATGACTTGTCAGAGGCCACGTCCCTAGAGGCAGAGGCAGGAGTGGAACCTGAGTCACTTCAGCCAGGCTGGCTCCCAGGCCTTTCAGTGTCTCTGGTGTCTGTAATTTTATTTTAAATAAGCATGCATTTTTTTTTTTTTCCTAAAGCAGCCTTCTTTTTTGTGGTTTTAAGTTGGCATCTGCATCTTATTTTTATTTTGTCCTTTGTTTACATTACTGCATACATCTTCTTTTAGTAAATTAGATGAATTTTCCCCGTTGATCTACTAGTTCAAATATCTTTCTCTATCGTACCGGGTAAATTATTAAACAGCCTCTCAATAGTGCAGTACGCAGTTTCAGTGTGTCTGTAATGTGAGAAATATAATCTGAAGATAAAGACGCTGTTTTCACATTGTTGCAAAACACCAGTGCCACATAGTGTCCAAACTGGGATAAAACAGGATTGCTGTTCAGTGTCAGCCTTTGTGGTGTAGACTTCTAGATTACAGATTAGGAGACTGTTACTGTATTCTTTTTCCAGTTTAACTAGGACCTGTGACCCACAATGTATATGACATTAATTTTAAAACTCTTGCTTTTTACTCTGATTATGTAACTGAACATGCCAAGGAGAAACTGGCGGAGTGCTCTTTCTTTGAGGCAGCAAAGAAAGCAGTTATACCTAAGTGATAGATTTTTTTTTTCTTCTACGGAAATATTGTCACAGGTTACCTGAGCTGTTTTGTCAGAGAATTGAACAGTATTTAAAAGTAGGGCTTCCCTGGTGGTGCAGTGGTTGAGAGTCCACCTGC
>NW_020175227.1:200745-204906 GCF_003031525.2 Neophocaena asiaeorientalis asiaeorientalis
CTAACTCATTGGAGTTAGATGTAAGCGTGCTACGTGGCCCTGAGGATAGACATGTTTATTTACTGGAAATTTGTGCTAAGCTTCCAGGCAGGTACAATAGAGATTTGATTCAAAAGAAATTTTAATCTAAAACCTCTTGGGAGATAATTTAATAAATTTTCTAACTTCTGGGAAGTACAGGTCTAAGCTTAATTTCACATATTTAAGAAATTCTCTTTGATATTGTTTCTTATAATTTATCAGTTTAAGACTATTTTCCCTGCATGATGCTTTAAGTGGTACTGAGAGACCCATATATTTGGGCTTGAAAAATTCTTTTAGCCAAAAAAGCAGAATGCACAGTGCTTTCCAATTAGTACTTTCCCAAGCTAAGAAAATGGAAATTTTTTTACTTAAATAAATGGGGAAATACTTGATAATACTTCGGAATTATCGCAAAATGACTAAATGTTCGACATGCCACTTGTTCTGTTTTCAGTCGCTTCCTTCCCGTGTAAGGTACAAACTCTTTAACGAGTACAAGGATGGGTTGATTTAATTTTCACTTTTATTTGTTTCAATGAAACTATTCCCAATTTCACTGCTGAGTAGCTAAATAGAGAACTGGGAGGAGCCACTTAAGCAAACGGTGTGAATGACCCGTAATCAGAAGTACATGTATTTTCTTAACTTTGCCTCCTGTGGTATCTGACGCATGGGAATGGTTAGCATGTGACATTTTCTAGTGCTATTTCTTTCTTTTTTTTTTTTTTTTCGGTACGCGGGCTTCTCACTCCTGTGGCCTCTCCCAAGTGCTATTTCTTTCTTTTTTTTTTTTTTTTGCGGTACGCGGGCTTCTCACTGCTGTGGCCTCTCCCATTGCGGAGCACAGGCTCAGCAGCCATGGCTCACGGGCCCAGCCGCTCCGCGGCACGTGGGATCCTCCCGGACCGGGGCATGAACCTGTGTCCCCCGCATCGACAGGCAGACTCTTAACCACTGCGCCACCAGGGAAGCCCTCTAATGCTGACTATTTATTCACCGTTCCAAGTAAGGTTTTCCAGAACAGGCTGAATTACGAGACCTTAACTTCATTGCTACTAGAAAGCATTTTAAGTATATTTTCAACTTAAAATATCAGAGAGCTTTTTTTTTTTTTTTTTTTTTTTTGCGATACGCGGGCCTCTCACTGCTGTGGCCTCTCCCATTGCGGAGCACAGGCTCAGCAGCCATGGCTCACGGGCCCAGCCACTCCGCGGCATGTGGGATCTTCCCGGACCGGGGCACGAACCCATGTCCCCTGCATCGGCAGGCGGACTCTCAACCACTGCGCCACCAGGGAACTGAGAAATGAACTGGGACTTAAAATATCTGTCAACTCTAGTGTTAATGCCTGCTTTCTGAATTTTGTGCCTAGTGAGCGGACCAAGGTCTCAGGATCCAAGTTTAAAAAGAAATGGTGTAAAAGTTCCGGGTGAACATCGAAGAAAGGAGAATGGCGTAAGTGATCATTGTTACCCATGCCATGTATGGACCACAGTGATACTGCTTTTTTAACCTTTAAATCTCATTCACTGTTACTTTTTTTTTCAGTGGGTTATTAAGGGTGGCCCTTTCTAAAAGGCCTATTTTAAATTTATTTCTTCAAGACAGTTAATTTTGATGATCTCCACGTGGCTGTCGAAAGAATTCAAATGCTGAGTGTACCATAAATTCAGAACAAAACAGATGTTGAGCAGGTTGGAGGAAGTGTCTGTTTTTTTGGTGATTTTATTTGTTGCCATCGTTTTTAGCGATTAATGATATATTAATACTCTTGCTACTGCATATGAATTTTAGCAGGTATCCTTGGGATTCCTTGTAGGCATTTTCTTTTCAGAGCTTAGACTTTTTAATACTGTTAAGGATTAGCTAAATTACCTCTCTCCAACCTACATTTGCTTCTGCTCTGCCTTTCCCCATATTCTTTGTTTTTCCCCCCAAAATTCTTCCTGTTTCTCTTCTCCGATATCATATTTATCTTACAGTGAAGAAAGGTTGATATGACGATAACAGAAATGGTCTCAACCATTAACAGGATTTCAGTGCATCTTGACACAATGTATCTTTCCCTATCACTGGGTTTTTAATTTTTTATTTATTTTTTCGGCCACGCAGCATGCGGGATCGTAGTTTCCCGACCAAGGATAGAACCCATGCCCCCTACACTGGAAATGCAGAGTCTTAACCACTGGACTACCAGGGAAGTCCCATCACTGGGTTGTTAAAAAACATCTTGATAGAAGCATAATTCTCATATAATAAACTGCACGTATTTCAGGTATACAATTTGATAAGTTTTGACATATGTGTACACCTGTGAAGCCATTACCATAATCAAGATAATGAACATATCCATCACCCCCTCCCCCCCAAAAAAAGTTTCCTTACGTCCTTCCGTAATCCTTTCCTTCTTGCCTCCCTCCCCATCCTCAGGGAACTGCTAAGCAAGTCTCCTTTCTGTCACTACAAATTAGTTATATTTTCTAGAATCTAGGATAAATGGAGCCATCCAGTATGTACTCTTTTTGTCTGAATTTACTCAGGATAATTATTTTAAGATTAATCCATTTTGCTGTGTGTATCAATAGTTGATTCCTTTTTATTGCTGAGAGATACTTCATTGTCTGGTTACACCACTCCTTATCCATTCATCTGTTGATGGACATTTGGGTTGTTTCCAGTTACTCCATATCAAGCTACAATGAATATTTGGGTACACATCTTTGTATGGACATATACTTTTATTTCTTTTGGGTGAATACTTAGGAGTGGAATGGTTGGGTCATTTGGTAGATGTATGTTAACTTTTTTTTTTTTTAACATCTTTATTGGAGTACAGTTGCTTTACAGTGGTGTGTTGTATGTTAACTTTTAAAAAGCTGCCAGAGTGTTTTCCAAAGTGATTGTTTTATTTTACATTCCCCACCACAGAGTTCTACTTTTTCCACAGCCTTGCCAACATTTGGTATGCTCATTCCTTTTCATTTTGGCTATCTAATAGGTGTGTAGTGGTATTACATTGTGGTTTTAATTTGTATTTCTCTAATGGCTAATGATGTTGGGCATCTATCGTGTGCTTATTTGCCATTTGTGTATTGTCTTTGGTGAAGTATTTGTTCACCTCTTTTGCTTAATTTTTTCTTTATTGGGTTGTTTACTTTCTTATTACTGAGTTTAAGGCTTCTTTATATATTCCGGATCCAAGTTTTTTATTACATAGATGATTTGCAAATATTTTTCCCAGTCTATGACTTGTTCTTAATTTTAATACAGTATAATTGATCAGTTTAGAAGTTTTGTAGTTTTAGATTTTACATCTAAGTTTATGATCCATTTTGCAGTAACATTTGCATATGGTGTGAGAATTAAAGTTCATTTTGTTTTTCGTATATGGATAGCAGTTGTACAAGCAGTATTTGTTGAACACACTAAACTTTCTCCACTCAATTGCCTTTTTTTCTAAAATCAATTACCCCATGTATGTGTGGGTCTATTTTTGTACTCTCTATCCTGCACAATCGATCTGTTTATCTATCATGATGTCAGTAACACACTGTGTTGGTTACTGAAACATGGTAAGTCTTGAAGTCAGGTAGTGTATGTTTTCAACTTCATTCTTTACAGAGTTTTGGCTATTGTATGTCCTTTGCACTTCCATATGGAATTTTAGAATTTGGTTGTCAATTTATACAAAAAAAGCCTGTTGGGATTTTGGTTGGGATTCTGTTGACTCTGTAAGTCAGTTTGGGAAGAATTGCCGTCTTGACAATATTGAGCTTTTCGGTTCATGAGCACCGCTTCGCCATTTATTTAAGTCTTCTCTCTCTCAGCCATGTTTTGAAGTTTTCAGTGTGCACATCTGGCACATCTTCCGTTAAATTTATTCCTAAGTGCTTCATGTTTTTTATGCTATTGTTAATGGTATTAAAAATATTTTCTTCAGTTTCTGGTTGTTGCTAATATATAGAAATATAATTGATTTTGGCATATTGATGTTTTATCCTGCATTCTTGCTAAATAAATTATTCTGGTAGCTTTTTTGTAGATTCCATAGGATTTTCTTCATAGATGATTGTGTTCTTTGTGTAAAGACAGAAAAGAAACTTTTTTTTTTACATCTTTATTGGAGTATAATTGCTT
>NW_020175228.1:0-179 GCF_003031525.2 Neophocaena asiaeorientalis asiaeorientalis
CCCTCCCCGTCTCCTCAAGTCCATTCTACGGTCGGTCTGTGTCTTTATTCCTGTCTTGCGCCGAGTTCTTCATGACATTTTTATTTCTTAGATTCCATATATATGTGTTAGCATACGGTATTTGTTTTTCTCTTTCTGACTTACTTCACTCTGTATGACAGACTCTAGGTCCATCCACC
>NW_020175228.1:211-390 GCF_003031525.2 Neophocaena asiaeorientalis asiaeorientalis
GGCTGAGTAATATTCCATTGTACATATGTGCCACATCTTCTTTATCCATTCACCTGTTGATGGACACTTAGGTTGCTTCCATGTCTTGGCTATTGGAAATAGAGCTGCAATGAACATTGTGGTACATGACTCCTTTGCAATTATGGTGTTCTCAGGGTATATTCCCAGTAGTGGGTTTG
>NW_020175229.1:0-584 GCF_003031525.2 Neophocaena asiaeorientalis asiaeorientalis
CTTCAGTAGTGAAAAAAAAATTCTTCATGAGAAGTTCAACCGCCGTGAGTTCCATGGTGAAAACCTTTCCACTTATAGATGCAACTTCCCCCAGAATTCTGAGAAATGTCGGTAGTAGAGAGGGGTGTTGCATACACCTGTTTCATTTCCCTCTGACTTTTCCTTCTCCTTTCTCTATTGACATTAAAATCTATAGTGAAAGCACATAGTAAGCAGTCTAGGACAAAAAAATCTAGAATTATTCTTATGTGATCAAATGTACTAAAATAACAAAAGCAAATTTATTTCTAGCTAATAAAATAGCATTCCTTATATGATGTCACATTATGGCAGAAAAGAAATATATGCATCTATTTTCTTCTATATTAAGACTGCTAAGGAGTGGGGACCCATGAACTAAATCAGTTGTTTTGGGTTCAAGTTGTAGTTTTTAGTAGCCATCCTTCTTAGCAAGTTTTCAGAAGCAAATGTAGTTCGTTCACTATCACCAGTAAATGTGCAATTGTGTAGATTTTTGGAAAAAAGTATTATCAAATATATATTCTTTAAAATGATTTGTGTAAATTTATCTATTCATATTATTA
>NW_020175230.1:0-248 GCF_003031525.2 Neophocaena asiaeorientalis asiaeorientalis
TTTATCACCTCACCTACACTGATGGACAGATCATCCATACTGAAAATTAATACGAAAACACAAGCTTTAAATGACACAGTAGAACAGATAGATTTAATTGATATTTATATGACATTTCATTTGAAAACAGCAAATTACACTTTCTTCTCAAGTACTTATGGAATATTCTCCAGTATAGATCATATCTTGGGTCACAAATCAAGCCTTGGTAAATTTAAGAAAGTTGAAATCATATCAAGTATGTTTTC
>NW_020175230.1:836-992 GCF_003031525.2 Neophocaena asiaeorientalis asiaeorientalis
ATGGACAAATTCTTAGAAAAGCACAACCTTCCAAGACTGAATCAGGAAGAAATAGAAAATATAAACAGACCAATCACAAGCACTGAAATTGAGACTGTTATTGAAAATCTTCCAACAAACAAAAGCCCAGGACCAGATGAGTTCACAGCGAATTCT
>NW_020175231.1:0-227 GCF_003031525.2 Neophocaena asiaeorientalis asiaeorientalis
TGAATTTTATTTTATTTTTTATACAGCAAGTTCTTATTAGTAATCCATTTTATACATATTAGTGTATATGTCAATTCCAATCTCCCAATTCATCACACCACCACACCCCCTCACCACTTTCACCCCTTGGTATCCATACATTTTTTCTCTAAATCTGTGTCTGTATTTCTGCCCTGCAAACTGGTTCATCTGTACCATTTTTCTAGGTTCCACATATATGTGTTAAT
>NW_020175232.1:0-257 GCF_003031525.2 Neophocaena asiaeorientalis asiaeorientalis
CCCTAACCTGTCCCCTAAACCATCCCCGTCCCATAACCCTAGCCCTAACCCTAACACTTACCCAAAGCCTTACCATAATCCGTCCCATAATCCTAACCCGTACGCTAACACTAACCCGTACCCTAACACATACGCTCACCCTAACCCATTGTCGTACCCTAACCTGTCCCCTAAACCATCCCCGTCCCCGTCCCCTAACGCTACCCCTAACCCTAACCCTTACCCGAAGCCTTACCCTAACCCGTCCCCTAATCCTA
>NW_020175232.1:619-895 GCF_003031525.2 Neophocaena asiaeorientalis asiaeorientalis
AACCTGTCCCCTAAACCGTCCCCGTCCCCTAACCCTAACCATAACCCTAATCCTAACCCTAAGCCTTATCCGAAGCCTTACTCTAACCCGTCCCTTAATCCTAACCCGTACACTAACACTAAACCTTACACTAACACGTACGGTAACCCTAAACCGTTGTCGTACCGAAACCTGTCCCCTAAACCGCCTCCGTCGCCTAACCCTAACCCTAACCCTAACGCTAACCCTTACCCGAAGCCTTACCCTAACCCGTCCCCTAATCGTAACCCGTACGCT
>NW_020175232.1:1353-1490 GCF_003031525.2 Neophocaena asiaeorientalis asiaeorientalis
TAATCCTAACCCGTACGCTAACACTAACACGTACCCTAACATGTACGCTCACCCTAAACCGTTGTTGTACCCTAACTTGTCCCCTAAACCGTTCCTGTCCCCGTCCCCTATCCCTAACCCTAACCCTTACCCGAAGC
>NW_020175233.1:0-176 GCF_003031525.2 Neophocaena asiaeorientalis asiaeorientalis
TATCCTCTAAACCTTCCCCGTCCCCTAACCCTAACCCCAAAACAAACCCTAACCCTTACCCGCAGCCTTACCCTAAGGCGTGCCCTAAACCTAACCCGTACACTAACACTAACCAGTACCCTAACACGTACGCTCACCCTAAACCGTTGTCATAACCTAACCTGTCCCCTAAACCA
>NW_020175233.1:316-1136 GCF_003031525.2 Neophocaena asiaeorientalis asiaeorientalis
TATCCGCGTCCCCTAACCCTAACCCTAACCCTAAACCTAAACCTAACCCTAACCCTTACCCGAAGCCTTGCACGAACCCGTCCCCAAATCCTAACCCGTACAGTAACACTAACCCATACCCTAAAACGTACGCTCACCCTCAACCACTGTCGTACCATAACCTGTTCCCTAAACCGTCCCCGTCTCCTAACCCTAACCCTAACCGTAATCCTAAACCTTACGCGAAGCCTTACACTAACCCATCCCCTAATCCTAACCCGTACGCTAACACTAACCCGTACCCTAACATGTACGCTCACACTAAACCGTTGTCGTACCCTAACCTGTCCCCTAAACCGTCCCCGTCTCCTAACCCTAACCCTAACCGTAATCCTAAACCTTACGCGAAGCCTTACACTAACCCATCCCCTAATCCTAACCCGTACGCTAACACTAACCCGTACCCTAACATGTACGCTCACACTAAACCGTTGTCGTACCCTAACCTGTCCCCTAAACCGTCCCCGTCTCCTAACCCTAACCCTAACCGTAATCCTAAACCTTACGCGAAGCCTTACACTAACCCATCCCCTAATCCTAACCCGTACGCTAACACTAACCCGTACCCTAACATGTACGCTCACACTAAACCGTTGTCGTACCCTAACCTGTCCCCTAAACAGGCCCCGTCCCCTAATCCTAACACTAACCCTAACCCTAACCGTAATCCTAAACCTTACGCGAAGCCTTACACTAACCCATCCCCTAATCCTAACCGGTACGTTAACACTAACCCGTATCCTAACATGTACAATCACCCTAAACCTTTGTCGTACCCTAA
>NW_020175234.1:0-532 GCF_003031525.2 Neophocaena asiaeorientalis asiaeorientalis
GAAAGAATGAAGGTAAAGTATAAATAAAGTTATTACAATTACAATTAATTACTAAGAAAAAAATTAAAAAAAAACAACCATGGACGGATAGAGCCCTAGGATAAATAGTGGAAGCAAGAGTATACAGACAAGATCTCACACAGAAGCATACACGTACACATTCACAAAAAGAGGAAAAGGGGAAAAAATCATAGATCTCGCTCCTAAAGTCCACCTCTTCAATTTGGGATCATTCCTTGTCTATTCAGGTATTCTACAGATGCAGGGTATATCAAGTTGATTGTGGAGCTTTAATCTGCTGCTTCTGTGGCTGCTGGGAGAGATTTCCCTTTCTCTTCTTTGTTCTCACAGCTCACAGGAGCTCAGCTTTGGATTTGACCCTGCCTCTGCGTGTATGTTGCTGGAGGGCGTCTGTTTCTTGCTCAGACAGGACGGTGTTAAAGGCGCCGCTGATTCGGGAGCTCTGGCTCACTCAGGCCAGGGGTGGCGGCAGGGGGGAAGGAGGGGCACTGCGTGTGGGGCGGGCCTGCGG
>NW_020175235.1:0-222 GCF_003031525.2 Neophocaena asiaeorientalis asiaeorientalis
AAAGAAAGAAAGAAAGAAAGAAAGAAAGAAAAAAGGAAAGGATAATAAAGTTATTATAATTAATTATTACGAAAAAAAATTTTTTAAAAAGCCATGGCCGGATAGAACCCTAGGACAAATGGTGGAAGCAAAACTATGCAGACAAAATCTCACACAGAAGCATACACATTCACATTCACAAAAAGAGGAAAAGGGGAAAAAATCATAGATCTTGCCCTCGAA
>NW_020175235.1:575-6659 GCF_003031525.2 Neophocaena asiaeorientalis asiaeorientalis
CGGGAACCTGGCAGTGGCGGGCTGCACTGGCTCCACAGAAGAGGGGTGTGGATAGTGACCTGTGCTCACACACAGACCCCTTGGTGGCGGCAGTAGCAGTCTTAGCGTCTCCCGCCCGTCCCTGGTGTCCGTGCTTTTAGCCGCGGCTCGCTCCCATCTCTGGGGAACGCGCTTTTAGTCGCGGCTCGCGCCTGTCTCTGGAGTTCCTTTAAGCAGCGCTCTGAAACCCCTCTCCTCGCCCACCAGGAAACAAAGGAAAGAAAAAGTCTCTTGCCTCTTCGGCAGATGCAGGCTTTTCCCAGTACTTCCTCCCGGCTAGCCGTGGTGCACTAACCCCTTCAGGCTATGTTCAAGCCGCCAACCCCAGTCCTCCCCCTGCGCTCCGACCGAAACCCGAGCCTCAGCTCGCAGCCCCGCCTGCCCCGGTGGGTGAGCAGACAAGCCTCTCGGGCTGCTGAGTGCTGGTTGGCACCGATCCTCTGTGGGGATTCTCCCCACTTTGACCTGTGAACCCCTGTTGCTGTGCACTCCTCCGCGGCTCGAAAGCTCCCCCCTCCGCCTCCCGCAGTCTCCGCCCACGAAGGGGCTTCCTAGTGTGTGGAAACTTTTCCTCTTTCACAAATCCCTCCCACTGGTGCAGGTGCCGTCCCTATTCTTTTGTCTCTGTTTTCTCTTTTGCCCTACCCAGGTATGTGGGGAGTTTCTTGCCTTGTGAGAGGTCTGAGGTCTTCTGCCAGCCTTCAGTAGGTGTTCTGTAGGAGTTGTTCCACGTGTAGATGTATTTCTGGTGTATCTGTGGGGAGAAAGGTGATCTCCGCATCTTACTCTTCAGCCATCTTCAAGGTCACCCACTGGAAAGTGTGTCTAGGTAATTTTTGATTTCCACTTTGATTTTTTCAGTGATCACTTCGTTATTAAGTAGTGCATTGTTTAGCCTCCACGTGTTTGTATTTTTGACACATCTCTTCCTGTAATTGATATCTAGTCTCATAGAGTTGAGGTCAGATGAGATACTTGATATGATTTTAATTTTCTTAAAATTACTAAGGCTTGATTTGTGACCCTAGATATGATCTATCCTGGATAATGTTCCATGAGCACTTGAGAAAATTGTGTATTACTTTTGGATGGAATATCCTATAAACCAAAATTATATCAATCTTTTTTATTGTATCATTTATAGCTTGTATTTCATCATTTATTTTAATGTTGGATGATCTGTCTATTGGTGAGAGTGGGGTGTTAAAATCCCCTACTGTGATTGTGTTACTGTCGATTATCCTTTTTACGGTTGTTAGTATTTGCCTTATGTATTGAGGTGCTCCTATGCTGGGTGCATAAATATTTGCAATTGTTATGTCTTCTTCTTGGATCGATCCCTTGATCATTACGTAGTGTCCTTCTTTGTCTCTTGTAATAGTCTTTTTTTTAAGTCTATTTTTTCTAATATAATTGTTGCTATCCCAACTTTCTTTTGATTTCCGTTTTAATGGAATATCTTTTTCCATCCCCTCAGTTTCAGTCTGTACGTGTCCCTATGTCCGAAGTGGGTTTCTTGTAGGGAGCATATATATTGGTGTTGTTTTTGAATCCATTCAGCCAATCTGTGTCTTTTTTGGGAGAGTTTAAACCATTTACATTAAAGGTAACAATCAATATGTATGTTCTTATTCCCATTTTCTTAATAGTTTTGGGTTTATTATAGGTGTTTTTCTTCCCTTGTGTTTCTTACCTAGAGAATTTCGTTTAGCATTTCTTGTAAAGCTGGTTTCGTGGTGCTGACGTCTCTCAGCTTTTGCTTGTCTGTAATTATTTGACTTTCTCCATCAAATCTGAATAAGATCCTTGCTGGGTAGCGTAATCTTGGTTGTAAGTGTTTCTGCTTCCTCACTTTAAATATGTCCTGCCTCTCCCTTCTGGCTTGCAGAGTTTCTGCTGAAAGTTCAGCTGTTAACCTTATGGGGATTCCCTTGTGTTTTATTTGTTGATTTTCCCTTGCTGCTTTTAACATGTTTTCTTTGCATTCAATATTTTATGGTTTGATTAATATGTGTCTTGGTGTATTTCTCTTGGATTTATCCTGTATGGGACTCTCTGTGCTTACTGGACTTGATTAACTATTTCTTTTCCTGTATTAGGGAACTTTCAAATGTAATCTCTTCAAATATTTTCTCAGTCCCTTTTGATTTCTCCTCTTCTTCTGGGACCCCTATAATTTGAGTGTTGGTGAGTATAATTTTGTCCCAGAAGTCTCTGACATTGCCTTCAGTTGTTATCATCCTTTATTCTTTATCCTGCTCTGAAGTAGTTATTTCCACTATTGTATCTTCCAGGTCGCCTATCCTTTCTTCCACCTGAGTTATTCTGCTATTGTTCCCTTCTAGAGTATTTTGAAATTTATTTATTGTGTTCATCGTTTCTTGTTTCCTCTTTAGTTCTTCTAGGTCCTTGTTAAATGTTTCTTGCATTTTCTCTATTCTCTTTCCAAGATTTCGGGTAAACTTTACTATCATTTTTCTGAATTCTTTTTCAGGTAGACTGCCTATATCCTCCTAATTTGTTAGGTCTGGCGGGCTTTTACCATGCTCCTTCATCGTTGGTGTCTTTTTCTGTCTTTTCATTTTGCTTAACTTACTGTGTTTGGGGTCTCCTTTTTGCTGCAGGTTCATAGTTCCCGTTGTTTGGGTGTCTGTCCCCAGGGGATAAAATTGCGTCAGTGGGTTGTGTAGCCTCCCCAGTTGAGGGCACTAGTCGCTGTGTTCTGCTGATGAGGCTGGTACTTGTCTTTCTGTTGGGCAGGTCCACGTCGGGTGGTGTGTTTTGGGGTGTCTGTGGCCTATTATGATTTAAGGCATCCCCTCAGCTAATGGGAGGGTTTCTTTTCCTGTCTTGTTAGTTGTTTGGTATAGGATGTCCAGCATGGTAGCTTGCTGCTTACTGAGTGAAGCTGGGACTTGTTGTTGAGACGGAGATCTCTGGGAGATTTTCCCCATTCGATATTACACGGAGCTGGCAAGTGTCTTGAGGTGCAGTGTCCTGAAGTAGGCTCTCCCACTTCAGAGGCAAAACAGTGACTGCTAGAACACCAATACCCTTTCATCCACATGGCACAGAATTACGTCAGAAACAGTAGAAAGAAAGAGGATAAAATAAAATAGAATGAGATAAAAATAAAGTTATTAAAATAAAATATAAATTAAAAACTAATTTAACATCTTTTTTGGAGTATAATAAGTTCACAATGACATGTTAGTTTCTGATTTATAACAAAGTGAATCAGTTATACTAAACACATGTTCCCATATCTCTTCCCCTTGCATCTCCCTCCCTCCCACGCACCCTATCTCCCCTTTCGAGTTGGTCCCAAAGCACTGAGCTGCTCTGCCTGTGCTATGAGGCTGTTTCGCACTAGCTGTCTATTCTACGTTTGGTAGTGTATATATGTCCATGCCAGTCTCTCACTTTGTAACAGCCTACACTTCCCCCTCCCCACATCCCTAAGTCCATTCTCTAGGAGGTCTGCCTCTCCTTTCCCATCTTACCCCTTGTTTCTTTATGACCTTTTTTTTCCCCCATAGGTTCCAACTATATGTGTTAGCATACTGTATTTGCTTTTCCCTTTCTGGCTTACTTCACTCTGTATGACAGACTCTCGGTCCATCCATCTCACTAAAAATAAGTTAATTTCATTCCTTTTTATGGCTGAGTAATATTCCATTGTATATATGTGTCACGTCTGTTTTATCCATTCATCCGATGATGAACACATAGGTGTCTTCCACCACCTGGCCCTTGTAAGTAGAGCTGCCTTGAAATTTTTGATACATGACTCTTTTTGAATTTTGGTTTTCTCAAGGTATATGTCCAGTAGTGAGTTTGCTGGGTCCTATGGTCATTTAATTTCTAGATTTTTAAGGAATCCTCATACTGTTCTCCAAAGTGGCTTTATCAATTTACATTCCAACAAGCAGTGCAAAGGTGTTCCCTTTGTTCCACACGCTCACCAACATTCCTTGTTTCCAGATTTTTTGATGATGGCCATTCTGACTGGTGTGAGATGATATCTAATTGTAGTTTTGATATACATTTTTCTAATGATTAATGATGTTGAGCATTCTTTCATGTGTTTCTTGGCATTCTATATATCTTCTTTGGATATATTTCTGTTTAGGTCTTCTGCCCATTTTTGGATTGGATTTATTATTTTTCTGTTATTGAACTGCATGTGTTTCCTGTAAATTTTGGATATTAATCCTTTGGCAGTTCCTTCATTTGCAAAAGATTTCTCCCGTTTTGAGCTTGTTTATGGTTTCCTTTGCTGTGCCAAAGCTTTTAACTTTCAGTAGGTCCAATTTGGGGTTTTGTTTGTTTTTATTTCCATTTCTCTAAGAGGTGTGTCAAAAAGGGTCTTGCTGTGATTTATATCATAGAGCATTCTGCCTATGTTTTCCTCTAAGAGTTTGATAGTGTCTGGTCTATCATTGAGGTCTTTATCCATTTTGAGCTCATTGTTGTGTATGGTGTAAGGGAGTGTTCTAATTTCATACTTTTAGCTGTACCTGTCCAGTTTCCACAGCATCCCATATTGAAAAGGCTCTCTTTTCTCCACTGTATATTCTTGTATCCTTTGTCAAACACAAAGTGACCATATGTGCGTGTGTTTATCTCTAGGCTTTCTATCCTTTGCCACTGATGTATATTTCAGTTTTTGTTCCAGTAGCATACTCTATTGATTACTGTAGCTTTGTAGTATAGTCTGCAGTCATGTAGCCTGATTCCTCCAGGTCCATTTTTCATTCTCAAGATTGCTATGGCTATTCGGGGTCTTTTGTGTTTCCATGGAAATTGTGAAATTTTTTTGTTCTAGTCTGTTTAAAATGCTAGTGGTAGTGTGATAGGGAATGCATTGAATGTGTAGATTCTTTTGGCCATAGAGTCATTTTCAAAATATTGATTCTTCCATTCCAAGAACATGGTGTATTGCTGCATCTATTTGTATCATCTGTAATTACATTCATCAGTGTCTCATAATTTTCTTCATACAGGTCTTTTGTCTCCCTTTTAGGTTTATTCCTAAATATGCTGCTCTCTTTTGTGCAGTGGTAAATGGAACGATTTTCTTAATTTCACTTTCAAATTTTTCATCATTTTAAGAGTGCCAGAGATTTCTGTGCATTAATTTTGTATCCTGCTACCATACCAAATTCATTGATTAACTCTCGTAGATTTCTAGTAGCATCTTTAGGATTATCTATGTATAGTATCATGTCCTCTGCAAACAGTGACAGCTTTATATCTTCTTTTCTGATTTGTATTATTTTTCTTTCTTTTCCTTCTCTGATTATTGTGATTGCAACTTCCAAATCTATGTTGAATAATACTGCTAAGAGTGGGCAACCTTCTTTTCCTCCTGAAACAAGTGGAAATCGTTTCAGTTTTTCAGCATTGAAGGTGATGTTGGCTGTGTGTTTGTCATATACGGCCTTTAATATGTTGAGGAAAGATCCCTCTCTGTCTGCTTTCTCTGCGTTTTATTATAAATGGGTGTTGAATTTTGTCGAAAAGTTTCTCTGCATCGATTGAAATCATCATATGTTTTTTCTACTTCAATTTGTTAATGTGGTGTATTACGTTGATTGTTTTGCATATATTGAAGAATATTCGTGGAAGAAACCCCACTTGCTCATGATATTTGATCCTTTTAATGTGCTTTTGTATTCTGTTTGCTAGTAATTTTCTGAGGATTTTTGCATCTACGTTCATCAGTAATATTGGTTTGTAGTTTTCTTTCTTTGTGAAATGTTTGTCTGGTTTTGGTTTTAGTGTGATGGTGGTATTGTAGATTGAGTTTGGGAGTGTTCCTCCCTCTTGTATATGTTGGAAGAGTTTGAGAAGTATAGGTGTTAGCTCTTCTCTTAATGTTTGATAGAATTCGCCTGTCAAGCCATTTGGTCCTGGGCTTTTGTTTGTTGGAAGATTTTTAATCACAGTTTAAATTTCAGTGCTTGCGACTGGTCTGTTCATATTTTCTTGTTCTTCCTGTTTCAGTCTCAGCAAGTTGTGCATTTCTAAGAATTTGTCCAT
>NW_020175236.1:0-1364 GCF_003031525.2 Neophocaena asiaeorientalis asiaeorientalis
TCTATCCTTTCACTTTCAGCCTCTATTTGTCCTTAATTCTAGAGTGAGTCTCTTACAGCCTGCATAAAGTTGGATCTTGGTTTTTTTTTAATCCATTCAGCCACGTGAAGTCTTTTGATTAGGGAGTTTAATCCATTTACATTTAAAGTAATTATTGATAAGGAAGATCTTACTACTGCCATTTTGTTCATTGTTTTCTGCCTGTCTTGTAGCTCTTTTGTTCCTCTTTTCCTTTCTTACTGTTTTCCTTTGTGTTTCATTTGATTTTTTTCTTTGGTAGGTACATGCTTTGATTCCTTTTCATTTTCTTTTGTGTATCTTCTATAAGTATTTTCTTGTGGTTACTATGGGGCTTACATAAAACATAGTGATAAAAATTACTTTAAGTTGGTAACAACTTACTTCAATCACACACAGAAACTCTACACTTTTACCTCTCCTCCCATACACATTTTATATTATTGATGTCATGAGTTACATATTTTTATATTGTGCATCTGTTAACATTTTTTATAGGTATAGTTCTTTTTTATACTTTATTTTTTTAACTTCTATACCAGAATTCACTGATTTACACACCTCCACTGCAGCATTACAGTATTCTATATTTGTCCATATGATTACCAGCGAGCTTTAGACTTTCAAATGTTTTTGTGTTGCTGTTCAGCATCCTTTCATTCCACCTCAAAGGACTCCCTTTAGCATTTCCTAAGGCAAGTCTAGTGGTGATGAACTCCCTCAGCTTTTGTTTATCTGGGAGTCTTTATCTATCCTTGATTTTTTTAAGGACAGTTTTGCCAGATATAGAATTCCTGGTTAGCTGGGGTTGCTTTTTTTTTTTTCCCAGCACTTTGAATATGTCATCCCACTCTCTTATGGCCTGCAAAGGTTCTGCTGAGAAATCCACTGACAGTAGGGAGTCTTTGTATGACATGAGGGGATTTCTCTTGTTGCTTTCACAGTTCTACCTTTTTTGACTGACAGTTTGATTACAATGTGACTCAGTGTGGACTTCTTTTGTTCATCTTTTATAGAGTTTTTTTGGTTTCTTGGATGTGGATGTCCATTTTCCTTCCCAGATTTGGTAAGTTTTCTGTCATTTCTTTAAATAAGTTTTCTGCCTTTTCTTTCTCTTCTTCTTCTTCTGAGACTCCCATATACATGTACTTTTTCACCTGATGGAGTCCCTTAAGTCCCTTAGGCTTTCTTCACTAAAAAAAACTTTTTTTTTTTTTTTTGTCCTCTAACTGGATAATTTCTAATTACCTGCTTTTGAGGTCACTGATTCTTTCTTCTGTTCGATCAAGTCTGTTGTTGAACACTGCAAGTGAGGTTTTCTGTTCTACCATTATATTCTTCAGCTC
>NW_020175237.1:0-299 GCF_003031525.2 Neophocaena asiaeorientalis asiaeorientalis
TTTGGAAGTTTTAGCCACAACAATCAGAGAAGAAAAGAAATAAAATGAATCCAAATCGGAAAAGAACAAGTAAAGCTTTCACTGTTTGCAGATGACATGATATTCTACACAGAGAATCCTAAAGATGCTACCAGAAAACTACTAGAGCTAATCAATGAATTTGGTAAAGTAGCAGCATACAAAATTAATGCACAGAAATATCTGGTATTCCTATACACTAATGATGAAAAATCTGAAAGTGAAATTAAGAAAACACTCTCATTTACCATTGCAACAAAAAGAATAAAATATCTAGGAAT
>NW_020175237.1:718-850 GCF_003031525.2 Neophocaena asiaeorientalis asiaeorientalis
GTCACCTTATCTTTGATAAAGGAGGCAAGAATATACACTGGAGAAAAGACAGCCTCTTCAATAAGTGGTGCTTGGAAAACTGAACAGGTATATTTAAAGAATGAAATTAGAACACTCCCTAACACCATACAC
>NW_020175238.1:0-177 GCF_003031525.2 Neophocaena asiaeorientalis asiaeorientalis
ACCCTAACCCGTACCCTAGCCCGTACCCTAACCCGTACTCTAACCCTAACCCGTGCCCTAACCCGTACCCTAACCCTAACCCGTACCCTGTCTCATACCCTATCCCGTACCCTAACCCTAACCCATACCCTAACCCGTACCCTAACACGTACCCTAACCCTAACCCATACCCTAACC
>NW_020175238.1:322-4202 GCF_003031525.2 Neophocaena asiaeorientalis asiaeorientalis
TACCCTAACCCGTACCCTAACCCATACCCTAACCCATACGCTAACCCTAACCCTAACCCTAACCCGTACCCTAACCCGTACCCTAGCCCTAACCCGTACCCTAACCCTAAACCTCACCCGTACCCAACCCTTACCCTAACCCTAACCCGTACCCTAACCCTATCCCGTACCCTAACCCGTACCCTAACCCATACCCTAACCCTAACCCGTACCCTAACCCTAACCCATACCCGTACCCTAACTCTAACCCTAACCCGTTCCCTAACCCGTACCCTAACCCGTACCCTAACCCTAACCCATACCCTAACCCTAACCTGTACCCTTACCCGTACCCTAACCCATACCCTAGGACCCTAACCCGTACCCGTACCCGTACCCTAACCCGTACCCTAACCCTATCCCTAAACTTAACCCTAACCCCTAACCCTTACCCTAACCCTAACCCTTAACCCTAACCCGTACCCTAACCCGTACCCTTACCTTAACACCCTAACCCTAACACTCTTACCCTAACCCTAAAACCCTAACCCTAAAACCCTAACCCTATCCCTAACCCTAACCCTAGCTCTAGCCCTAGCCCTAACCGTAACCCTAACCCTAACCCCTAACCCTATCCCTAACCCTAAACCCTAACCCTAACCCCTAAGCCGTACCCTAACCCTAACCCATACCCGAACCCTAACCCCTAACCCTAAACCCTAACCCTAACTCTAACCCGTCCCCTAATCCTAAACCGTATGCTAACACTAATCCGTACCCTAACAGGTACACTCACCCTAAACCGTTGTCGTACCCTCACCCTAACCCGAAGCCTTACCTTAACCCGTCCCCTAATCCTAACCTGTACGCTAACTCTAACCCCTGCCCTAAGACGTACGCTCACGCTATACCGTTGTCGTTCGCTCACCTGTACCCTAAACCGTCCCCGTCCCCTAACACTAATCCTAACCCTAACCCTTACCTGAAGCCTCACCCTAACCCGTCCCCTAATCCTAACCCATACGCTAACCCTAACCCATACCCTAACACGTGCGCTCCCCCTAATCCGTTGTCGTACCCTCACCGGTACCCTAAACCTTCCCCGTTCCCTAACCCTAACCCTTACCCGAAGCCTTACCCTAACCCATACCCTAATCCTAACCCGTATGCTAACACTAACCCTAAGCCTAACACATACGCCCCCCGTAAACCGTTGTCGTACCCTAACCTGTACCCTAAACCGTCCCAGCCCCCAACCCTAACCCTACCCCTTACTCCAGGCCTTACCCTAACCTGTACCCTCATCCTAACCCGTACACTAAAACTAACACGTACCCTAACACATACGCTATCCCTAAACCATTGTTCGCTAACCTGTACCCTAAACCATACCCATTCCGTAGCCTAACGTTAACCCAAAGCCTTACCCTAACAATTACCCTAATTCTAACCCATACACTAACCCGTACCCTAACACTTATGCTAACACTAAAACGTTGTGGTACCCTAAACTGTACCCTAAACAATACCCGTTCCCTATCCGTAACCCTAACCCGAAGCATTACCCTAACCCGTACCCTAATCCTATGCCGTACAATAACACTAACCCATACCCTAGCACGTACGCTAACTCTAAACCGTTGTCGTACCCTAACCTGTACTCTAAACCGTCCCCGTCCCCTAACCCTAACCCTAAACCCACTTATAGCCCTATAGCTCAGGAAAATTAAAATAACAAGAAACAACCACTCCAAAGTTTAGGGCTGCTCTGTTTACAAGAACCTTGACTACAGTACAAATTAAATATCCTAGAAAGAGAAAAATGGATAAAGAAGTTTTCATACTTACGTACAATGGAATATCACTCAGCAATGAAATCAACGTCATCAGGCCCATAGGAGCATACTGAATGGATTTAAGTAGGCTGATTCTAAGGAAATAAGTCACACAGAAAAAGAAACTTA
This sequence comes from Neophocaena asiaeorientalis asiaeorientalis, assembly GCF_003031525.2. Classification (NCBI taxonomy): domain Eukaryota; kingdom Metazoa; phylum Chordata; class Mammalia; order Artiodactyla; family Phocoenidae; genus Neophocaena; species Neophocaena asiaeorientalis. The sequence continues at coordinate 2,266 of NW_020175238.1, forward strand.
TCATAAGATATCACTTATAGAGGGAATGTAAACTTGGCTACACATGAACTGAATTACAAAACAGAACAGAGTCTCACATTTAGAAAACAAACTTATGCTTGCTTAAGGGGAAAGATGAGTTGGGGTGCTGCATAAAACCAGAGATTGAAATTAGCACAGATACCATTCCATAAGCCAAGTATGTAATAGACAACACCTACTCCTTGCTCACCAAAGTGGACTCAACACCCCCTATTCACTGCAGAGGAATATATCTGACTAGTAAGAATCTTAAAATCTATGTATTCGTATGTCTCCATAAGAGAATCAAGTGTGTGTAGAGACGCATAAACGCAGCAGTGAAAATCAGCTAAACCCCATTATAAAAATAAATTTCAAAAACAAAACACAAAGACAGTGAAAGAGAGAGAAATTCTTAAATAATTCGTTCAGGGCTTCTGATGAAACCTGGATTTACCACATCTACACCCACAGCTGGGTGAGACATAAGGCTGGACACTTGGGGCTGAGAGGATTGGTGAGGTTCGGTGAGCAAATGCAGACCCTTTGAAGTAGTACTGCGTGCTACCCATTCCATGGGTCCCAACTCTCCAGATTTAAGGGATTCTTCCTACAGCTAAAACATGCGTGGGAAACCCAGAGGATGGTACACAGTGTGATCGGGCAAGGTTTCTAAAACGCATCTCATTATTCGTCCTCTGCTACTCGGGTTTGCCATTCCAGACGCTTTACTAACACTCTCCCCACTTGGAGAGTCAGTGCCTTTAAACTCCTGTTTGGCACAGTTTGCAAATTCTGCGGAGGATGAACGGGAATAGGGAGAACCAATGAGAGACTAGCTGTAGATGTCTGGACGGGCACATTTCACTCTAATTTCCCACCAGGATGTAGAATTAACCAAAGACTCAGCGTGCCACGCCGGAACCAGAATAGGGCCTGAAGCAATCCTGTTGATTTGCGGCCAGCTCACAAAAAGCGAGTTGAAAAAAGGAGCTCAGGGGCACTGCAATTCACAAACCTGCAGAGTTATAAAGGACAACTATCGTCCAAAAATATATTGAGGTAAGGCTGCGAAGAGGACTTGAAAGCAAGGCACAATTGCAGGAAACCGATTTCAGGAGGTAGACTGGAATTGCACTTAAAGCATAGGAAAAGAGGCAGAACGTCGACAATGATGCACTTGGCCAAAAAGGGCGTATGCGTTTTTTCCTGAATATACATATATATTCAGGAAAAAACGCATACGCCCTTTTTGGCCAACCAAGCAAGCATGCAATGGAAATCCACACTACAATGAAGTCTCACTTCCCACCGGTCAAAAGGGTCATCCGAAAAATGTGTAATAACCAGAAAGGCAGGACAGGCCGTGGAGAACAGGGAGCCATGTCATGCTGATGGGCGGGATGTAAATTGCCAACAGCCCCCCTGGAGAAGTGTATGGTGCTTACTGTCACATCTGAAAAGCAAAGCTACAGAGCCTAGGGCACTTCCTCTCATGGCCCTATAGCTTGGGAAAACTAAAAATCAACAAGACACAGCCAGCCCAAAGTTTAGGGCTGCTGTGTTTACAAAAACCTCGACTACTGTACAACTTAAATATCCCCGAAAGAGAAAAATTGATAAAGAAATTGTGGTACTTATGTACAATGAAATATAACAATAGGGCCTGAAGCAATCCTGTAGTTTTGTGGCCAGCTCACAGAAAAGGGAGTTGAAAAATGGAGCTCAGGGGCACTGCAGTTCACAAACCTGCAGAGTCATAAACGACAGCTATTGGTTAAAAATATATTGAGTTAAGGCAAAGAAGACGATTCGAAAGCAAGGCAGAATTGCAGGAAACTGATTTCGAGAGGTCGATTGGAGTCGCCTTTAAATCACATGAAAAGCAACAGAACTTCGACAGTGATGCGGTTGGCCAAAAAGTGCATATGCGTTTT
>NW_020175239.1:0-279 GCF_003031525.2 Neophocaena asiaeorientalis asiaeorientalis
CATCTCAAATAAACAACCTAACCTTGCACCTAAAGCAATTATAGAAGGAAGAACAAAAACACCCCAAAGTTAGCAGAAGGAAAGAAATCATAGAGATCAGATCAGATCAGATAGAGATAGAAATCATAGAGATCAGATCAGATCAGAAATAAATGAAAAAGAAATGAAGGAAATGATAGCAAAAATCAATAAAACTAAAAGCTGGTTCTTTGAGAAGACAAACAAAATTGATTAACACGATACACCATATTAAGAAACTGAAGGAGAAAAACCATATGA
>NW_020175240.1:0-1426 GCF_003031525.2 Neophocaena asiaeorientalis asiaeorientalis
AAGTACACTGTTGTTGGCACTTCCCTCAGACCTGCCTCAACGGTGAGAATGCCAGAAATCGTCCCTGGTGTCCCTCAGGTGTTGCTTTCACAAAACCATCAGTGCAGATCCATAGGCACAGATCCACTGAAATCAGGTAACAGGGCCACAGTTGTTGCACACTTGGACCCACCATGGGAGCTATGGAAACAGCCCAGACCCTGGCCATGCCTCCACATATGCACGCCCTATAAGCCCACAGATTCTAAGGCCAGACCTGTCCCGGCTGTGGGAGTACCCATTGTCCACTTGGACGTCCTGCAGGTGCAGATTTTACAAAGCTGGTGGTGGCAGTTTAAATCTGTGGATTGCATAGCCATGGGGAAAGGGCTCAGATTTCAGCCCTGCTTCCTAAGTTGAATGACCCCTGGAGATCAGCTCTGATTTCAGCCCACCTCTGCCTGTGGGCAACATGCTGGCACTTGCACCTCTATGCTCCCAGAGCTTGTAGAGGTGGGACCAAGCTGGCTGAGAGCTCACTGAGAAAGAGGCTGTTATGGCAGGCCCTGCCCCTCCCTTCACAGGCCGCTTAAAAATGGTATTTCACTTCTATGGCAGGCCCAGGCTTCTTCTGCATACACCCGTGATTGCAGCCTGTACCAAACTCCAGCCCCTTCAGGCTGTCTCTGTGCGGCCAATCCCAGTCCTGTCCCCAGGTCTGTCCTCTAATACCCGAGTTTCAGTAACCAGCCCCCACCCACACCAGTGGAGGTACTTATCAGGCTAGGGAGTGGAGGGTGGTGGCACGGACCGTCTGTGCAAGTCTCTCTCTGTTCTGCCTGCAGAAACTGGTTGCTGCACTTTCCTCCAAGCTTCTGAAGTTCTCTTTCTGTCCCAGCTGATCTTGCTGCCAGTGAGGGGGCTTCCCAGGTTGCAGGAACCTTTCCTGTTTCACAGCTCCCTTCCAGGGGTTCAGGTCCTGTCCTGCTTCCTTTTATTTTCTTTCATCCTACCTGGATACATGGAGATCTTTCTTTCACTTTTGTGTGTCTGAGATCTGCCAGGATTCAGTAGGTATTCTGTGAGAATTGTTCTGCATGTAGATGTATTTTTGAAGTATTTGTGGGAAGAGGTGAGCTCCACATCCTTCTATTCTTCCGTCTTGATTGGAGCCCTCTGGTTGTTTTTTTGATAATGAGTTGTATGAGCTGTTTATATATTTTAGATATTAATCCCTTATTGGTCATATCATATGCAGATATTTTCTTCCATTCAGATATTTTGTCAATGTCTTCCTTTGTTGTGCAAAAACTTTTAAGTTTAATTAATCTCCATTTGTTTATTTTTGCTCTTGTTTCTTTTGCCTTAGGAGATAAATCGTTGCAATATATATTACTTAGGTAAGCCTTTAATCCATTTTATTTTTGTATGTGGTGTGAGAAAATGT
>NW_020175241.1:0-225 GCF_003031525.2 Neophocaena asiaeorientalis asiaeorientalis
CTAACTGAACTCTTCTCAAATGAGACCGAGGAATTATGGCTGAATGCCACAGCTGTAAATCATTTCTTCTCTTGGAGAGGTTACAAAGGGCTTATAATATTTCCCTTATTTTCAGACAGAATTTAGGTCTGAGCAAAAGCTTTTGTGTCCTCCAACCCCAAAATTTATTGGGGATGGAAGCCCAGATTTGCTGGGACATACCATAAAAAGAATCTCATGAGCAGA
>NW_020175241.1:579-818 GCF_003031525.2 Neophocaena asiaeorientalis asiaeorientalis
AATCTCTAGGGTTACATATCTGTAGTAAGAGTGGACCCAGCTGGCATACTCACAATGACCAAATTGTGTTGATCGTACTTTATACCAATACATCGCTCCATGCTGAAGTGGCAATAAATGATATATTTGCTTTCTAGACATGAATGAGACGCCTTACTGTTTATACTCCAGGAAGGCCAGAGAAGCTGGCTTCTAACCCATACGAAACAATTCACTGCTGAATTTCTTTCACGATAGCC
>NW_020175242.1:0-788 GCF_003031525.2 Neophocaena asiaeorientalis asiaeorientalis
ATTTCTGAGTGTTAGACAAGAGCCCACTCTCAGGCCCTGGAGGGGGTTCCCCTTCCTGCAACATTTTAACATCTTATTCCCCAGTTTTTCCTTTTAGGTTGTTTGGTGAACTTCTTATTAATCCCAACCAGTAATGTTACTTCAGACAGATTGACATTAAACAATTGTCATTAATTTTTCTTGAAACTTTCCCTGTATATAGGCTTGTTCATACAAGGTAAAGACTCTGTCAGATCATATCAAGACATGAGAATAGAGCTTTTCATAGACCTGCCAGGTAAGTCAAATAGTAATAATTCCATGTGTGGGGGGCTTTTGGGATACTTCAAATTGATTCTGCTCCCTCAAACGTTGCTGCTAGATTGGTGGCTTTCCAGCTATAGTAGTTGTAAGGTTGTTCCATTTTCAGGACTACCACAGAGTTAAGGACAGGGGGATAGAGCAGGTTAAAGCCCTACAAGGCTTGCTCTTCATTTCAAGATTCAACCATTTTTCTTGGATAATCATTCCCTGGATTGTTGAAAATCATTGGTTAATTTTCAGGGTTCTGAAAATATTGATTTTGACAGTTTTTGGCAGTGTTCTCATTACTTCTATGGAGGAGTATATATTTGGAGGTCCTTACTTGACATACCTTTCATTAGTCAATATATACAAGAGTGTGTCCCCTGCCAGTGAAGATGATATAGGCAACAGAGCTGTTTGAAGATGGAGAATAGAGTATTGTTTTCTGAGAGAAATATCTCCATAGCCACTCTCTTGTGGCCCGAATTCCATGAAGTTTATTT
>NW_020175243.1:0-29855 GCF_003031525.2 Neophocaena asiaeorientalis asiaeorientalis
CAGTGATATTGGCCTGTAGTTTTCTTCCTTTGTGACATGTTTGTCTGGTAGCTTGCACTTTAAAGGGATCTTTCACCCATGCATTGGTCATGAGGAAGATACTAGTTCACTGAATTATGTAGATTTCCCAAATGATGGCACATTTCAATATATAATACCAAAAACTCACTTACATTATCATCACCACTTTGAGAACCACTCCTGTGATTCATTCGTTTTTGTTGAAGTATAATAATCTACTCTAAGAATATATTATACGTTTATCCATTTTATTCTTTATGAACATATTGGTTATTACCAACATTTGGGCCATTATAGTTAGTGGAGCCATAAATGTTCTCAGTCATCTCCAAGTGCATATACACAGTACTGTTGATCCACTACTGTTTGTAGTGGAAGTGCTAGATCCATTGGGAGGATATTTGCATGTTCAATTTCATTAGATAATATCTAACTTTTCCCAGATGGTGATTCTGATTTATACTCCACCAGTTGTGAATGAAACCTCCCTTTGCTCACCATTCTCTCTACATATGGCATTGTCCAACTTTTAAAATCTTTGCTGGTCTGGTAGAAGTGAAATGATATATTACTGTGGTTTTAAAGTGCATTTCTCTGATTACTTAAAAGAAACTCAGGGTCTGTTTTCTACAGGCTGCTTGTTTTTTCTTACTAATATCTACGAATTAAAATGAAATATGTTATATATACTAGTTGATGAACTTTTCCTGTTGCTAAAAAAGTTGCTAGGATCATTTATTTAAACAATTTAAAAACATGTAAAGGCATACATTGAAGAAAGTCCTTCTTCCCTGTACCTGTCCAGCTCATTCCCCCAGTGTATTTTTTTATATTCCTCCTTCTTACTCTAATTTCTGCTATTATGCTCCTTTATTTTCCTCCACTTTTCAGTATATTCTAGAAGTCTTCACAAATCAGTATAGAGGAAGCATACTCATTCTATAGAGTAGGAAAAGCAGTTTTCTACTTTGTGGCTGTGTACCAGTTTTACCTAATCTGTAGTAGATAGAGTATTTGATATTTTTCTAATCTTTTGCTATTAAAAAAAACAAAACAGTGGTGCATGGAGTAACTTTGTAGAGTTGTCATTTTGTATGTGAGATTTCTATACAGTTAATTTCCAAAACTGATTGTTGGGTCAGTATGTAAATGCTTTTGAAATTTTGGTAAATATTGCCAAATTGCTTTTCCTTGGATTTTGCACTCTTACCTGCAGTATACCTAAGTGACTATTTTTCCTAAAACCTCGCCTCACGGAATATGCTTATAAATTTATAGGTTTTGATAGTGTGATCAGTGAAAAGTAGTATCAGTTTATTTGAATTTACATTTTCTTGGACTGTTTGAGCATCTTTATATATGCTTAAAGGTCTTTTCCCCCCCTTTTTTTGTACTAACTGTTCATATCCTTTGTCCATTTTTCTGTTTTTTATTGGGTTGTTGAACTTTGGGACTTGTTTCCATACTCTAGGTACTAATCTTTTGATAGTTAAGTAGGTTGCAAATTCTTTTTCTCTTTGTGGTGCTAGTAATTCTTAATTTTAAACATTTTTATTTCATGTCTGTATATTTAGAATTGTTATTTGTGGGTAGTTTGGAGTATAGCTGTAATTTTAACTTTATTCATATATGGATAACCAGTTGTGGTAGAAATTACCATTGAATCCACTTGGGTTTGAAGTTTTGGTGGTGGCAGATTCTTGACTAGTGATTTAACTTTTTTAATAGTAGCAGGATTACTTAGATTCTTACAGAAAATTATGTCAGTTTTGGTAAATTAGATTTTTTCTAGGACTCTGTCCATTTTGTCTAAATTTGTAATATTTATTGGTACAGAGTTGTTAAAAGTGCCCTCTTCCTATTTTTCATGTCTGAAGAATGTGTAATTATGTCTCCTTTTTTCATTTCTGATAATGCATATTTCTGTTCCCAACTCCCCTCCTCCTTTTCTATTAATTCATCTTGCCTGTATGTTATCATCTATCTTAGTCTTTTTAGTGAATTCTTTTTTAGCTTTGTGATTATCTCTATCATGTCTTTGTTTTTATTTTTTAATTCTTTTTTTATTTATTTGTTTATATTTTATACTCAGCTGCGTTGGGTCTTTGTTGCTGTGTGCGGGCTGTCTCTAGTTGCGGTGAGATGGGACTACTCTTCGTTGTGGTGTGCAGGCTTCTCATTGTGGTGGCTTCTCCTGTTGCGGAGCACAGGCTCTAGGCTCGCAGGCTTCAGTAGTTGTGGCACGTGGGCTCAGTAGTTTGGCTTGCAGACTCAGTAGTTGTGGCACATGGGCTTAGTTGCTCTGCAGCATGTGGAATCTTCCTAGACCAAGGCTTGAACCTGTGTCCCCTGCATTGGCAGGTAGATTCTTAAGCACTGAGCTACCAGGGAAGTCTTATCATATATTTCTTTTTGTGTTTATTTTTTGTTTTTCCATTTATTAAACTATTTTTGAGATAGCTATAGATTTGTATGCATGTGTATGCTTTAGATATGCTTATTTTAAAGAGCATCAGTTGGAATTTTAATGCAATTTTCAAACATTTTTAGCTGGGATATAGCCTATTTACATTTGCTACAGTTGCTCTTATTTTTGCTTTCTATTTGTCCTGGCTGTTTTATATTTCTTTTTTCTCCTTTTTTGTTATTTTTTTAAAATAGCTATTTAATATCTTATATCATTTCATTTTCCCCATATATTATTTCAGAAGTTTTATACTTTTTTCTCTTTTTATAGTTATCCTAGAAATATCATGCATCCTTGACTTTTCAAAATCTAAAAATAACCAGTAGGGCTTCCCTGGTGGCGCAGGGGTTGGGGGTCCGCCTGCTGATGCAGGGGACACGGGTTCGTGCGCCGGTCCGGGAGGATCCCACGTGCCGCAGAGCGGCTGGGCCCGTGAGCCACGGCCGCTGGGCCTGCGCGTCCGGGGCCTGTGCTCCGCAACAGTAGAGGCCGCCGTGGTGAGAGGCCCGTGTACCGCAAAAAAAAAATTAAAAAAATAATAAAAATAACCAATATCTTTACCTTCCTCTTAGATAATACAAGAACCTTAGTAGTTTAATTTTATTCAGCCCCTCATGACTTAACATGTTATTATTATGTAGTTTAATTTTTTTTAATATTCTTACAAGACAGGAGACCTGTTTAGAATTGTTATTGTGTTTTGCACAGTCCTTTTTTATATTTCCCACATTTTTGCTACTTTCTCTATTATTCATTGATTGTTTTATCTTTTAGACCATCCACCTAGGGCCATTTTCCTTCTGCTTAAAGTCTATCCTTTAGAATAGATGAACTCTCTTAGTTTGTGTTTACCTGAAAGTGTCTTTGTTTCACCATCACTTAAGGAAGAAGTTTTTGCTGAATATAGCAGTTTAGGTTGGCAGTTATTTTCTTGTAGCAATTTGAAGATCTCAGTCCTTTGTCTTTTGGTTTCCATTATTGCTATTGAAAAGTCACCTGTCAGTCTTTCAGTTCCTTGTCTCTGGCTGCTTTAATATTTTTCCCTTTGTTTTTAGCTTTCTGCTGTTTCACTGTATCTATATTTATCTTGCTTGGGTTTATTTGGCTTTTTTAAGTCTGTAAATTGGAGGTGTTTTGAAATGTGTTTATTGACTTCTTCATAATTCCTAAACTGTGAATTTCCATTTTTATGTTCTGTTGATCTGTTTGTCTTAATGTATAAATAAATCTTGTATAACCTTCATAGTAAATATTTTCTCCTGGTCTTTTGCTTTTCTTTTCCTTTGTTTCCCACAGTTTCCCCAACAGACTGCATTGCCAAACTCATGGATTTTTGATAATCTGATAAGTGAAAAGTGAACCTTGACAATAAAACTCTGGAGCTGGTCTTTTGAGAGGAGTAGGACTGCAACTACTCTTTCAGTTTTTTCATCGTAATTGGTCTATTCAGATGTTTCTTCCACTTAGACCAATGTTAGTAAATTATATTTTTATAATTTTCAAATTTATTGGTATAGTGTGTGATAATTTATTATTTTAGAAATTTTTCCCTGTATTTGTGGTTAGCCGCCTTTTGTTGATATTTAATTTTTTCTCTTTATTGATTATATTTGCTAAAGGTTACTTATTCCAAAAGAACCAGTTTGGGGACTTCCCTGGCGGTCCAGTGGTTAGGGCTTCACCTTCCAATGCAGGGGGTGTGGGTTCAATCCCTGGTGGGGGAGCTAAGATCCCACATGCCTCATGGCTGGCGGGGGTGGGGGGGGACAAAAACCATAAAACAGAAGCAATATTGTAACAAATTCAGTAAAGATTTTTTTAAAGAAATGGTCCACATTGAAAAAAATCTTTTTTTAAAAAAAAAAGAACTAGCTTTTGGTTTTTATTGTTTAACTCAGTTGGCCTTTTGTTTTTAAATTTGGCCTCTCTTTTTATTTATGAATTTTCTAAGAAGTGTCTGGGGCATACTTTCTGTTTTTTCTTAAGAATTTAGTAACACTTAATTGGATAACTAAATCCCTTGGTAATATTCTGTGTTAAAGACTCTGCCCTCCTTGGTACGGTGAAATAGACCCTGTTTAGAACCTTTGGGTACACCTGCTCCCTCATTAAATATTCAAGACCCCAACTCCTGAGGCCTGTTTTGACCAGTTGAAGCACCTGCTTCACCCTGTGGTTATCTTCCACTTCTCTATGAGCCACCTTTAGTAAATAGGCCTATTCTCTGCCCAGGGCATTTGTGATGGGATATATCTAGGGGTGGTGGTGATTTAAAAAAAATCATTGTTATGGTATGGATTAGATGTCACTTTCCCTTTTGTTATATGTGATAATCAAAATAATCTAAAGCAGGTCTTAAAATGTAATTGACCCTGAGAGAAATTTAGTCTTAGGATTTTCTTGTAAGAAGGACAAAACTACTTAACAGTATCTTTGTAGTGTATAAATACAGTAATGAGTTTAATGCAGCCATTCATTGCAGGCTGATAGTTTAATGCTGAAGCACAAATTAGTAAACGTGGTTTGATGAGCCAGAGCAAAGGCCGGTTCCTTTATACAGATGTCTGAAAATGGCACCATATCAACTTCGAAGTGATTCTAATAAAAAGTGCATAATCTTGAACATGGAAAGTATGTTCTCCAAAGAATCTGTTGACTTTTTACACAGCATAGCAAGAAAGAAAACAAAATATGATATAAGATTATAAGCATCTGTCTGATATATAGAAATCTTTTTTATAGTAGAAATGGATTTTGAAAATGTTAAAACAGTCTTCAAAAATTGAATATTAAGTCTAAAAGTAAGCCACAGTTAAATGAAAAAATCATAGTACAAAGGGATTTTTAGCAATGGAAATAATTTTTCTTTTACTTTTGAATTTTCTTTATATTTTTATATAGCAGGTTCTTATTAGTTATCCATTTTATACATATTAGTGTATACATGTCAATCCCAATCTCCCAATTCATCACACCACTACCACCCGCAGCCAATTTTCCCCCTAGCAATGGAAATAATTTTTTAAAGTTTTTAAAAAGAAGGCAGTTGCTCTCCCATTGCATATGTTAAATATGCAAAGTGATTTTGCTATTTTAAATAGTAATTAATCTACGTGATTCTTTATGAATTTAAGTAATTTCCTTTGTGAGTTAAGGTTTTCCTGTATGTTTTCTATTTGTACAATACCATAGCGGCAGTGATTCTCTAGGAGCTCCTGATTAGTTTTCCGCTAGCAAGTGCAGATACGGTCCAGGAAATGCATATGGATGTCTTAGATTACTTGGTTAAAACATAAGCCAAAAGGAAAGACGTCCTTAGATCAGGCCAAACACCACACACACACACACGCACACACACACACACACACACTCCAACTTTATTTTTCATGAGTTTTGTTAGGGCTGTGTGGCTTAGTGGGAGGAACAAGCACCCCATCCCAACCCTGGGTGCTGGTATCAGCATCTCCTGGGCATATATGAAGTATCCAAAACCATATTCAGTAGACCTTTTATTTTTGTAAATTACACAGCAAAGCCCCATGAAACTATAATCAGCGAGTTTACTAGACAATAATGGGAAAGCTTTATAGCAGCGGTGAGTTAGAATAACTTGGGGTCACTGTGGTGAAAAGACATGGATTTCGGTTTAGGTCTAGGATTTGCAATCCAGAATGGTTACTGAATAACCTGCAGGCAAGACCTTCGAGGGAATTGAAGCTTGGAGCGATCGTTGTAAAATAACAATAAAACTGTCCACCTAAGAGTATTGGGAGACGTCAGAAACAGGGAACTGAGGACACTCTGCTTGTCCAGCCCTCGGACCAGACTGCGGCTCCCCGACCCGGCGCACAGCCAGGTAGCCTGGCTGTGCGCGTGTGCGCGGCTCGCGGTTCGCCACCCGCCCTCGTTGACTTTTAAAGGCACAACCCGCGCCGCCCCCGCCACACTGGCTTTCGCTGGCGGGAGGGGGCCGGAGGGGCCAGCTCGGCAGAGGGACAGCCCCCTCCGCCACACACCATGAGGTGAGGAGGAGGGGCCGGCCCTAACCCCCACCCAGCCAGGGGCTCCTGGAGACACCTGCGTCTGGGGCCTCCCACCTGGCCGGTGAGCTGCCTGCCAGACAACTGGGTGACGAGGAGACTGGGAGAAGGGACGGACTAGGTGTCCCACCTTCAGGGGGCTTTGGGGAGTGAAGCTTTGGTGGGGCCGCCGAGGTAGGTGGTGAACAAACGGTTCTACGTACTTAAGGGTTTACGGAGCGCCTTTGCCTCCTGACTCATGGGAGTCTGCGAGCGTGGAGTGGAGAAACCCTTGCCGAACTGCCAGAGAGATGGCATCACTCTTTACAACTCTTCTGTGTGTGTAGACTTACAGTATTTTAGGAAATCTTTTGAATTGTAAAGCAGTGATTCCAAATGGACTTTTGCACTTCAAATAATAGCAAGGGTATCTTGGTTTTTATTCTTTCTGTGGGTGATTATCTTGACATTAGAAAACATTTAAACTTTTGTACATGGTAGACTTTTTTTAATTTAAGAAATTTTTAAAGTTAAAAAATTTTTAAGAACTTAAAAATTGTTATAAAAATCATACGTTTCTCATTCTGTAGTATTTTCTATTTTTTAATAGAGAAGCTTTATCTTATGGGTCTCTTACTGATTTGGCTTATGGGAAATGCTATTTCCATTCATCTACTTTGTGTTCATTTTAAAAACTAACTTGCTACTACTTAGGGCCATGGAAGATCTTTTTTTCCAAAATGAAAATAGCTTTAGTTCCCCAGATTATATTTATGCTTACGTAAAATTTCAGATAATACGTAAAGCTGTAAAAAGAATGAAACAGGAATTACCTGTACTTGACCTACCCAAAGATAACTTGGTAGAGCGTTGAGTACTGTGGTGCTAGGAGCTCTGCTGGGTACTGAAGGGCTTTGTGAGCAAGACAAAGAGTATCTGCCTCTGTGGACCTTACATTCTGCTGGGGAAGATGGACACACACACACCCAAAAGTAAATTGACAAAATAGCTGTATGTTGTAATGAGTGATTTAAAGAAAATACCTACTTTAGGTGGGGTGATCAGAGGAGGTTTATCTGAGGGAATAACTTGAGATTTCACTAAAAGAAGAGAGGGAGCTAAGCCAAGGGCAAAACAGGAGAGCGAGCGGTTTCAGTCAGCAAGGCACAGGGATATTAGCTCGGGGCTTTGTGACAGCCTGGAGGGGTGGGATGGGGAGAGTGGGAGGGAGGGAGACGCAAGAGGGAAGACATATGGGAACATATGTATATGTATAGCTGATTCACTTTGTTATAAAGCAGAAACTAACACACCATTGTAAAGCAATTATACCCCAATAAAGATGTTTAAAAAAAAAAAAAAAAAAAGAAATAACAGCAAGTGCAAAGGCCTGAAAAGAGCAAAGAGCTTGAATGGAAAGACCAGGGTAGCTGGACCGTAGTAGTAAGCCAGAGGAGGGAGGATCAGGTGAGGTGGAGGAAGCAAGCAGGGGTCAGATTTCACAGGGCCATGGCAGGGAGTGTGTGTTGTATTCTGGGGGCAACGAGAAGCCGCTAAGGGTTTAAGTAGAGAAGTGAAGTGATTTGGAATATGGATTGATTCATTCAATACATGAATGTTTATTGAAACCTTACTGTGTACCAGGCACTGTTCTGGGCACTGGGGTACAGCATGGAAAAGGATAAATTCCTGTATTCATGAAGCTAATAATCTAGTGGTGGGAGCATAATCAAATAAACAAGAAAAACATCAGATAAGCATTATACAGATGATGACCATTGTTTAAATCATAGTATATGTTCTTAAGACTGTGTATATATATACATACTTCTCCTTTGTTATCAGCTTTTCTTTCCCCTAAACAACTTATGGTAGGATTTTTTCTGTGTTACATTAAATGAACAGCTTTCTTTTATTTGGAAGCATCAATTTGTTTTGTAGATTAAGTATGGCCAAAATAATACTACATAAATGAAAAAAATACTGTGCAGCAACAAAAACTTATCTAAGTCATCTGTTTGGAAAGAAGTATATAGTAACTTCCTTTGGACAGTCTGACATGTGGCTCTCCTACCTCATCCCATGTTCCAGCAGCCCCTCATGATAACTTTGACCTGTTAATGTGGTTAGTTAAATTTATGGATTTCCTATTTATTGAACCAATTCATACATTCCTAAAATGTACCTTAATTGACTTCTGTTATTATATTAGTGTCCTGATGGATTCCCTTTGCCAATACATATATTTTAGGATTTTAGTATCAATATTCATGAGATCTATAGTTTCCTTTCTTAGTATTTTCTTTGTCAGATTTTGGTGTTAGCATTTGACTGCTTTATAAAAAAATCGGGAAGCTCTTTTTCTGAGTTTTGGAACAGATTAAATTGCATAAGTATTATTCTTTCATTTAATTATCAAATACATATTTACTGAACATTCACTGCATGCCAGGCATTGGGCTGATGCTGGGTAATCACAAGTAGACAAAACAGACATGATTCCTGTCCTCATAAGGCTTGGTTTATTAGGTAAATAGACATTAGTGAAATAGTTATGATTATGTAATTATAAACCATGATAAATACTCTGAAAGAAATCATTGAAGATCTACTTTGACTGTTCTTTTCATGTATTTGAGTAAATGGTTATTGCGTTAATACACACTAAAAATTAATTCTTTTAAAATTAATATTTGTTGAAGATTTGATATGTAATTAGTTCTGTGATAAATACATAAGTAAATAAAATGAGGTCTTCATAATTATAAAAGTTAAAATAAAAATAATGGTGATAGTAGCTACCATGGTAGGTGGTATATTGCACATTTTTTGATTGAAGAAATTAAGACTTACATTAAGTAGACACTTCAGTTATGTCTGTGACACCTCCAGTTGTACACTCCTCTGGAAATTCCACTAAGATTATAGTAAAAGAGTAAAGATATAAACCCACAAAGATCAAGAGAGTGAGAAAGGAGAAGATAAATGAAATCAATATTTGGGAAACTACAAAAGAAGGTGGTCAATTACTAAATGATTTAGTGGATTAGAGAATGCTGAAGGCTGAAGAGAGGTAAGCCAACAAGAGAAGCAAGCCGATTCCCTCCACAGAATCTGGAAAAGGCTCAGGATTTAGAGGTACCAAGTACTTCTCAGGGCAGGAATATGGGTTGAATAGAAATAGAAGTATCTGTAAACTGTGGTATCTTTAAAAAGAAAAGAGAAAATACAACTTACGTAAAAGAAGAGATTCTTTTTTTTAAAAAGGAAGAGAAATTATTCAGGAAGCAGGAAAGGATTAGTTAATAAAGCTGAAGAACTCTCCTAAAAAATAGAATAGCCATAACAATTAGACAAAAAGAGTGAGAAAGTATTTAGAAAATAAAGGTCCAGTCAAGAAAGTTTTTCATCTAATCTAGTGGTTGGAAGAAAAATCTATAACGAAATCAGTACTATAAATATGTGGGAGAATCTGGAACAGTGGGTACCCAGTGATACCAACAGCCAGTGTCATTGAGATGGGATATGTCATGAAAGGTTTCAGAGAGGTACTGATACCTGAAATCTAAGTAAGTATTCAAATGATAAGCCAAAAAAGGACACTAGTGTATACATTTTCAGGGCAATAGAAATAGCAAATGCAGAGGTGGAAACACAATACACATGAGGAACTGCAAGCAGTTCATTATTTGAGAAATTCAGTATACTTTACAAAAAATAGCATGTATAGTTTTATAATAGTACACCTTTTTTCAAAAAGGATTTGAGGTAGAACTGTGTGAATATATTTAAGATTCTTTAGAAAAAGTAGCAATATTGATTATATCATTCATTATGTCAAGAGGGGAGAATTAAATTGGGATATTTTGTACGTCAGTATATGCAGATTTACTTTGTTTTTATTTAGTGATTGCAAGGTGTTTCCCTATTGATGGCAATTTAGGTTGTCTCCAGTGTTTTTGCTGTTATAGGTGTTGGTGCATAGAACACCCTTGGACATAATAACCCCTGCACTTATGCTAATATTTCTGAGGAATAGATTCCCAGAAATGGAATGGTTATTTGGTATGCCCATTTAAGTTTTTGTTACTTTCTGCCAAATTGTGTTCTAAAAAAGTTGTATATATCTTAAACTGGCAGTCCTTTGATATCTTAAAGGTAAGGGTAGTACATTTTAGGATTAGGTGATTAAAGAATGGGCTGTTCCTTCAACAACTGTCAAATGACCTACTTAGAGGAGATAAAGTATATAGGCATGGAGAGTATTAAAAGGTGTAGGTTGCCTTCTACTAATAAGGGCCTTTAATGGCACATATTGTTGGGTTCTTAGTGTTTCTGTCTTTGATAAGTGCTATTGCTTAATTCACAAACAGGAGTTGTGGTCATGTAAGTCTGGGGGAGATGTAGAAGTGGCTAGATTCTGTTAGATTACTGTGACACCTAAGTTGTTGACGTTTGTTCATCTCATTATTTGCTTTCAGACCAGATGCTTATAGAATGGAAAATAGATACCTGTGGTATAGCATCAGAAACTGGTTTATAAATTTTTTATCTCTCTTATTAGAAGTTATAAAGAGAGAAAAAAGTGTCCCGAAATCAGACACTCAGTATCCCTGTCATGGATTTTGAGATGGGGGAGATTGATGCAGGGCGCTTTGAGCAGAATCCAACTTGTTGTGTCAAGCTTGACCTAACTTTTTTTTTTTTTTTGGCGGTACGCAGGCCTCTCACTGTTGTGGCCTCTCCCATTGCGGAGCACAGGCTCCGGACGCGCAGGCTCAGCGGCCATGGCTCACGGGCCCAGCCGCTCCGCGGCATGTGGGATCTACCCAGACTGGGGCACGAACCCGTGTCCCCTGCATCGGCAGGCGGACTCTCAACCACTGTGCCACCAGGGAAACCCAAGCTTGACCTACTTTTAAGATCCAATCCACAAATGGCAGAGAAACGTGCCCAAAGCCAGGTGCTACAGGAAAGAATATTAACTCAGTTTTCAGAGCCATTTTGATTCAACTTCAATTTTTTCCATGTGCTCTTTGTTGATCACTTAAACCGTAAGGGATACTCTTTATGCTTTACAGACAGGTACTTTTCAAGTTACCTTCTTAGATGTTGCTTTAGATTTCTTTGTGGAATAGCCCCCTCTTCTTTCTCTTAATATTCTCATCATCTTGATTGTTTAACTAGAGCATGTGCATTGCTCAGCAAAAAATGAAACTATCCATTTATTTGATGCTCCTCGTTTTGTACACTTGTTTTAGGTGGTTAAATGAAAGCGCATTGTGTGGGAAGAGGCAATGTCAAATGATTTATCAATAAAATTCTCATTATGTCCTTACTTATAGAGCAGGAAACTTGTGCTTTCTTGAGAGTATAATTGAGGTCATTTATTATGAAGTCATGAAAGATTCAGGGTTTACTGTGGTTTTCCATTAACTTCTCTTTTGATATGCTTTTCCTTCTGCCAACAGTAATATTATTACTTTTCTAACATATGGCTATTTGGAGAGTGCTGACATAAAAAGGAAGCATTTTTAACCATAAATAAATAGTTTTAGAAGTTACAGTATAAAAGTACAAAATAAGTCATTTCTTACTTGTTCCTCCTTGTTTATTTTAAATCATTACCATTAGTCCTAGCTTTATTGGGAGCAGTACTCCCCACATTGTATTAGATAGGGTCTTTTAAATTGCATTATTTCTCACAGTTTTCAGTTTATTATTGTGCGTTGACGCTCAAAATTGGGGATATATGTAGTATTCAGTACTTCTGAAACTTATAATCTATTAACATCTTGCAGAATTTAGGGAAGTTGATAATCATAGATTGGTCATTTCCAAAGCTATGACAACTTTTATTTCTTTCACTTGTAAGCAACATCTTTCACAAATATTGAGCCTCATAGTATAATATTATATTGCCTTTTAAAAAAATTAAATACTAGGTTTCCAAAATTATAATTTTTAAAGGAATGCTGACTTGCATTTGAGCTAGCTGTACAGATTATTTGTAAAAGGAGTTTGCAAGTGCATAGGCTTCCCAGTTTGTTTTGAGGAAGTAGCTAAAGAAAGCCATAATTTTTTAATTGTTATCACTGGTGTTTTGCTATTTGAATATCGTTAGAATATCCATATTTTTCACAGCACTGGTATACTGATATTGAAAGAGAGAAGGTGAAACTGAGGAAAAATAAAAGTAAGATACAATCGATATAGATCAGATGTGCCAACTTCAGAATATTCTTAAGTGTTTCATCCTCTTTTCTTTCTTTCCTTGCTATTTATAATCTTTTATTTTTGATACTATGAAGTATTATTATCAAAATCATTTTTAGATTACCTTGGGAATTGAAGCATTAGGACAGTTTAGTCCAAATGAATTTTACTGAAATGTTTGTTTTGATTTCTGTAATAGTCTAGGGTTTTTTAATCTGTTGTTCATAAATTAATTTTAATTAAAAAGCTTATGTTTTCTTTAACTTTTGAACTTTAGTGTAATTGGCAGAGTCCTGGTATAAGTAGGAAGCCATATTAATGTACTTATTTATACTGTAAGGCCCAATCAAACTTCCAGTCTTACATAAATTATTCTATTATTTACAAATAATCAGTGTGTATTCTCCCCCCAACCTTGTTAAAGAGAATAGAGAGGATGTAAATAGAAAGGAGTAAACAAATCAAATAGTTAAATGTTATGAGAACTCATTAGGCTCAGTTCTTGCTAAGTGAGGACTGGTAAAATCAAAAAACACAAGGGCTCAATCAAGAGAATTACTGGATTGAGTCAGTAGTTCTCAATTAGGAAGCATGCCTCTCATGGGAGGGGTATACCAGCATCTTTGGGATAACACATGGGTACGGTTTGAAAAAAGCACTTTCAAAAAAAGTAATGAAGTTTTATTTTTGTAAAATGATGATTTTATAATACAGCCCATAAGAAGTAAATTTTAATAGACATGTACAGGCTGGTGAGGAAGCCCCAAAGAAACATGATTTCTAATGTGTGTGCTGAGTGTGCAGTAGTAGGCTCCTTCCAAGGAACCTAACAGACTTCCTTGGGGATTTGGTGAGAAGACAGGAAGGGTAAGTTTATCAAAATGTGGCTTAGGTTTAAAAAACTGTAAGAATGAGAAGCATTGGTCTAAGCAGTTGCTGACCACCAACTTGACACTACAGTTGCATCTGCTTTTACCCAGTATGGTTACAGCACCCAGCTTTAAACCAAAAGGGATTTATTCTTGCATTAAAAGTAATTCACCCTCAGTTATAATCCATTGAGGTTATTTTCACATGTGAGATCTTTTAAGATAGTCCAGATATGGTAGCCAAAACACATTGTAAATGTCTTAATTATACAGGAAGGAAATAGATGATTATTCCTATTATCATAGATGATATATTTCCTGTATCAGTATTCAGTGGTATTTAGTGTGCCACTTTTCCCCATCCTTTGGTTATCTTAAACAGTTGCATTATTTTTGTTTGTGTTTTACAGTTTTTGAGACAGTGTCCTTGAGTTCAGACTCTCTCTTCCAGAGGGCAGTTTCAATTCTCCATACTTCTTACTTGGACTCTGCATCTGAGCATGGTTTTCAGTACAGTCAAGTGACTTTGGTGAAAAATGACATTTTCTTAAATGAGGTGAGGTGCTTGGTACACACTGTGTCTGTGTGTTTGTTTGATTTTAGTTTTAAAGAAATAGACCCATTATTTTTGATATATAAGCCTAGTTCTTTTTAGCTATCACATTTCAGCTGAAATAAAAGATCCTTGGAAATAGTCACTTGAAAGGTAATTATAATATATTCTAGGGAATAGAAAAATAATAAATTTCATTAGTCTTTTAGCAGGAGGAATTCAGATGATGCATTTTTAAAAATTAATTTTCAAGGCAAAATAACATGTTTATAACATTTGATTATTCTCTCCTTATACAGTACAAAAATTTTTACCAAGAAAAAAAAGCAAGTAACTATACTCACGAAGAACTTCAAGAAACTTATGAGTTTCTTCTGTTTGAAACTGAAAATCAGGTAAGGGAATTCGATCGTAGAAAAGTAATTTTGTGATGTTAATGTACAAAATTAATTATATCATTAAAGTTAAATATTGGTATTTTAGGTCTATAAAGTTTGTAAGATTACCAGTTCATCAGTCTTTTTTGTTAGTTTGGTGGCATTGTAAATGACAGTGAAAGCTTGTCATGAAAGAGTTTGTATTTCTACAACTTTCCATAGGTTTTCTTTAGTTTTATCTTGAATACATTTGTAAGCTCGTGGTGAGATTTTGATTAATACAGATTTCTTAAGTATTAATAATGACTTTGAATGGAGTGAATGGATATTTTCTATTCTCGATCATTGTTTAGATAGATATTTTCTATTTCTTGTGGAGGTTTTTCAAGTTTAAATTACATGATTTTGGGGACAAGATGAACACGTTCAGCATTCTAGTTACTTGGAATTGTTTCATGCCTTATTTTGAAAATTGAACATCCATATTGTTGGTTGTACCTAAATTGTGGAGAAGGAAACTACTGTGTGCAGGTATGTCTCCAGAGATGTGTGTGGCTTCTAGATACAGTTCAGCAATGCTAGAGATCTATAATCCAACTTAAAGTAATTCAAAGGTAGTATTTCGGTTGAGGTCATGATTTTTAAAGAACAGGGATAGATTTGCTAAAGAATAATTAACATTACCATATAACTTATGGATTATATAGTAATACTAGAGAGTTTATTTAACTTCCAAATAAGATATGTTATGGATTCATACTAAAAAAAAAAAAAAAAAGCATTTGCGGATAAGACATTTTCAAACTTAGTGATTCCCAAGCTGTAATTGAAAAAGAAATCTTCAAGAGAGGACTTATCTGTGAGCTTGTTTAATTTGGTTTTGCTGGTGACATTTTTGTTAACAGAAATAATAAAATTTCACGAAAAAGTTTGAACTGTTAATATTAACTAAAACACAATTGCCTTACATAAGCTTGCTTTGTGCCATGAATGCATACAATGTACAGATTCTGTATTGAAAGTTTGTATATAGATTATAGAGTTATTTCATTGACCCTCCCAAGAACGATATGATAAGCAAAGTACGATCTTTTGTTTAAGGCAAAGTTGGTATGTCAGCGTGGACTCTGTGTTGGCAGCAGTGCTATCACCACTCTGGGTGACCCAGGGAAAGGTACGTCTGTAAGGAAAAGGAATCTCTTTTACAAGGTGAAGTGGGGTTTAGTTAGTTACATAAGATACCTATGTTAAATGCTAGTTTCATTGATGATAAATAGTAATCTTTGGAAGCAGACCTTTCAACATATAAATGAGCTTTGAGTCTAAGACTTAAGGTTTTCTAGTAGGAGTTATCTTTTTTAAAAGGATGGTTGGACTAGAAAAGGTACTAAAGGTATCTTTCAGTGCCAAGAGTTTAGTGCAGTCATCTGGGGCTAGTGAGGATTTCTTCTGAATTATCATAATGGCAGTAGGAACACATAATAGATGGAACTGACACACCTTGGCAACTGTGGAATGTGAGGAGTAACAAAGAATCAAATGTAAGGTAACTTACACTGCACTGATATTGTCAGTAGAAGAGAGACACGGAGGAGAGGAAATTGTAGGGAAGCTGTTGAGTTAAAAGAGAAAGGTAATCTTATTGTCAAGAATGTGGATTAGCACTAATTTCTTTAAGCTTCACTTTCCTCATCTGTAAAATAGATAAAACTATCATCTAGATTTGCTGTGAGGATTACATGAGACTGTGTCAAGTGCTTAGCTTGGAGCTTACACCTAAATGAACACTACCACTTCAGTGAGCTAAATTTGAGAAATAATGAGGTGGTCATAAGTGTTTCTGAAAGCTGTCCTGCTGGTGGTAAAAATAGTTGGAAAAGGGATTAGAACTGGAGGTTGGGGTTCAAGGTGGCAGCAGGTGGGTGTTAGTTGAAGCCAAAAACATTGTTACATGCGGCAGCAAAGATGGCAAGAGCAGAACTTTCAGGTGGTTATGGGAGCAAGGGATGGGGCCACGGGGCAAGGCTAGGAAGAGGGAGTTGAGAGCAGTCCAGGGGATGAGGAATCAGGAGGGGGAGTTTCACAGAGAACAGAAGGCTGTAAGGAGGGGTGTTAGCGGTGTCAGATGCTACAGAAGTTGGAGATCAGCACTGAGAAGGATTACTGGGCTTCATGGCTACATTCCTGCTGACCATTTCTTTTAAATAACAACTTTATTGAGATAACATTCACATACCATTCATTTCACCTGTTTAAAGTATACAATTTTTTTTAGCATATTCACTAAAATGAATATGCAGCCATCAGCACAATCAATTTTAGACCATTTTCATCAGTCACTCCCCACTCCCACCAGCCTAAGCAACCAGTACTCTACTTTTTGCCCCTATGGATTGGCCTATTCCAGACATTCCATGTAGATGGAATCGTGTATGACCTTTTGTGACTAACTTTTTTACTTAGCTTAGTGTTTTTGAGATTCATCCATGTTGTAGCATATACTTCATTCCTTTTTTGACTGAATAATATTCCACTGTACCACATTTTCTTTATCCATTCAGCACTTGATGGACATTTGGTTGTTTCTACTTTTTGGCTATTATAAAAAATGCTACTATGTACATTCTTGTACAGGTCTTTATGTGGACATGTTTTTTCATTTCTGTTGGGTTTATACCTAGGAGTGGAATTGCTGGCTCATATGGTAACTCTGTGTAAAACAAATGTTTTTTTAAACTTATATTCAGCTCTTCTAAAGGACATGAAAGGGGATAAGTTCATAACCCCAATAACAGTTTACCTAAAACCTTTTTTTCTTCTCCCCTACTCTTTTTAACCCCCCCTTCTTTTCATTATGAAAAATGCTAACATAGAAAAAGTAGAGAGCGTAGTATAATATACCTATCACCTACGTTTAACAGATAATGTTTTGCATTATTCTCTTCATTTGTTTAAAAAAATTTTTTTTCCTGAAAATTGTGAAAGTGAATTACAGGCAAACACCTCAGCTTACATCTCTAAAAATTAAGGCCATTTTTGTGCTTTACTGCAATCACATGAGTTTATTGTTGATGTTTGAGAGGCTGGCTTCAGTAGGGTGGTGGAGTAGATAGAGGCTGGATTGCTCCTATAAATACACAATCTTCTTCATCACATGTACTGGGGGTAATAATAAAATAACACTACTGCCTGTGTGTGTTCTATAGTTTTGGGCTCAAATAGAAATGGATAGTTCTGTGTATGAAAGTAATCCTTTATATTACTGTAGTGTATTATAGTTTTAAAAGTTTATGGATCTTTTTAAATCTTCCTGAGAACCCTGTGATTTATGTATCTATACTCATGCCCACCCTGCCCCCTTAAGTGACATACTCCTCAGTCACATGGTTATTATTAGCAGTAAGTGAAAAACCTGGAACTGGAACCCAATCTTCTGGCCACAAGTTTATTGCTCTGTCTGCTATATCCATGTCCTCACCATTGTCTTTTATATTTCAAAAGAGATACTTCAGGAATATCTCTGAAATGTGTCCTTTCCTCCTCATTCTCACTGCTGCTGCCGTGTGGGGATCCTCTTCTCCTGTCGTAACTTAAAGGAGTCTCTCCCCTCTTGAGACTCACTTCTCTATTAAGCTGCAGTGGGCTGTGATGTGGCTACAGTGGTGAACAAAACAGATATAACCCCCGCCTCCCTGGAATTCACAGCCGGGCAGAATAAGCTGCTTGAAGGCAGGACCTCGTTGTATTTCCCTTTGTGGCACTGCTGCCTGGCACACAGCTGCAGTGTAGTAGACCTCAGCACACATTCTTAAATATGAGTACTTACTGAGATCTTTTGCAAAAAATAACTTGAGAATCCGATTACTATAGGCCTTTTCACTGAATGATTGCATGGAGAAAAAACAGACTCATGAAGACTTTTCCAAAAATGTGATACTCTTATCCCTTTTCACTTACCATACCCAAATAGAAAATTGGTTGTCGAACAGATGTATTGTATCTTAGCTCTAACGTTTCCATACCTTTAGAATGTCTCAAATAGTTTGTAAAAGGTAAGCAGTTTCAAAATAGTTTTTTAATGTTAGCATTTATTTGTCTTTTGTGTTGTCTTGTTCAGTTAAAGGTAACCCATGTGTAAATAATCTTTTTAAAGTGTAAATTAATCTATTTTTATACTTTTATAGGTGTATACATTTCCAAATACTCAGACTATCTTCATGCAAGACCTTGGTATCATGGGAAGTCTGGTTATGTTGTAATTTTTAATCTAATTAAGGTAAAGACTAAATGTGCTTCTATGTAATTTTTCTTTTAAAAATGAAAGATTATCAGTCTGTGATAATGTTCTTTGCAGATCATTTGCTACACATAGTCCTTGCCAAAGACAGCTATCTAAAGTCAGAAAAAATAACTGCTTTTTGCTTTCCTTTACGGACAAAGCTTTTTTTAAAATTCATTTTATAGATGATCTATGAATATGTTTTTTTTAAAAAAAGCTTCAAAATAATACAACAGGTATTCAGTGAAAAGCTTTCCTCTCACCCTGTCCCACAATGCCACTTTTTAAATAGTAAATAACAGAAAACAAGTAGCTGCTTATAAAGCAGTGTGATTTCAGTTATAAGAGATGAATTTAGAAAGCAACATTCATTGATTTAAATTGTCAAAATGAGAAACCTTTATATATTTTTTTAACCCCTAAAACATTGAGACCTTGTTCACAGTTTCATGGGGCACCTGCAACTGATGATCTCAGAAATTTTTAAATGCCCTTAAATAGTCCAGTATAAATGAATCACGCAATTAGAATTTTCACTCAAATAGTAGGAAAACTCTAATTTTAGAGATTGGGGGGCTTTTTGAGGACATATTCTGTGGTCTTGTTTTGTTTTTGCTTTTGTTTTAGCTTTCCTACTATCTTAAGTTCTTTGGTTATAAACCTAACACTACTGATTTTTTTAAGAGTGTGAACTCTTCACATTCCAAAACTTGTCCCCAAGAACTGGAGGGAAAGTAGCACTGCATTGGCTCATAGTCACTGCTTCCCTCCCTTACTCTTCCCTCTCCTGCTCTGTGATAAGTGCTGTAGTTCTGCCGCAGACAACGTGCCTGGCAGCTCAGGTAACAGACATTTTTTGCTTATGTCAGATTGTGCCTCGCCATTGGTTTCGTGCCCCCATATCCCACCCTGTCTGGTGGATACTGCTGTTTAGTTTTTGCCTATGTGCTCTCAGTCTTCCTTACTTTACTGCTTAGAAGCCAGCCCTGCCCAACATCATAAGCTGTTTGATGGGGAAAGAATACAGGTTTTGATTGCTCACTGAAGTACATTTATATTATTTGTCTTCTTAGTATTGCCTTTGGTGGTCCTGTTGATGAAGAGGCGGGACCTTGACAGCAAACATGTGTATATGTTCTTTATTAGGCTACTTTTAAATAAATCCTAGAGTAAGATTATTGCTATTTGAAAACATTTGATTAGTCTTAATATTTTCATTCTAGGGAAGAGTCAAGTTTGTGTCTGAGAATTATACAACTAACTATACCAGCCCATCTTCTGGCTATGATTGCCACGTGGCTGTAAATACTAACAAGTTTTCTCACAAGACAAGTCATTTTCGCACCTTTGAACTGAATCAGGTATAGTCACCTGGGAATAAATCATTTCTAAATCTAATTAGTTAAATTTTGGAGTTGGGTGGGGTTGAAATAAACTAGCTGCACGTGGAATTCTGTAGTATTACCCTGATAATACTTATTTTGCTTCTTTCAGTATTACCTCTATGAACTTTCAGGCAGCACTGTTATTGAGCGACCCAGACAGATCTGTCCTTATGTGATTGTAGCTTTTCAGTACAGGGAACCTAAAAAGATGGCAGCACCAGCTCATAATCATAAAAGCAAGTAAGTAATTATGTACATACTTTGTTTTACTGGATTTCTTTCCTTTGCTCTTATAAAATATGCTTCTTTTTTTCCCCCCTAGACTTGAACTCAAAGAAGATGGTAAGAAATTATTTAATTGGTTCTTTTAGCTGTTTCTTTAAGTAAATGTTTTGTTCATAAATTAAATAATCAGTTTCTTTCTTACCCTCATTTCTTACAGTTCTCATCTATCCATGGAAAGGGAAATTAATTATTCAAGGCTGTCTGATGTGTGATATAACTCTTTGGTCCTCTTACGGTATATTGGTTCCAAAACAACTGTAAGTATTGAATAAGTGCCTTTACTGATGCTTGTATAATTTTTTGATTCTCATTTTGAGGTCTTGCTTGTTGGCACTGGTGTGAAATGCAGCAACTGTACTTGGTTTTAGATTACTCTTGGGGAGATGTATAGAGCACAGGACCATGACACAGGAGACCTAAATTCAGATATAAATCTGACCGTTGCCTTGAAATAAGTTAGTTTTGTAATCTTTGACAAATCACTTTTTATATTTTAGTATCTTAATCCATTTATGGGAAAATGATCTCTCAGGCTAAATTAATTTACTTGATGCTAGAAGTTTGACTTTCCCCAAGAAACAACTTGGACTTGCCTAGATAACAGATGCAACAGATTCTAGCCACTGAATTCTATTAGAATCTTTATAAGGTTTGCAGTATCTAGTTTTTTAATTTTCACTCGATTTTCCTAGAGTAGAGTAGCCTTTACATGTATTTACATTATGATGAATTACAGTATTTGCTTCTGCAGAGAGAACTGTGAATCTGATGGTTTTTTACCTTGCTCCTTCATCTGCTACATATTTCTCTGTTTTCCCATTGTGCTTAACTTACTGTGTTTGGGATCTCCTTTTAGCAGGCTGCAGGTTCGTAGTTCGCTTTGTTTTTGGTGTCTGCCCCCAGTGGGTAAGGTTGGTTCAGTGGCTTGTGTAGCCTTCCTGGTGGAGAGGACTGATGCCTGTGTTCTGGTGGGTGGGGCTGGATCTTGTCTTTCTGGTGGGCAGGGCTGCATCCAGTGGTGTGTTTTGGGATGTCTCTGAATTTAGTATGTTTTTAGGTAGCCTCTCTGCTAATGGGTGGGGTTGTGTCCCTGTCTTGCTGGTTGTTTGGCATGGGGCGTCCAGCCCTGGAGTTTGCTGGCCATTGGGTGGAGCTGGATCTTAGCGTTGAGACAGAGATCTCTGGGAGAGCTCTTGCCGGTTGATACTACATGGAGCCGGGTGGTCTCTGGTGGTCCAGTGTCCTGAACTCGGCTCTCCCACCTCAGAGGCTCAGGCCTGACACCAGGCCGGAGCACCAAGACCAACCATGTCAGCCACACGGTGGGTCTAGGGAGAAACGGAATTTTTCACAATAGCATTTTAAAATAGGAAATGTTCTGTGTTTCTGATTTTCTCCACAGTCTGTTGCCAAGATATGTGCTTCAATATGTATGAGGTGAAACTGTCCAACAAACAAGGGGAAAAAGTAGATAAACTAACAGAGTACATTAAAAGGGAGCAATTGGTAAGAATCATCAGTTTAAAATATTATTATTATGTTTTCCTTAAATTGAGAAATTGATATCTATTTATTAGTTGGCTCTGCCTAGATTGAATTGTTTTAGCTTGCTTAAAAGGATTTTTTTTTTTTTTTTTTGGTCACGCCACACAGCTTGTAGGATCTTAGTTCCCTGACCAGGGGTCAAACCCGGGCCCACAACAATGAAAGTGCCAAGTCCTAACCACTGGACCGCCAGGAAATTCCCTTAAGAGGATATTTATCATTTAATATTTATTGACATGATATTTATTGGCTAACATGTTCATCCCCTTTGTATCTTAGTTTACTTTTTCTGTGTCTCACTAGTCAGTTCATACTCCTGGTTTTAAGTATAGGAGGACAGTTTTTCTCAAATCCTCTTTTGTTGTTGTTTTTGTTTTATGATGGAAGAATTGAGTAGATCCCTAGTATTTCTGCATTAATCAAAGGAGATTGATTTGTGAGATATTTCTTTAAAAGTGACCCTTGTCAACACATGGGTGTATAAAGAAGAAAAAGTTGCTGCTTCTGTTGTTTTCATAGCGTAGAAAAGCACGATTCTACTGAGAAATATGTAACATCCAAAGACCTCTCCACTGTGTTAACCAGGGCTCCTCGGTCTGAGGATAGGAGTCGGTGCTGACCTTATAGTGAGGGATTCCCAAACATCCCAAAGGAAACAGTGTGCATGATGGAAGTGACCAAACAAGTCTGCTCAGCCCTTTAGTGGCACAACGGACTTATCCCCATAGTAGACAGTATGAAACCAGTAAATTAACAGAATAGATAGGTGAGCTGCCTTGTGGGTAGTGTCAGGTAAGATGCTTGAGTTGCATGTAACAGAAATTCAAACTGGCTTAAACAATAAAGAGTTTTGATAGGCTTACTTTTCAGTTTTAGATGGTAAAGCAAGTTCAAGTGCTGTTTGCTCAGGACTCTTTTTCTTTCAGCTTCTCCCTCCTCTGTGCAATAGTTCTGTCCTAGGCTGCCAGTCAGGGCTGCGTGCTTCCTTTTTGCATCCAGAGAGAACCCGTCCTCCAAACCATGGCTTATGTCCTTAGACCAGTTCCATCATGTGCATGTCTCTCAGCAGCAACTAGAAAGGGAATGGCCCACACTGATTAGTTCAGGCCACTCAGAGCCCACCTTCCAGAACTGGGTGCGAGGTCAGTGCCCCCCATTCTGCAGTGAGGAGGTGCAGTGGGTGACACAGGATGCTGAGCAGATAACCACTGAATATCGACTGGGATTATAGGCTATGTGTTTTTGAAGTAGTGTAGTTCATTTTATATTTGGAAATTCAAAGGAAGGAAGTTCAAAGATACTTTCAGAAAATGCATTAGTGAAGGGTCTACTTGTGAGTGGTTCCGGTATTGAACTCAGGAGACTCGGTGCCCAGCTTTACTTCACAGTTTGTGTGTTACTTACTTAACAGAAATTACTTATCACATAAGGTCCTTCGCTCTCAGTGCTCCAGGCTGCTTTTCCTGCCTCATTTTATAATGAATAATCTTTACATATCGGTCTCCCTACCTAGACATTGAGCTCCTTGAGGGTAGGTATCATGTCTTAAGCATCTTTGACACCTTGGTGCCTGGTGTATAGTGGACGAGCAGTAAATTTCCCTTGTACCTACAACACTGGACTTCAAGAACAGTACTGGGGAAGGTCTCTTCTTTAAAAGGTGGTAAAGACATGTATGGCTGGATTTTTCTGTGTGTGAATGGAAAAGGCTAGAAGTAGATATTTCAAAGATTCTGTGATTTTTTTCCCCACAAAGATTAAAATAGGACTTTTATATAGCCCTTTCAGCACATAATTTGAGAGACTAATAAGATACACTACATATTTGTTTTACTTGCACGTATTTTGGAATAAAAAAATGTACAGTTTTAAGCAGATATAGGATTTTACTTTCATCTATATTACAAAACTAAAATTCAGAATAATGTAGCTAATTATTGTCACTTTTACTCTTTACACCGATAAAAAAATAAAACAAGAATTACATTTGTTTGCTGATAAATACCAAAGATATGGGTATATATAACTGTTGATACATTTATTCAGTAATTCTTTCTTGAGTGCTTACTGTGTGCCAGAAGCAAAAAGACAAATTGTCCCTGCCATCAAGGAACTTACAAGACTATAGGAGACAAAAATGTAAACCAACCAATGCATAGGGGCTGTGATAGAAATGTTTGGAGACTCACAATAGTGATTGTTCCTGTGGGTGAAGTTTCAGTCTCATAATTAGTTCCAATAAATAATTAGAAAAGAAGTCTTTTTTTCATACTTGAGTTGTTGAATAATTTATTGATTTATCGTATTTGTAGGCTTATGACCTGTCAATGTTTGAAGTATGTTTTATCACTTTATAAAGTGGTATATTTTATTCTGTTTTTTTAACTGACAAATTATCGTATGACATTGAATTTTATCTTTGTTAAGGGTATATAGGCTTTTGAAATGGTGACTAATGGGGAAGAAGAGCTGTTATCTCTGTGATTTAGAATGACAGAAGATGCCACTGAAGACTGTGGTAGAGGGAAAATAGAAGTATTTATTTTCATCTGCATTTCTTATAACCAGGGGACCTAATGATGTTATTTCCTTTTATTACTCATCTCTTAGGAAGCTGTAGAAAGGATTCTTTTAATGGATGGTATCTTCCAGTTTTTCTAGTCCCAGGATTCTGTGATATATTTTGTATTAAAATGAGCTTAACATGGTAATCATAGGTCTGATTGACCTTGAATTTGTAGTGGCTAAATGGGAACAGAGCGGCTACTTAGCAGTATGAAATGTCCAACATGTCAATGAAAAAAAATGAAAGACGTTGTTTCTGATTGATTTGTTATGTAATTGAACACTATCCTAAAACTAACCCATGATGTTCTAGTTATTTAATATATGTAGCCATAACAAGGCCAAGATTACTTGAATGCTAAGGAACTTGCAGTTTCTGATACTGGGGACGAAATTGTCCTGATTCCCATAAATACTGACATTTCAAGAATTTTTTTCTTTAACTTTTCATGAGCTTAAAAATCACTGAAGAATGTGGTAGAGGGAGAAGGAGAGAGGAATTGAATCTTCTTTCTTGCTATTTTATGTTTAAGGCAATCGTCAAATGCTTAGAAGATCGAGAATTTTTCATTTTACTTACGTCGTCAGCCTTAATGTCAGAAACAAGTAAGAACAACTTTTTGAATAAATGTTTTTCAGTATGTTTACTTTTATTGTAGAAGATCAGCAACCTCACTTTTCTTCTGATTCTCATTCTGTGTAGGTTTTGGAGAGGAGCAGATGGGTCTTCACGGGTTGCATTTATTCCATTCATCCCCGTCAGCAGGTAAGGACCAGGACTGGCAGTTCACTGCACCTGTGGGCCATTTTTCAGTCCTCATCTTAAACTCTCAGCAGCATATGACCCTGGTAACTCTTTTCTTCTCTTAAATAACTTTCTTCCTTTACTCTCCCTGGTTAATCCTTCATCTCCTTTCTTTGTAGGCTTATCCTTTCCTGTCTGCTCCATGCTCAGATATCCACCTGCCTATGGACATTTCTTTCTACTTAACTGTCTCAGATGGTCCTCACATTCAGCATGTCCAAAACTGGATTCATTTGTTATTGAACAACAAGAGCTGGGAGTTGGTTTTATCATAGTCTCCCCGTCAGTAGGACTTAAGGTCCTCACAGAAGCACTTCCCTCTGTCTGGACTACTTGTCTCCTTCCCCCTGATCAGATGATGTTGATCACCCCCCAAGCCAGGACCAGGAATTGCCTGTTAGGGGCAAAAAATATTGCTCCTGCAGTCTGTAAATAGATATACAGTATATCTGTGGTATTAGAATTTCAGAGGGCAGTTAGGAAACAAAGTCTAGAAAGGCTCTCTTTGGTGGGGGTAGATAATGAATAAAATTGGAGGAGAAGTGCTGGTCTAGCCACTTACCCATAGCTGTCAGGTGTCAGTTTAAATATCACTTTATTTATTCCCATCACCACTCTTCCTTCAATGAGGACCCCTAGGCTTTTCACCAATATAATTTAAATATTTATTTTTATAATTATTTAATGCCTGCCTTTCTTGTATTCTACTGCATCCCTACTGCTTAGCAATGTCAGGCACCTAAAAAATAATAAGTGCTTGCTGAGCAAATAAATAAAGTAAATGAGTCATTTCTTTTTGTCATATGAGGAAATTTTCCTCATTGTTTTATAATCACACTGTGTATGTTTAAACATAACTTATATATAGTATATGGTATTTATAAAGCTACAACCAATCCAAAAACATTTTTTAATTGATGTTTTTAAATTGTATTCAGCTACTCAAAGCAGAGAACTACTGGCATTACCTGTTTGGAATAAGCAAAATATTACCAATTATAATAACATAATGGCAATAGCTGCTTGCATTTTTCAAGCATTTACTACATTGATATTCTGCTAGGCACAATTGATTTCACAGCCCTTAATAGGTATTTTTATTGTGACCATTTCAAAGATGAGGAAACTGAAACTTAAACTTGCCCAAGGTCAAACAGCTGAGTCTGAGCTGGCTTCCAGCTCTGTCCCACACTGCCTCCCTCCGTATGCAGGAGCTCTGCCTTTATTCTTATTTTTAGGTGTACACTACCCCCTGAATAAGAAACATTAGTTCCTGTACCATTTGGTGTTGAACAGCACAGGATTTCTTTTTGAGTAAACATTGGATTGTTGTGTTCAATGTTCACAGCCTCCTCTAGTTCATTAAGACACTCTTCTATTTCTGGTCACTCAGAAATGTTCAGTGCTGTGGTTATTTGTGTTAAATTGAGTGACTCTTCGCTTAGCAGACTTAAAAAGTTCTTTTTCTTAGATTTCATAATAGCCTGTTACAAATCGTTCTGACTTCTGCCTTTCCAAATTCTTGAAATAATGAAGTTGTCTAGAAAACTGCTGCTTTATTGTGAACTGTTATCAGTACATAAGAACTTTGTCATGTTTTCTTTTTCCTTGTTACTATCTAAATGAACTGCAGAGAAAGGAATTTTTATTTTAATGGCTAGCCACATTTTCCTATTTATTTTTATTTGCCATTCTTTTCCTGATACCTGCTCAGGTATAAATGTATTCAGCTAGGTGTTTCTTAATTTTGCAGTTACTTTTTCGTTAAAAAGAATGGTATAATTCATACTTCAGTTTAGTAGGCACCAAAGGTCTTTATTATCTGTGGGTTTTTTATTACTGATAAATTACATTTTCTAGGATTTTATTACCTATTTCTCAGTGACCTGACCTTTTCTCTTTTTTCCCTGTAGTATTTTCCTTTAGGTTATTGAGTTGCTGAAAAATTAGCATTTCAGTCAGAGAGTGAACCAGGGAGAGGAAGTAAAATACAGACTAGTCAGTCTAGTTACATAATATTAAAAAATTTCATTTGATAGAGAAGGTGATGAAATATATACCAGTAGTTACCGTGAGAGTTGGGGGTTACTTAGGGTTTACTTTCTTTTCGTTCAACTGGTTTGTGTTGTAACTCTAGTTTCTTCCAGTTTTATTGAGGTATTATATAATTGACATACAGCACTATATAAGTTTAGGGTTTACCAGCATAAAGATTTGACTTACATACATTATGAAACAACTACCACAGTAATTCTAGTGAACATCCATCATATCATATAGATACAAAATCAAAGAAAATAGAAAAAAAAATTTTTCCCTTGTGATGAGAACTATTAGTATTTCCTTTCTTTTTCCTTCTTTGGCTGCGTTGGGTCCTCGTTGCTGCAGGCTTTCTCTAGTTGCGGCTAGCGGGGGCTACTCTTCATTGCAGTGCACGTGCTTCTCGTTGTGGTAGCTTCTATTGTTGCAGAGCACTGGCTCTAGGCACGCGGGCTTCGGTAGTTGTGGCATGCAAGCTCAGTAGTTGTGGCTCGCAGTCTCTAGAGCGCAGGCTCAGTAGTTGTGGTGCATGAGAAGGGCCCCTCAGGCATTACCTGTTGTCTCTGTACTTCAGTGTGCTGGCACAGGTGGGCGGCTGTGACTGAGGTCTGGCCCTTCACAGAAAAAATTTGCCAACCCTATCTATAGTATTTTGAATTTTAAAATTCTGATGCCTAAAGAAGAAACACTGGAGGTGTGTGGATCCCCAGGATCCTAGATAATTAAGATTTTACCCTGTGGTTTAACAAGTATATTTTGTTTAAAACTAGGGAACTTATGCTCTATGACCCCTTAGCGAAGAGGTGAGCAGACTTGGGCCAAAGGGCCCCTCAGGCATTACCTGTTGTCTCTGTACTTCACTGTGCTGGCACAGGTGGGCGGCTTTGACTGAGGTCTGGCCCTTCACAGAAAAAATTTGCCAACCCTATCTATAGTATTTTGAATTTTAAAATTCTGATGCCTAAAGAAGAAACACTGGAGGTGTGTGGATCCCCAGGATCCTAGATAATTAAGATTTTACCCTGTGGTTTAACAAGTAGTTATTTCTGGCCAACTATAGTTTGAGAAATTGTGTGTGTATGTGTGTGCTTAGGAGGGTGGTAGAAAGAACGGCAGTATGAAGCAGCAACTCACACTCTACATTTCCTCACAAATTCCAGGCCAACCATATTGGGTTTCTCTCTATATGAACCATTTTAAAGGTATTAAATAAATTACCTGTAATTCAACATATATGTTGTCACTCTTTCTCAAGTGTGCTAATTTCATCCACTATAAGAAATATGTTTGAGGGATGTCCCTGGCAGTACAGTGGTTACAACTCCACACTTCAGTGCACAGGGCACGGGTTTGATCCCTGGTCAGGGAACTAAGACACAACATGCCACAGAGTGTGGCCAAAAAATGAACAACAACAACGATGTGATTAAACCAGCCAAGATGACTAAATATAATACCACAAAAGCTCAAAAAAAAAAAAAGAAAAGAAATACGTTGTATATTGTAGTCCAGTACACACAAATTCATACATTACTGAAACAGAAATTTCAGGAAGCATTTACCCTAACTATGTGTAATACAATCTGATATCTTCTGTTTCATTTAATAAAGAATTCTGGTTGCAGCCCATTAAGTTGATTTTATAATACACCCATGGGTTATTGCATGCAGTTTGAGAAACATGTCATTGAGTGATGCAAATAAGCAGGGCAGTCCCTGCAGGATCACCTGTTTCGTGTTTCTCCTTTTCCTCGCAGGACCTAGGTTGTGAGAGATGTTCCCCTCCTGCCCGTGCAGATGTTACGCTTCCCCTCGTCTTGATCATCTCATCTTATTTTCTTTCTCCTCTTAATTTAGTCTTAACAGTTTTCCTGCTTGACTTATATTTTGCCTTTTTTTATGCTAAAAATTTTAGAAATTGTAACCAGTATAAAATCAGAAGTCTTACTCTAAAAACAAAACTGCTGCTTTATTGCCTTTGATAGTTTAGTAGGGAAGAAAATAATTAGACCCAGGGAAATGTACAACATTAAGAGAGTCTAAAAGCTTTTTTAAAAAACCATTTATTTTTCTAACCTTCAAAAGAATAAAATGAAATTGGTCTCTTTTCTACATTTCGCTAATAACCATCACATTCTGAAACTGTTTAATATGTTTTCTGTTCTCAATTAGAAATAGTATTTTCCATATAACGTAATTTTAAAATATTTGCAAACATTCACATGTGTGATTATTTTATATAGTCAATGGGGAAAACGTTTTCACAGGGAACATTTATTAACATTTTTTTTAACTCTTAAAGGATTGAAACACTTTCTGCGTGTGATACAAGCAGGTTGTTAATAGTTTTTTCTCCTCATGTGCCTCCCCCTTTAGTTCTTTCCTTCCTTCCCTGCGAGAAGTAAAGCTGAGCATTTTGTAAGAGAAAT
>NW_020175243.1:29902-73863 GCF_003031525.2 Neophocaena asiaeorientalis asiaeorientalis
TTTTTTTTAACTCTTAAAGGATGGAAACACTTTCTGCGTGTGATACAAGCAGGTAGTTAATAGTTTTTTCTCCTCATGTGCCTCCCCCTTTAGTTCTTTCCTTCCTTCCCTGCGAGAAGTAAAGCTGAGCATTTTGTAAGAGAAATAAGCAATTATAATAGATTTATAGGAAGTTAAATCAGAAGAGGACTTTCTTCAATGTACCTTTCCTCTGTCTTCTCTTAAGAGATGATTTTTCAGGCAGTGTTAAAGCTTTGATATTTAGGTGTAGTGAAGGAAAATATGTAAGATGGCTCTTTGTGAACCTACAGTCTCTTCTCTACAGTGTGATCATGGTTTTAACCATATGGCTTTATGGGAGCTGTGTCGCTTTTGTGTAAATTGAATTATCCGTCACCCTGTGCTGTGAACTAGCATGTTCAGCCTTACCTGCCACATCAGTCAGCAAAGATTATGGAATCATTTTAAAAAATTAAGTCATGCCTTGTTTTTATAAAGTTATTACTCTGATATTTTTCTCCTAATCCTAATTAGGGATATAGACCAACACTTAGCAAGTTCAAAAATCTTTTAATGAAGTACCCCAAATTTTATATTTTATTCCCCATTATTAAAGTTTCCCCCCCAAAACAAATCAAAGGAAAGCTATGCTGATAAATATGTGCGCCCCCTACCCCTTAAAAAGCGGTGTCTTTTCTGCATAAGGTGCTGAAGTGCTGACTGCACAGTTTGTACAGACAACCAAATTGGATTGGAAAAACCAAGAAGCTCCTATTTCTAAAGATGTTCCACTGTCAACGAATGCTAAAAGGGCAAGGAAACGAGAGACGTCTCCAGTCAAAACTGTTCCAAGGGCTGAGCCACCTGTGAAGAAATCTCCACAAAAACAGAGGGAAAATATAGTAAAAGGCAATCAGAATCCCAGAATCAGAAAGCAGCCACAACCTGGTAAGAAGTCCTCTTCCTGTAAATTTCAGCACCGTAATACAGACTAATCGAGATTATAAAGTAGTATATTGAAACAGTATAAGATCAGTTGAAATCTGTCACGTTCTTGTGGTCTTCTTTAGTTCAGACACTGACAGGACAAGTAACTTGGTTTCCCATTGTGAATAAATTAGAAAGTGCAAAGATTCATACCTTCACTAAATAGACCCTACTTTTCATTCTGCAGAAAGCCTGAACATGAACTGTTTAGCAGAGTTAAAGTATAAATGGCCTTTTTTAATGACTAAATTCACAAGCAAGTAGCATCTGGCAGTATTTTTCTGGACCATAATCAGTTATAAAAAGGATATTATAAGTTTGTCCAGAGGGAACTGTAAACACATGGTTCAAAGCAGTCAGTAATCTCGAATCCTGTATTTCAGTTGTATTTTTTCTTGTTTTCCGGTACGTGGGCCTCTCACTGCTGTGGCCTCTCCCGTTGCGGAGCACAGGCTCCAGACGCGCAGGCTTAGCAGCCATGGCTCACGGGTCCAGCCGCTCCGCGGCATGTGGGATCTTCCCGGACCGGGGCACGAACCCGTGTCCCCTGCATCAGCAGGCGGACTCTCAACCACTGCGCCACCAGGGAAGCCCCTGTATTTGGTTTTAAAAGGCATTAAATTAATTTTAAAAGCAGTTTTGCTTTTCTACTTCTACTTGTGGGGAAGTGAATAACCAAGTCTCCTTCTGTGAGCCAGCAGCTGACTGCTAGTTCCGTGTTCCACCTGCTGGAACCTCCTCGTTGCTGGCACGTTCCCTCATCACCGCGGACCTCACTTTTCTCCCAGCTCCATGTCCCTCTTCACACCCGTCTCTCTGAGTAGACTGCAGCTCCACCAAGCTGCAAAATCTATACATTTTACAGTATCTTCGGTATTGAGTCCTACTGTGTTGTATGTGTGGTGGTGTTTTTTGTTTAGAAAAACCTTCATTTCCTCATATCTCTGTATTTCCATCAGTTTTCTGTCTAATCTCATGATTCTACTTTCTCTCATCTACCTTTAGGTTTTTTAAAAGCCTCAAATTCAGTGGAATTCAGGGAAAGAAACTCTTGTTTTGTTGGGGTGATGGTATTATGGATGAGCTTGGTTTTTTCTTTCCTCATTTTTTAAAAAAATTTTTTCGGCCACACCTTGCAGCATGTGGGATCTCGGTTCCCTGACCAGGGATCGAACCCACACTGCCTGCATTGGAAGCGCAGAGTCTTAACCACTGGACCACAGGGAAGTCCCTTTCCTCAGTTTCGTTAATGTTGTTTATGGCTGAAGATTTTTCTGAAAGCTCCTCAGTCATATCACCGTACAACCTGTAGAGAGTCATACCCAACACAGACTCTCTGCTTGTCTCCCCAGGCAGTTATGAGGTGGTCTTACCCACGGGTCCACATTTCTCTCCTGCCGTTTCCCAATGCGTGCCTTCCCTGCCAGGCACGTGGTGCCACCCACACGAACCACGCCTGTTGTCACTCCTGTGCAGTCCCCTCTGCTCAGCTAAGTCCACACGGAGTCATTTCCTGATGCTCTGATCTGCACTCATTTCTCCTTTTTTTTTTTTATTTCTTTTTTGGGTTTTTGAGAACATTAAAGAGTTAATTCATACTATTTTCCAATCATCTGGTGTGTCTTGGTCCTGTCTTTCCAATTAGTTTGTAAACAGGATGAGTATAGATACATACATAATGCATTGTATTCCCAGCCTTGTCATCAGAATTCCTTGTGCTGAATTGGCTTCTATATACTTGTAGGCTAATCGATTAGTGGGAGGAGGTGTGCAACTGGGCATTGGCAGAAAAGTGAGCCCAGAAAATGAAAAGTTTCCAGAATGGGTATTCAGAAATAGGGCGATTTGTATTGCAAGTGTCTGTATATATTGTGCAGCCACATTCCAAGTTAAAATTTTAAGATTACCACCTTTTAAATAATGTGTTAATTTTTCTTTTATTTCTTAATCACCCATGCTAATCCACTTCATTTCTTTTACTTGAAATATCAGAGTTTAAGAAGGCTCAATCATTTTGTTACTGAAACTAATGGTTTTCTGTCCTTTTTAAAGTTTTCAATATAGTTTTTATTTACTGAACTCTTTAATTTTTTATAATTTATTTGGCATCATTTTATCTGTATTTCTTAAAAGAGATAGATTATCAGTATTGTATTTTTAATTAATTGAAAACCTCTAACAAGTCAGTTATTAAATGATTTACCTGAAATGACACATATTAAAATGAACCCTTTTTCTTGACTCAATACAGTGTTCTCTATATTCGACCTTCCTCATAGTGATACTCAGTGTAAGAACCGTAGTATTTAAGGATAGAATGAACTTAGTGTCAGTAAACACATCAGATCCTAAAATGAATGTGTTTCCAGTACACCCGGAGGGTTCACGAGACAGCCCTCTTTGGGCCACTTTCTCGTACCTCACCCCGTTGGGCTTTGATATTTTAAATAAGAACTGGGCAGTGGTTGATTAATTTTACCCTCCTCACCATACACACACTCTTGTCATTCTGTTTGATGACCTCATAGGCCAGAGTTTTCTCTGTAAATGTACTGTCATTGGGCTTTGCAGACAGGTTAGTAATTTATTTCAGACCTGCTACTGCTAATTATAAAGAGGAGCACAGTTGGCTTCTGTCCATTCCAGCCACCTGCCACAGGGACTCACTGCCCAGTATTGTTGAGAACTTTGTCCTTCGTGATAATCACATTTTAAAAGGCTGAATCAAAGTCCTGAGAAGGCAAGTAAACCACCTGAGAATGTTAGTTTTCTGACCGAATGCCAGTGGGTAGATTTGAGTACCTGCTGTAAGGAGAATTATCAGTAGATGAGGAGATTTGCTTTTTTGCAGATAGAACAGAGAGGAAATGTTTTTAATGCAGAAACTGAAGTTTTAAAACTTGAAATTAATTGGCGATTCTGAATATTCTTACTTTTCTCATTTTTTATTTGTATCATAACGTATTATAATTAAACATCAGTATGGTTAAAAATCATCTCTATTTTGAACTCAGGTGATTTCTCTAATAACTTGCCAAGGGAAATGATTTCTAAGAAAGTACATTAACCTTCTATAATATACACTTTAAACTTAGAAATTCATAGATTCTCACTAGATTGTAAGCTCTCTGAGGGCAGGAGTCTTGTTTTCTTTTCTTGTTTTTGTTTTTTTCTCTTTGTGTATTTCTTTAGCTGAGCAGTATGCCTTGTGTGTAGGTCAGTACATGCAGGTTTTTTGTTTTTTTTTTCTTTATTTTTTTTTTGGGGTAAACCTGCCAAGGGAAATGATTTCTAAGAAAGTACATTAACCTTCTATAATATACACTTTAATCTTAGAAATTCTTAGATTCTCACTAGATTGTAAGCTCTCTGAGGGCAGGAATCTTGTTTTCTTTTCTTGTTTTTGTTTTTTACTCTTTGTATATTTCTTTAGCTGAGCAGTATGCCTTATGTGTAGGTCAGTACATGCAGGTTTTTTGTTTTTTTGTTTTTTTGTTTTTTTTTTTGCGGTACGTGGGCCTCTCACTGTTGTGGCCTCTTCCGTTGCGGAGCACAGGCTCCGGACGCGCAGGTTCAGTGGCCACGATGAAATTAATTGGCGATTCAGAATATTCTTACTTTCCTCCTTTTTTATTTGTATCATAACGTATTATAATTAAACATCAGTATGGTTAAAAATCATCTCTATTTTGAACTCAGGTGATTTCTCTAATAACTTGCCAAGGGAAATGATTTCTAAGAAAGTACATTAACCTTCTATAATATACACTTTAAACTTAGAAATTCATAGATTCTCACTAGATTGTAAGCTCTCTGAGGGCAGGAGTCTTGTTTTCTTTTCTTGTTTTTGTTTTTTTCTCTTTGTGTATTTCTTTAGCTGAGCAGTATGCCTTGTGTGTAGGTCAGTACATGCAGGTTTTTTGCTTTTTTTTTCTTTATTTTTTTTTTGGGGTACGTGGGCCTCTTACTGTTGTGGCCTCTTCCGTTGCGGAGCACAGGCTCCGGACGCGCAGGTTCAGTGGCCACGGCTCACGGGTCCAGCCGCTCCGTGGCATGTGGGATCTTCCTGGACCGGGGCACGAACCCGTATCCCCTGCATCGGCAGGCAGACTCTTAACCACTGCGCCACCAGGGAAGCCTGAGTACATGCAGTTTTGAAGGGTGATTTCTTTTTAAATTAATATGCACATTCCTTAAGACTTGTTCCTCTGGTAAATACATTATAATACATCAGGAAGTTGGACAAGACCTCACTCTGGTAATAAAAATTTAACATACAATTTATGCAACATATCAAGAGGTTTTTCTTGAATATGTTGACTTAACTGTTGATTTTCACTGAACCACAGTAATATGACAAAGAATTAATTCTATGGAAATCAAGTGTTATGTGTCTTTTTTT
Source organism: Neophocaena asiaeorientalis asiaeorientalis (assembly GCF_003031525.2). Lineage (NCBI taxonomy): Eukaryota > Metazoa > Chordata > Mammalia > Artiodactyla > Phocoenidae > Neophocaena > Neophocaena asiaeorientalis. Next base: position 35,292 of record NW_020175243.1, read on the forward strand.
CTTTTATGCTGAAGCCAAAGGAGAAACTTCTTCACAGCTTCAATCAGAAATGTCAGATGGTCAAGAAGATGTTATTAGCATAAGTACAGCTCAGCCAGAAAATATCACAGTGGCTCCAGAAGACCCACCTGAAAACTCCATTGTCAACTGTGACTCCCAGGCCCTAAATATGTTGGCTGATCTTGCATTAAGCGCTGCTACCTCTACCACACCATCCTCAGAGCCCAGAAACTTGCCCTGCTCCTCTGAATTGCCACAGAACGATGTTTTGCTTTCTAAAGAACATTCTTTGCGCGGTACATCAGACCATGAATATCATAGAGGAGTTAAAAGTCAAAAAGGTGAACCGTTATCCAAGCCCTCCTCTGATAAGAGTAATCTGACATCAGACCCCACGGTCAGCCAGGAGGAGGAAAGCTTGGTTGCTGGCATTCAGGCCCCTGCAGAAGCCCAGTCAGCACTGCCCGAGGAAACCCTAGAAAGTTCCGACGCAAGCCAAAGCTCTATCGTTGCTGTGGAGCATTCCTATGCCCTGCTCCTTGCAGAACATTCAAAGAAGCATCTACAGCAGAGAGGGGCCCCAGGCCCTGCGTTTGCCAAGAATGGCACAAAAGGCCCTGAAGCGGGAACCCCAGTGGGGAAAGTGATGCCATTTCGGCATCAGCAGGTCACCTCCCCACTGCAGCAGCTTTCCGAGGCCCCAGCGCTCAGGCGCAGGAGCAGGGTGCCGCCCTCCAGCCTGCAGGACTTCTGCCGCTCTCGTACCGTATTCGGCTGTGACGGCTCCTTTCAGGTCACCTTCATATGGGAAGCAGATTACGTGTTCAGCTTAGACAGCAAGTATACCAACAACCCCCTGGAGAAGACTGTAGTCAGAGCACTACACGGGTGAGTAGGAGTGACACTGGATGAAAATGGATGAACTTTTCTGTTGAGATAAATGTAGCGAGAAGGGATACTTGTGCTAAACTCTGGGGAGGGAGAAGGAAGTGTGTAAAATCCAGTAACTTGGGAATAATACCAAGCAGATTCACTGTAATTATTTGTTAAATCAACTTCATTTTTATTTTACTCATTGTTTCATGTTCATGTAATTTTTAAAATAAAAATGAACACAAAATCTAAGGTTAATAATTAAGGCACTTACTTATAAGATAATCAACTAAAATAGTCATTTTCAATGATTTTGGTTTCTTCTTTCTTTAAAATCTCAGGCCTTGGAATACTGATTTACCAGATAACATGGAAGAAGTGAAGCTTTTACTTCATATGTGGGTAGCTCTGTTTTATAGCAATCAAAACAAAGTCATACAATCATCCCGAAAAGTAGTAGAACACAGCAACCCAGCAAAATACGTGTGCATAAATAGCACGTTAGAATCGTTTGAATTCAGTGAAATTGAAGAGTCCTCCGGTGTGGGAAGGTGCTCCGTAGACCCTGTGTTGGAGACTAATGAGGCTCCCAGAGGTCCTCCTGCCAAAGTGTCCTTCCCAGACACTGACCCCCTGCTTCCTTTCATGAAACCACCGCCTGTGAGAGGCTTGGAACTTTGGGTGCAGAATGAACAGAAAGAAATGTTTGCAACAGCAGGTCATCCAGAGACCCCAGAAAGCCAGAATTTCATCTATTCTTGTAATAATGAGGTAGGTAAAGCTGAATACTGTAAATGCTGGTGTTATTTTTGAAGAAATGTTTTTTGTACGTAAAATCACATTCATAACAAGGCATTGGTTTCTTTTAGGAAAGTGGATTCTCTAGCTATGTAAAGGATTAGAATGCCAGAAACTTAGTTTACAAAGTCTGGATTGTCTGCAGGTAGAGCTTATCTACCACCCTGATTGAAGAAACAAAAGTAGGGAAAAAATCGTACGCCTCAGGTGATCTGGGAGCCAACCATAATTATGTAACTTATTAGTTGTATGATTTGGGGCAAATTACTTGTTCTCTGAGCTTATTATCTTCTAAAAGAGGTGAATAATACTTATTCTGTTTACCTATAATAGTGTTTATGGATCAAATGCAGTAATAATAAATATAAAAAATCTTTGATAAACCTTAAAGGAAACTAAAATTGAATATATTAAAAAATATTTTTAAAAACAAATCCTGAGGGCTTCCCTGGTGGCGCAGTGGTTGAGAGTCCCCCTGCCGATGCAGGGGACACGGGTTTGTGCCCCGGTCTGGGAAGATCCCACATGCCGCGGAGCGGCTGGGCCCGTGAGCCGTGGCCGCTGAGGCTGCGCGTCCGGAGCCTGTGCTCCGCAACGGGAGAGGCCACAACGGTGACAGGCCCGCGTACCACCAAAACAAAAAACAAATCCTGAGACAGTAAATAAAATGCCAGACCTCTCATAGGTCTGCAGATGACTGTTTGTAAATATGAAAAATACACTTTGTTTCATTTCACTGTTCTCAACTGATAGGACAGATGATCGAATTTTTTTTTTTTTTTTTTTTTTTTGCGGTACGCGGGCCTCTCACTGTTGTGGCCTCTTCCTTTGCGGAGCACAGGCTCCAGATGCTCAGGTTCAGCGGCCACGGCTCATGGGCCCAGCCGCTCCGCGGCATGTGGGATCTTCCCGTACTGGGGCACGAACCTGTATTCCCTGCATCGGCAGGCAGGCTCTTAACCACTGCGCCACCAGGGAAGCCTGATAATCGAATTTTAATTGGAGCAAATTAAAAAGTTGTATCAAGATTCTAAGTAAATGGATTGACAAAATACCTGCCTTTTTAAGCTTTCAGAGCAGATTTATTACAGAATAATTTTACATGGGTTTGGGCACCTTCAGTGCCTGTGTTAACATTGAGTTTCTGTACCTGGGCTTCCGTGGGGATTTGCAGGTCCAGGGGTGAGCCTCAGAGGGTCTGTGAGTGTCTGCAGATGCTCATCTTCATCAGAATGAAGACTGGTGGAACGCTGTGGGCCAGAGACTGGTCTGAGCCCTTCACTTGCATTAGCTCAGTTAATTCTCACACGGCCAGGTGAGGTAAGGACCGTGCCACCCATCTTATAGGTGAGAAGACTGAGGATGGAGAAGTACAGAATGGACTGGAGGCACATAGTAAATTGTCCGGCCAAGACTCAGATCTGGACACTCTAGCTGTTTCTCAGTGTCTAATACTGTGGATGTATTTATGTATATATATGCACATGTGTGTGTTTATATGTGTACATATAAAATATATGTTACGTGTGTATGCGTTTTTTTCCTGAGGATGGGGTTCATAAATTTCATCTTATTCTCAAAGAGATACATAAAATCACTACCTTAGAATAAGGAAGTATTTATGTTTAGTCAGGCAGATTTTAATTATTACATATATATTTATACACACACTCGTTTCTTATAAAGTATTTTTGGTTGTGGTAATATATATTAACTTACTTTAGTAATGTCCAGTTAGGAATGATTTTCTTGCAAACATGAAAGAGTATTAAGTAGAAAGTAGAATGTTAAAATTAACGATTCCTAACACTTTCTATAGCATATACTTAGAAATATGTTTCCGTCATCTTCTTGAATACTGTACCCATACTTTAAAGGTGCACACACATCCTGTACCACTCCCTATTCTAGGGCAAACTAGGATTATCAAAGTTTTCATTTCACTAAGAGCACAGGCATGGTGAGATTCACGACTGTGGCCCAACATTATCAGCCACAGTATGATTGGGAGGGTCATAGAACTGTTCTCAGAGTGAGTGTACCATCAAGAGTTTTCTATGCTTTGTATCTGGCCAGTCGTGTCCTCTTAAAACCAAGTCTCAGCTCCTCCCTGCCAATTGCTCGGGTCAGTGTCTTTCTTTGACTAAGGCAGAGATGTTTTTAACAAGAGATTTGAAACACAGGTCCTGACTTACAACACGACTGCTTCAAAATCTGGCAGGAAATCTGTGGCCGTAGTGTTCCAGAGCTACAGGTGTAGGTCAACTGTATGGTCAATCCACTTTACCATATTCTGAACAAGACCATTCTTCAGCCTTTAAAAAAAAAAGAAAAGAAACAGCCTTTTTATGAGGTTATCAAAATTGTCCAGAGGTATTTCTGTTACTGTTTATGCTAAATCCTTTCTGGTACTGTTTAAATCAGTCCTTTTAGTTGAGTTTATTAATGCAAGCTGCACTGTGTTTTCTACTGCTTTGTTGAATAGGGAGGTATTAAAATGAGAGAGAGATTATGTCCAGTTATAAGCTAAGAAGACAGCTAAGGGGTAAGGGACTTTTATTTAACAGGATAGAGATTGATACCTCGGGAAAGCTGCTTATCAGTGTATTCTGAGTACAAGAGATAATAATTAGTGTTTCCTCATGGGAACATTCCAGAGGACAGTGCATTTATAGTCTAATTGAAAGCTGGTGTTTAAAATAAGTTATTCTTTGCTTTAAAGATTATCTTTTAATCTTACTAAAAATAATTTAAATTAATTGAGCACTTTTTCCTCTACTGCTGCATTTCTGAAGTAAGTGATGCTATTTAGCAAACAGTCTGCATTTTCAAGTCTTTAAATTGCCAGTGGTCTAGCCACTTTTCTTCCCAAAAGTCCATTAAAAAAAAAAAAAAAAAAAAAGGCTGTGCAACTAAGAAAGTTTTGGAGTTCTCGTGTGTGTGTATTTAGATAAAACAAATTCCTATTTGGGGGGTATTTTAAGCCTAAGAAGAGAGGGATTTGCTTGATCTCTACGCTATGAAGATTCAAAAGAACAGAGCAAACTAAAATTGATCTTTGTCTGTTCTGTTCTTCACATATGTAAATGCTTGAAAAAAAGATCTATTTGGCTCTTGATTTTTTAAATTAATTTATTTCTTTTGCTTTTATCGTTTCAGATAATTGGGGGGAAAGCCGAACAAGAGTCATCAGATAAACTAGAGACCTCTAATCTGGTGCTTTCTAGCATTGGAAGTACCCAAACTAATGGATCTCCTATTCCTGCTGAAGATAAAACCTTTGAGCCACTTGATGGCACACAGGTGACATCTTATAATGATACTGTCACACAGTCCACATTCGCCAGGACTTCCGATGGGATCAGCAATCCGTCAATGATTTTTCAAAAGTCTGTGTACAGCACCCTTGAAAGCAAAGTTGATGTTTTTCATGCAAAAATGCAAACAAAAACAGGTGCTTTGCAGGGCCTTATCCGGCATAGCAGCTCTATAAACAAAGAATGTCAGTCATCGTTGGAAGGGGAGGATGATACGGAGTATGTAGTGATTAATCTGGAACCAGTTACATTCACTTTTGAAAAAAATGCCTATGCACCAATACAGACAGAAGTTGTAAACAGAGCTGATAAACCTACACCCTTTAATGTGGAGTTGATTAAACAAGTATCACCTGCTACAAGCCTTAGACATCCTGTGTCCGCATTTGAAAAGACACAGGGTCTTAGGGACGTTCCCTCTCTGGCAATGTCAGGACAACAAGGCACTAAGTACCTTTGTGCCTCCTCAGTGAGTAGAGAGATACTTGCTAAAGAAATGTGTTCATTGCAGAAAGGGCAGGCTGTTGCAGGCTCACCATCGCCGTCTGATAATTCCCTTGTAAGAGAGGCATTATCACTAGTTAAAAGTTCTAGTTATTTGTTACCCAGAGAAGAAATGAAGCTCTCTCAAGAATGTTTTCTGTCGACTCAGAGTCTCTTTAGCATCTCTTCGGAAGAGACTGTAGAGTCGTCCCAGCTTGAAGAAGTATTCTCATCGTCAGCCTCTGATCCCTTGGAAGAAAAAGATTCGCTTGACTGCATCCCATCAATGAGGAATGCTTCGGATGGCTCTTCAGAACTAAAGAATGACAAGAGTGGTCTAAACAGTGAAAATATGAGTTTTGAAACATGTAATTCTGCATTTACCAAACAAACCAGCCTATCTGTGAATAGAGAGGAAGTCAGCCTCCAGTTATCAGAGGAGGATTCTGACCTTGACCTCACTCTCACCATATCACCGCCCACGAGTCCCTGGGAAGAAGCATCCGCTGGTGAAATGGAGCAGCTGCAGGAGGCCCCGTTCCCCTGCTTAGAGCTTCAGGAGACAGCGGAAGAAATAATTGAGCCTGAAGAGGTGCCTGCTGTGAACTCTGCTGCTCACACGTCAATGAAACCACGAGAAAGTGAGAGAAAAGGTGATAACTTACAGACAGTGGCTTTCATACTTTCGAAAGAAACCTGTGCCCTTGAGGTTGCAGAGGAAGTTCATGTTGGTTCAGACTTCTCCTTCAGTTCTTTAATTGAAGAAGTGTCACCAGCTTCTAGCCCTGACTGCCAGGTACCAGGTGAAGAAGCAAAGCCAGCTTGGCCTGTATCTCCAAGTAGTTTTAAACTCTGTGATGCACACTGTGAGAAAACTGACAGATCCTCCCAGGTTGAAACAGTAGATTTGGCCATAACAGAAAAAGAAAATTCTTTCGTTGGTCCCACCCATCCAGTGGGACAAGATAACTTAACTCAGATACAGCAAATGCAGCTTTCTGCTGAAATGCCTCTAATACTAAAAAATCACCCAGGAAGAAAAGATAGATTTTTAACCCTTCCTGGTGAGGTCACTGAGGAAATTGTCCCAAGTGAGTGTGGTGAGGGTTACTCTTTCTCAGAAAAGGTGCCACACCATGATGCGGAGTTAAACCAGCCTGCCTCAGCTGCCACATGCAGAGATTCTCTAGAAAACCTGGTAACATCAAGAAATCCACTGCAACCAATGAGTGTAGAGAACAGAAATCCCCACCTAAGTCATCTTGTCGTGGAGACCAGTGAGCCTCCGTTTAGCCCTCAGAAGATCCTTGAAAATAAATCTTTTGCTGACACGTTTGTTTCTACAACCACACCAGGTGGTGTGAATGTGTCATTAAAACAGCAGACCAGCTCTAAGAGCCTTAAGGAAAATGACTCGAGCATTGATTTGCAAACAAACGAACTCTGTTACATCCTGGTTAAGTCCTTGTGCCTTGACCCAGTTGCCGGAGCTGAGGCTGTGCCGGCCCGCAGGTACCTGGAGCTCCCCAAGCCCACCCTCTTCTCGGGAGAGGCCACCCTAACCCATAGGGCAGGACCCAGCGATGCAGGGATGGAGTTTGAAACACAGGAAATGATCGTCAGAATGGCCAGTCTGCTCAAGAATAATGAAACTGGAGCTGAGTTATGTGAAACAGCTATAGATGTAGGAGGTGTCGGCTCTCAGCTGCACATCACCTCTTCAGAAGGCAGACACAAACCGGCCCACATGCTGCAAGATGGGTCACCGTGTGCAGCAAGAGCTCTGCTGAATGGTGGGCTTTTCCCCGTCTATTTACATGCTGATTCTTACCAGAATACAGCCGCAACAGGTGAAACTATCGATACAGAGCCTTCTTCCTTTGTTCCCAAATCCTGTGCCCCTCTTGTTTGTGGGGTCTTTGAAGAGCAGGTGGAAGATAAGAGTGCTGATGAGGGGCAGAGGGCTGAGTGGGGCTCTGTGACCCGAGGTGGAGGCCTGGATATCAGTGTGAACTCTGACATCCATTATGAACCACTTTCTGGAGACTCGGATCAAGACTCTTTTGGTGAGTGTGGAAACCCCAGATTAGATACGGAAGAGTCCTGTACTTTGCGATACGGTCACACCGAGAAAAAACAACGTACTTCCAAAGATGGTTTTGACTCTTTCCTGAACCTAAACAATAGTGATTATGATGACTGGGGCTACTCGAGCCAGGTTCCAGGGCTGGAGACGGGCATTCCTCCCAGAAGCCGGCCCGTGGGATTAAAGAAGGAAGATAAGTGTGTGCCCTCTTATGTCCAAATCCGAGATCTCCGTGGGATCCCCAGGACCTACGCTAACTTCACTGTCACTAAAGAGCTGAGAGACACCACGAGAACCCTGCATAGCCTGTGCAGGCACCCCGGCGTCATGGCCAAGGGCGGCTTGCTCAGCTCCTGGACAGACACTTGGCAGGTGGCAGACGACCTCACCCAGAACACTTTAGATCTGGAGTATCTGCGTTTTGCACATAAACTAAAGCAAATTGTGAAGACGGGAGTTGCTCCGTGTTCCGCCCCTTCCACCGCCGTCTTTCCTAAGGAGCCCCCTCTCCAGGGCGCCATGGGGGCTTTCCCTGCGACAAAAGTGCCCGAGTCCCCAGGGCTGCCTCCTTCCTCCCGTAGCAGGAGTCCCCTCATGGTGACAGTAGTGCACTCAGGCCCCAGACACCAGGGTCAGCAGGCGAGAAGGCAGACACCCAGCTGTGTGGGCCGTTCCTCCTCCTCCTGGAAGGAGAGGTGTGGCCACGATAGAAATCATCTCCCAAACTCTGAACGAAATTCAACTGTTTCATACCACCTCAACAAACTGAAATATAACAGTACATTGAAAGAGTCCCGGAATGACATTTCCCTCATTCTCAACGAATACGCCGAATTCAACAAGGTGATGAACAGCCACCCGGTCATCTTCCAGGAGAAAGAGCCACACGCTGCTTCTGGAGAGGCCGAACCCCGAGAGCTGTGTCCCTCCATCCCTCGGCCAGCCTCCTACGATGACGTGGTTGCAGACCTGTGCACCAGTCTGCACGTCAAACTGGAGAGGGTTGTGAAGGAGGCTTGTACCAGGACCTTCCTCTTCCACCTCGTGGAGACAGAGGACAAGTCATTCTTTGTAAGAACAAAGGTAAAGTGCCAGATTTTCCTTAACAGTTTATATTATTTTGATCGCTGTCTAAGTTTTTTATAAGTAATACAGGATTCTCAGCTTCAGAAAGAAGCCATTGATATGAAGTGGTGTTTCAGCTTCTCAGCTCAGTCTTTCCCTGCAGACTAAAGGTTTGGCCACAGGGATCTGCCGTTTGTACTATATTTGAAGATTTGTATGATTACCCAGGATTAGTGCAGTGAGTTCTTTTCATAAAACAGTCCAGTGGAGGCGTATTCAATTGTACACATAAGCACAGGCCAATGGTTAAGATTCAGCTTTAAAAAAAACTTACCTGTGTACCTCCACTACTGTGGAGAGTGAGGGGGATCCAGGGTCCTTCTCAGGTGTGCGTGTTGGAGCCCCACGTGCGCAGGTGAGGGGAATGTTGCCTCTCCTGATCCACAAGCACAGGCCGAAGGTTAAGATTCAGCTTTAAAAAAAAGCTTACCTGTGTACCTCCACTAGTGTGGAGAGTGAGGGGGATCCAGGGTCCTTCTTAGGTGTGCGTGTTGGAGCCCCACGTGCGCAGGTGAGGGGAATGTTGCCTCTCCTGATCCTCTCGGTCTAACGGGACGTGAGAAACATGGTAAAGATAACTGTGCAGCTGTGGCAGGTGTGGCGGGGCAGGTGCGAAGATGTCATTCTGAGGGTGGCAGACCTGGTCAGGGGCCCAGGGACTTTCTCCTTCAGGAGAGGACGCCGGTTTCTCACCAGGTGTGGACTGCTAGACCAGTAAGGGTTCGGGTCCCAATGCCCGATGAGATTTGTTTCAGGTCCACGCGTGTCAGCCCTCGTGCTGAGTCCTGGGTTAAGTCAGGGTGGCTGCCCCGGGATGACGTGTCCCAGGAGACCCCTGCCAGCGCCAAGCTGCTGAGGAGCACAGAGCGCCTGCAGATGTTTGCAACATCTGGGCTGAGTGACGAGCGTGACGGTCGCCATGATGGGTGCGCGGCGTGTAGATGCCAGGGCCGCTGCGGAGGAGCGAAAGGCCCCAGACTGCGCCTTGCGCCTCCTGGCAAGTCCTGCCCCGCATCGGTCAGTGTGGACGTCGCGGTCATCAGGCACCTGCGGGCCGAGGCTCAGCGCTGCCCCGCGGGAGAAGCACGGGGCCTAAGGAGGCTTCCTGAAGGGTGGGGGGCGGTCGGGGGCACGGCGATCACCGTCAGGGGTAAAAGGGCCACGTGGACGTCACGCGGGGGCACTTGGACTCTCCTGAGGTCCCTGCAGGGCACCGAGAAATGTTTCTGAAAGATGAGGAGCAGCACGTTTGCACTTGACAGAGTGGTCCCTCCACCACAGCATGGAGAGTGGATTAGAAAAGCGAGGCAACCGGCCTCAACGCGAGGCTTCCCCGTGTCGCCCGAGTCAGCAGTACGTTCTCCTGTGAGGCGGCTGATGGCTCCTGTTTTGTATCATTTAATATGATTTTTAGTGTTTTCCAAATTTGTGGAATCAAGGATCCTCTTGTTGTCCAATGTTCTTCACAAATGGCTGCCACATCTGGTCTGCCCTCCGCCCACCCCCCTCCCCATTGTCTTTGTTGCAATTTCTGTGCCATTTTGGTAAGATTTTAGTTGAAAAAATAAAGCATTAAGTGGCCTTCAGTCTTTGGAAGGTGATTAGCCTCCAAAAGTAACCTGGAAATTATTTATTTATTTTAACCTTGAATTAAAGTTGATTTTCTCTGGCTGAGTAGATACGCCACACCCTGACCTGCGCTGAAATAAGTCAGGGATCAACTGAGCACCATGGCCATGTCCTTGTTTTACCACATTGAGCAAAATACTTGATTTCTTTTTGCTTCCGTCTCAAAAGCAACAATGCACTATCTTAGTTCTCATGTCTTTTACAGAGCACAGGTGACACTGGTTTTCATACGGGAGCAGTCACAGTGATGTTTATCGAAGTAACACTTGTAGATAACATGCTTGTTTCGGTAGTGACTGTATCATTTCATGGTACTTCTAGATAACATGCTTGTTTCGGTAGTGACTGTATCATTTCATGGTACTTCTAGATAACATGCTTGTTTCGGTAGTGACTGTATCATTTCATGATTAGTTCTCATGTCTTTTACAGAGCACAGGTGACACTGGTTTTCATACGGGAGCAGTCACAGTGATGTTTATCGAAGTAACACTTGTAGATAACATGCTTGTTTCGGTAGTGACTGTATCATTTCATGGTAATATTTTATCACGTGGCCACTATTTACAACAGAAAATAACATCGTGTGCACCTTGAAAACAACTTCAAGTGAGAGAGTAGACATAGTATAAAGTACATTTGAGAATAAAGTGTGATCAAGAGCAAAGTGTTTTTAAAAAGCTCAGAAAGCTATGGTGGAGAATCCGTCTGTCCTGGAGCGTTCACCAGTGATGGGGTGTCAGGCCCTGTTTACTCATAAGGTGATTCAGGGTGTGACAGGATGGCCCAGAATTCCACAGGAGCTGATGAAAAGGTTGAACCTATCAGAAACTGTATTAATTCAAATCGTTCATTAGTAAAATAGGTGAGGATTTATAAGGATTTATATTTAGATATTTTAAGGAGCTCTTTGTTCAAAGATATCTTGTCTGTAGGAATGTCTTTTGAAGATACATCACCATACTTTTTTTCTCATTTTATTTTTAAATTTTTATTGGAGTATAGTTGATTCATTATGTTGTGTTAGCATTGCCATATATTTTGAGTGAAAACTTGAAGTCAAAATTTGAGTTGTCTTGAGATCTGGCGGGGAGACTGACCAAAGTAACACCTTATTTTAGAAGGGAAATGACAAGTGATGGTGTTTTTGGTAAACCTCCAGAATCCTTCAGACAGAAACAATGTCAAAATCACAAAGGAGGACAAGGTTAAGGTTAACTTCTTAACCTTAGGTTAACTCCTAAAGGTTAACTTCTTTAACTACACGAACTTATCCTCCCAGTGAGGCTTATTGCAGAACTGCTCTGTGGAACACAGCCGCACCCCATAACCAGGCACAGTGTAACACCCGGCTCCCGCCACTCTTCAAAGCCTGGGTCCAAGCCACTGCCAGCTTCCAGAATCCGTCCTTGTTATCGATACTCAAAGTAATGCATAGGCATCATGGGTATTGTCAAAAGTCGTAGAAACATTTTGACTGGAGATGGCATTTTTAAAGTAAATATCTGCCTTCCCAAGGTAACTCCCTTGAATAGGGTGAGGTTCATGTATGTATATTAGTCTGAGGTTTCAGAAGAATCCACCTTTGATACTTTATGAACATGAAAGATTCATTATAAAGTGCTTTGCCTTTGAAATAAACTTCTAAGTCCAGTTGTCAGTGATACCCAGGAGTCATTTTATATGTGAAAGCTGACATCTAGTAATAAGATAAACTGCCATTTATGTTGCCTTATTAGAACGTAATTTAGTAAACAGGATGTGGTCTTTGATATTTTTAGTAAACTGTAAAAGTAGTTCTGTGCAAGTATCCGTTTTTAAATCATGTCTATTTGTAAATCTTTCAGCATATTCTAAGGAAAGGAGGCTACACAGAAATTGAACCTCAGCATTTCTGTCAAGCATTTTACAGGGAGAAGGATATGCTCATAGTCATCATCAGAAATGAAGATATATCGTCACATTTGCATCAGGTAGGTTTGGAAGTAACTTTCTTACAGAGAAATGTATTCTGGGCATTTTATGGTATTCTATAATTATCAGGCTCATCACTGCCTTTTTATTTAGGGAAGAAGTTAGAGCACAATACCATTGAATCTAAGTGGGAAGATAATGGGGTTGAGATACTGTACTGCTGATACTAACGTAATTTACCAAGGTATTTATAAGGCAAATTATGTCTCAGAGTTAAGAACATTTTCATAGTAACTAAGGGAGAACCTCGATGAAGAGACTGGTAAAATTTTCTCACCTGAGATATAAATCTACACTTGTTGGTGTCTAACAGTAATAAATCTTGCTTTAAAAGGACTTTTGAAAATTTTCTTAACTCTGTTTGTTACCATATTTACCTATCAGTTAAATAAAAGTAATTGCTTGTCCCAGAAAGCTCTGACATCGAGGCTTAGCCTGGGCTTATGGTCCTGCCTCAGGAGGCAGGAACTGAACCCACAGCACGGACGCCACGTGAAGCGGGAGACTAGGGTGGTGGTGAGCTTGCCACCTGCCTGATTACAGGTCCCAAACCTCAGGTGTTCTCCCCTCATTCCGTCTTCCACCTTTGGAGTTGAGAGACCACTTTGTAACTAATCTTAATGAGTTTGCAGGGCTGGGTTGAGGGACCACGGGTTAAAGCGTGGCACAGCATCCTTCCTGCCCAGCTACAGGAGTGGCAGTGATGGTCAACACTCAAACATGGGGCCTTATTCTCACAAATAATCATCCCTGGGCTTTGACTAGACAAGCCAAAAATCCTAAAATACATCTTCTCTTGTCAAACTTGTTCATTCTGTAGTACAACTGAAGGAAATTATCAAAATCCTGGAGAAACTAAATGAAAATGGAAGATGGAAATGGTTGCTTCACTACAGGGAAACTAAAAAGCTAAAAGAAGATGTGAGGTGAGACCTTTATGGAATTTGAGGCCTGGGTGTGGGGGAGGGTGGAGACACCCGGGTTCACCCAGAAAGGCTCCCTGAGCTCTGGACCAGTGTCATCCACGTGTTGCCACAAGGTCACTTTGTAAGAACATAAATCGTCTATGTCACTGAAGGCAGTGTTTAGGTCTGTGGACTGTTTTTTGGGTTTTGTTTTAATAGGAAGGCTTTCAGTGCAGGAAGCTGTGTTGTGACCATAATCCAGGGTCTGAGTTGCCTTCTCCAGACCAACAGTGACCAAGTCAGACACACACAGGAATCCTAAAGTGTAAAAAAAATAAATTCACCTATGGGTTTTTGGACATTTATTCATAAATTAGGTTGCTCCAGTTATAAGGACAGAAAAATTGAGACCAGCGTATAGCCTTAATTTAACTCTTAAAGAATAGACTAGAAACAAGCAGACTCCCTTAAATGAAGAGACTTGGGGCCTGCGGGAGGCCCTTCCGTATCAAAGATGGGCCTGCAGGTTGTAATGAGACAGGAAAAGGAGTGTGGGAATGCAGAGGTGGACTGGGGGAGTCTATAGATGGGACAGGTCATCTGTCACAGGACTGTCCTAATAAGTTCACACATAGGAAGCAGACAGTACAAACCCACTTTAATGATGTGGAAGTTGAGGCACAGAGGATGCCAGAAAGGTCAGAAATGCACATGTAATGCATGTTGTAGTCTGTTTTAAAGGTTTTACCACCTGTGTAAAAACTAACATCTTCAATGGTTTTATCTGCTGTTTTTCATGCTACACTACATAAACATTTTTTTCCTAAATGGTACAAATTTATAAACTGTCATTTTCACTTACTCAATTTTTGTAAACAGCGTACTACAAAAATCAACCCTCTGAGGAAGAAATAATCATTTATTTATATTAGAAATAATTTCTACACCAATCTTTAAAACTCAAAACCAGCCAAAAACATTGGTAAGATACATAGTATCTATTTGGAACAAAGGTTTTTGTACCTAATTTGTTTCATTTTAATAAGGACAACTAAAAATCATTCAACTGCTTCTGCAGTGATTTTATAGCAAATATTAAATTTGTAAGAGAATGTTCTACAGCACTTTAAATTTTTTAGGCCATTTAGCAGAATAAGTAGCTTCCAAAAGAATCCTACCACTTACCTCACTTTGGCCGCCATCTGTCAAGCCTCATCCCCGCAGGCCTGCCCGGTGCTTTCCCCTCCCTCGTGCGGTGCCGAGCAGCAGGCTCCAGCAAGAGGACACTTCACAACTCTCCAACTGGCCCTTCCAGGGGGTCATGTCAGCCTGCACAGGAACTTCCCTCAAAAGCCATTTATCTGCTTTTAAACTCCCCCTACAGAACCGAAAGTGTTCCTTTCCCCTCGGTATGTTCTTAGGAGGAGGAAGAATGACTGAGTTTTAATTCTTACCCTAGCTCTTGCTTAGAGACCCACTCAGCTGATTTTTACCCCAGGGATAAGAATCTAATAGGACCATAACTAACTGTATTTGGTACACTGAATTAATCTGAAATTACTACGGAAAAGGAAAGTACAGCGCACCTGCCAGCCGTGCTCCTCCCCTGAAGAACCTTCCAGCACCCACGAGGCCGCCCGTTCTGTAACTGAAGGCTTAGCCAGGCCACAGAGGAGCAGGCGCCTCCAGACTGAGCTTCTGCAGAGACTCTGCCCTCGTCACCTTTGTGCCCCATTGGCCTGGCACAGAGATGTTAGTTGTTCCAATAAATATGCCGACTGCGGAATATGAAGGCATCCTGGTACTTCCTTCGTACTACTAACCCAGCTTGTGCCTCCACCTGCGTTAACGGTTCACAATGCGAAATATTGCAGGAAAAGAGGGGAAAGGCCTGCTGGAATTTTAGATAATCTTTCTTATGAAAAGGAAGCAGTTGTTTTCAACCAGGGTGATCTGGGGTTGTCACGCCAGGGAGGTGCATACAATGTGCAGGACAGCCCACCTACAACAAAAAATTCTTCGGCCAAAAACGGATAGTATGAGATTGAGAAAGCTAAAGTAATCACTTGGATAATCGAAGTTATTATTACCCTAAATGCTTTAACAGATTGCCTACCTTAGTCTGTGTCCTTCAGACTCAACTTTAAAAGAGAATACAGTTACAATGTCCTCATTCCTCCGACATAAATGACAGACTCAACTATAAAAGAGAATACAATGTCCTCGATGTAAATGACAGCACATACAGTGAGGCTTGTAACAATCAAGGGGAAAGGAGGTACCACTAAAAACTGTCTGTCTACAATCTGAATTAAATGAAAATACTGGGACTTCCCTCGTGGCACAGTGGTTAAGAATCCACCTGCCAATGCAGGGGACACGGGTTCGATCCCTGGTCCAGGAAGATCCCACATGCCACAGAGCAACTAAGCCCGTGTGCCACAACTACTGAGCCCACGTGCCACAACTACTGAAGACCACGTGCCTAGAGTCCATGCTCTGCAACAAGAAGCCCAGACCCCACAACGAAGAGTAGCCCCCACTCAGCACAATGAGAGAAAGCCCGTGAACAGCAAGGAAGACCCAACACAGCCAAAAATAAAATTAATTAACTTATTAAATAAATATATTAACGCACCCATTCCACCGGATGTCACTTACTCTCTGATGGGAACGAATCCTTGTTCTACACCACTACTAAGGATATCTAAGAGAGTCTAATAATTATATTGTACCAAGAAGTAATTCGGGGTCTACTCACAGTGAAGCCAGATGGCAGCACTCCACCAACCACTAGGGTCTTCAGCACTCTTCCCCAGCATCCGTTTTCAGCTCTAGTGAAGGAAATGAGCAGCTGTGTCAAGGCCAGTACAATACTTACTAGCTCTGAATTGTCAGGACACAAAAGACCAACAAGAGGGAGCTGGTTTCCAGAGTTTGGCTTTATTTTGCAGTACAGAAATCATTTGGAGCCATTGTGAGACAGACATCATTGAAGCAGAGGCTCTGTCAAATCAATACTGCGTTGCAGCAGCTTGGTCCATTGAAGAAGCCACACCTGGGATACAAAAGAAGCTTCTACGTTTACCTGCTTTATGATAGTTTCTTTCCCCTCTGCTCTCATCAAATTTATTAGATTAAAACACCGCACACAGGCTTCCTCCAAAATGACTCTCAAAGTCTGGAGTTTGGTTAGAATTGGAGGCCCACATAAACCCAGCTTGTGGCTATGCTGCCTGGGCACTGTTCTAACACTTGATGTAAATGTAAAGGGGTGGGGAGGAGTGAGGGATACTGTCCCCAACGATGGAACGTTCGATTCCGTATCTCCTTAATGTCAAGAGGACAGATGGCACGCAAACTGTACTGGCACAGCTCTTGAGCAGCAGAAGCTCGTAACTGCAAAGGCTACACTGATTAAAAGATACAAATACTGTATCAAGTTCTCTGTATCAGTATCACAATGTTTTAAAACTGATCCTTCACTAGAAAAAACAAGCCAGTATTGGTTAAATTGAACAGAATGTGGGAACCTGCCAATTCTGAAGAGCCACTCCATGAAAACAAGTTAATACATGATATTAGAAAGGGGAAGAATATTTACTGGTACAGTGCTCTGCAATCTCTCAGCTTTGATTACAAAAGCAGGCCTTACAATATTGATTTCATACAATATGCATCATTTGCCAAATTTTAAGTTTGTCCTAATTAGATGATAACATGTACTGCTGTTAGTCTTCCCCATAGATGTCATTTTTCTTGCGCTTCATTTCCTCAAAGTCAAACTCGGATCCCATCATCCTCTTATAGATGTCCTTAATGTCATCACAGGTTGTCTCAAAGTGAGTTGTCGCATCATATGTACGGGATATAAAGATCTGGAAATGAAAGTCACAAAGACTTCAGACTATTTAGTGATGTCTCCCAATAAAGCCTGGTAATTACCCTTTTCAGATTGCCACTCACCTGGCTTTCTGTTCCCAAATCTTTTGGTACAAGGAGGTCACTGATGCTTACGAATCTGGAGGGGAAAAAGAATTAAGTAAGCAGGGAAGTTGACACGCCCACTCACCGCTTTGCCTGAAATTCAAAACCCAGGCTGGTAAGAGATGATGGCTGCTCTCATTGTTCTCATGGGGTTCTGTTCACCATGGAGCCAAAGGCAATCCTGGGTTTGAGCTGCTATAAATGAACACATCACTTACTTCTGCTCAATTGGTTCCAAGAGTTCCAGAGCTGGTCTGATTTCTTTCTCGGGCTCCTTGGTCTCCACGGTTGTGCTGGCGATGGCAATGTACTTGCCCTGTGCGGCCACATTGTGTGCGGAGGAGATCATGCAGACATAGATATCTGCAAGCAAGCAAAGCCACCTCACTGCCAGGGTCTTTAAACCTTGGGCCTGTGTGTGCACTCAGTTTCACCCATACTTCACTGAGCTGTGAGTTAAAATTACTTGGAACAGACTGGATATTCTAAGATTAAGTTCTATATGGAGACAAACAAGGTCATACATAAAATATACAAATATTCAGCAACTCTTAGCCTACTGGAGATGAAGGATTTATGTGGCAGTGAACGGTGGACGGGGAGATGACATTCTCTACCCAGATGTCACAGCTCACTGTGGAAACCTGTCTTCCTCTCTGAACCCTGCATTTAGAAAGGTTTTGAATAGCTAAGATAGGATTTATTTAACTACTGATTTCTCATTTTTTAAGCAATATAAAATTGCAAACACAATAAGCTATTCTTGAGTTGGCATAAGCTCATAATAATTCCATAGATTCTACTTGTCTGTATACTACTAGTCAACTACATAATTTCCAATATAAGAGATAATTACTGGGTTCCCTTTACTCTTTTTACACTCTCCCTGACCCTGAGATCTACTTGGGAACCCTTGAAAGATTACTTTCGTCTGTGTCTCTTAGTTCTCATAAATAATCTTCTGTGATTTCGTCTCTTACATGGAAAAAAAAATTAAAAGCTTTAGGGCTTCTAACTGAAAGGAAGATGGGAAAAGCTAGTGGATGAAAGAAAACTGGTTAAAGCAAACAGATTAGGAATTACGATTTCAGAGCTAAGTCCTGATCTTTTTTTTTAAATTTATTTATTATTTATTTTTGTCTGCATTGGGTCTTCATTGCTGCACGCGGGCTTTCTCTATTTGTGGCGAGCAGGGGCTACTCTTCGTTGCATTTCACAGGCTTCTCATTGTGGTGGCTTCTCTTGTTGCAGAGCACAGGCTCTAGGGGCGTGGGCTTCAGTAGTTGCGGCACATGGGCTCAGTAGTTGTGGCGCACGGGCTTAGTTGCTCCGCGGCATGTGGGATCTTCCCAGACCAGGGATCAAACCCGTGACCCCCGCATTGGCAGGCGGGTTCTTAACCACTGCGCCACCAGGGAAGCCCTGCTAAGTCCTGATCGCAATCAGAGAAATCAAAGTTGTTTTCTAGCACACTGCTAAAATCAAATACAAGTATTAAGTTGACAAATCATGACACAAAAGCAGTGCTGTCATCAGCTCAAAGTAACAGTGAAATCAGGTCAACTAATAAGCATAAACCTCCACAAGGCACACAATGTTCAAACCAGGCAAGACTGCCTGCTCATCCAGTCCAGCCTCTCAGTTCTACAGAAGAAATGGAGGCCCAAAGAGGGGGGTACAAGTCCAAGGCAGGGCTCCTAGGCAAACGTTTCCATTTCAAAGTGATGACTTAGGATCTCTATGAGCTAAAAGGGATACATCACATTTTATTTTCCATATGTAAACTAAAGTCTCTTCACTGTAATAGAGCAGATAAAATTTGTAATTTCTACACACATCTGCTTATCTTCAAAACTGACCTGACTTCCGATTGACTTGGTTCTGTGGAATAATGATCTGGCAGGAGTTGGCATCGTTGGTGTTCTTGATGGGGTGGCTGAGGATACAGATGACTCTGATCACCTGGCCCACTTTTTCGACTCGATCTTTCACGTAGCTGGGATCACAGATGAGCTGCTTACAGCGAGCAATCTGTAATAAAACATTAATGGGTATAATGATGCCATCGTTCTTGAACATCGCCTGTTATCTTCAAGTTAACTGTAGATAATTAGTGAATTATAGATAACTATTAAAACTAGCTTTGCCGACAATCCCTATAAAGTCTCCTGGAGCAAATCTATAAATTCTAAATCTTATTGAAATATTAGGAAAAGTGTGTTGCATGGTTTTCAGACACATAAGTTTTAAAACTGGGCAGAAGAGGGTTAAAATCCTGGCTCTACCCAACCTCAAAGAGGTTGTTGTTAGGATTAAATGAAACAGTGTATTTAAGGAATGTCATTATATGTAAATGGACCCAGTGAAAAGTAAATGGTCTATAAATAGTTCTTTCTAATATTAGAAACAGACCATAATCTCTCCTTTTAAGACTATCCTTACTAAGTAAAACTTAAGTTGCAAGATAAATTATGTATTATTATATTATCGTCTTCTCTTTCTATCAAAGCCCTGAAATGTCCTAAGAGGAAGCAGTTTCCTGAAGCAAAGAAAAATGGAATGAATAAAAAGAACTTTGAGATATCAAATTAAGACGTTTATCCCTATTCCTAAACATCTATTATGTGTATGCTGGAAGCACAAGGTAGTTACAAAAGACCTACAACAATAAAGGGTCAGATGGCCAGCTAGTGAGTATAGATTATATTGTCTGAACCCATAGAATACCATCAGGAATCCCCAAATATATATATATATTTTTTTTTTTTTTTTTGCGGTACGCAGGGCGGAGCACAGGCTCTGGATGCTCAGGCCCAGCGGCCACGGCTCACAGGCCCAACCACTCCACGGCATGTGGGATTTCCCAGACCGGGACATGAACCGTGTCCCCTGCATTGGCAGGTGGACCCTCAACCACTACACCACCAGGGAAGCCCCCAAAATACTTTTTTAAACATAGTTTTTCAGTTTCTTTTTTGAACAGTTCCATTTGTAAAAGTTGATGGTTCATGAAATATGGTCTGGCTTGCAGACCAACAGCACTGGCACCATCTGAGAGGTTGCAAGAAAATGCAGACCCACCACAGACCTACTGAATGAGAAACGTGTACTCTGACAAAATTAACAATTTACATTCAATTCAAATTTGAGAAACACTGCTCAAAACTCCACCCGGCCAGTTCCTTGGCTAAACCCAAAATAAAATAATGTTAACAGTAATAATTAACATTACTAATATTTAATAATTTAATAACAATAAATTAAATAATAAAATAGTATTGGCCAAGCCCCAATTCAACCAATAAGTTATAAGTGGTACATATAAAGCTAAATTTAAATGAAAATTTGGGAGACAGACACCAACCCACACTACATATATAATACTTACCATTTAGAGCTCATTCATAATTTGTTTTAGTCTTAAGCAACAATCAACACAACAGAAAATATTAAACATTATCTATAAGTTTTCAGTCATTATGAATACCAAGTTACCATAAAGAAAACATATAGTGTGAAATCTAGGATCGATGTCCATACCAAATTTAGTACTTATTAAACAAAGTTTTCTTTACAAGAATATAATATTTCTTAAATTGTAAAAGCTACTCACCTCTCCTTCAGATTTTACACCAATCACTTTTCCATTTTGCATAATGATTTCTTCAATTGGTTTATTCAGCATGTAGGTACCTCCATAAATAGCACTTAGCCTAGCAAAGTATTTAAACTATAATTAGTAATTATAATTGTAATTATAATCAATCAGTAATTTATAATTATTTCAACTACTAAAGTCTCCTTTCTTAGATTTTAATGAGTTACAGGAAACATGTATTTGTTCAGTTTCCTTCCAGAAGGCATTAGTTTAAGTCATAAAAGCATCAATTCTAAAACAGTCAAAACCATGTAATGATGTCTCACATTCGTAGTTATCAAGTGCAAACAAACCACACTGACCAGTAATGGAATAACAGCTTGTAAGTCTAATCCTCCTGCATATTAAAAATTAAGACTCTGGGAGGAGGGGAGGTTGTGGGGAAAAAAAAAAAAAATTAAGACTCTGAACAACCAAAAGTCTATCAGAAAGCACACTGGACAGTGAGTAAAAGCAGGCAGAAACTAGACAAGAGACTTGAAGGAAGCAATTGGATGAGATCTTCATGTGGTTTGTATGGCTCTTCCCCTGACAGAATGACCTACCCAGTCCTTGTAACATGGGACAGCTAGAACAGAAGCAAAAAACCTGCAGTCTTACTGATTTAACATGCCATAAGATAGAGTTTGGGGCTGTATGAGGAGATAAAAATTGTGGGAGAAAGTCTTCCAAAACGGGGAGCAACCAAATTATAAAATCTCTTCAAATCCTTAACTAACTCCAGAAATGCTTGTACACAGGAGAGAGACTCCAAGGAACCCAGGAAAAAGCAAAAGCTAAACGGCAAAAAGACTTGAGGAGAAACTACAGCTACAGGCCTTAAGGACAAATAAGTTTGAAGTTTGAAACTGCCATATTAGAGGAACTTGGTACATACAATGTGTACAGACAATGCACATGTGATACAAATGATACAAATGAACTTATTCAAAACACAGAAACAGACTTGGTACATACACCTCCATACACATACAAACAGGCACACACAAATGCATACATACACACACATATATGCAAATTAAATCCAACAATAAATTAAAAGGAAAATACATCATGAATAAGTAGTGTTTGCTCTAAGAATGCAAGGTTAATTTAATATCCAAAAATCAATATTACATTATGTACATATTATTTCATGGCTTTTAAAATTAGTTAAGAGAATGAAAAAGAAAAATATGCATTTATACTGTTTTTTATCTTAATGTAATAAATTTTACCAGAGTTCTTTGCTTTTTCATGCAGATTCAGATTACCATTTGTGGTCACTTGGTTTCAACCTGAAGAGCTTCTTTAGTGTTTGTTGTAATGCAGATCTGCTAGCAAAAAATTATTTCAGTTTTTGTTTATTTGGGACAGTCTTTTATTCACTTTCACTTTTGAAACATAAAGTTGCTGGATATAGGATCCTTGGTTGACAGTTTTTTTTCTTTGAGTACTTTAAATATGTCATCTCACTGTCTTCTAGATTCCACTGTTTCTGCTGAGAAGTCGGCTGTTAATCTTATCAGGGGTCTATTATAAGCGACAAGTTATTTTTTTGTTGCTGCTTTCAAGATTATGTCCCTGTCTTTGACTTTGAGCATTTTTTTCCTATGATGTGTTTGTTTGTGACTCTCTGAATTTATACCACTTGGAGTTCATTGAGCTTCCTGGATGTCTATATTATTATTTTTCAATCAATTTGGGGAGCTTTCAGCTATTATTTCTCCAAATATTTTTTCTTCTCTGTTCTCTCTCCTCTCCTGCTACTCCCATTATACATAGGTTAATGTACTCTGAGTAATATTCCATTGTATGTATGTACCATATCTTATTTATCCATTCATCTGTCAATGAACACTTAGGTTGCTTCCATGTCCTGGCTATTATAAATAGAGCTGCAATGAACATTGTGTTACATGACTCTTCTTGAATTATGATTTTCGCAGGGTATATGCCCAGTAGTGGGATTGCTGGGCCATATAGTAGTTCTATTTTTAGTTTTTTAAGGAACCTCCATACTGTTCTCCATCGTGGCTGCACCAATTTACATTCCCACCAAAAGTGCAAGAGGGTTCCCTTTTCAACACACCCTCTCCAGCATTTATTGTTTGTAGATTTTTTTGATGATGGCCGTTCTGACTGGTGTGAGATGATATCTCAATGTAGTTTTGATTTGCATTTCTCTAATGATTAATGATGTTGAGCATCCTTTCATGTGTTTCTTGGCAATCTGTATATCTTCTTTGTAGAAATGTCTGTTTAGGTCTTCTGCCCATTTTTGCATTGGGTTGTTTGTTTTTTTTGATACTGAGCCGCATGAGCTGCTTGTAAATTTTGGAGATTAATCCTTTGTCAGTTGCTTCATTTGCAAATATTTTCTCCCATTCTGAGGGTTGTCTTTTCATCTTGTTTATGTTTTCCTTTGCTGTGCAAAAGCTTTTAAGTTTCATTAGGTCCCATTTGTTTATTTTTGCTTTTATTTCCATTTCTCTAGGAGGTGGGTCAAAAAGGATCTTGCTGTGATGTGTGTCATAGAGTGTTCTGCCTATGTTTTCCTCTAAAAGTTTTATAGTATGTGCCCTTACATTTAGGTCTTTAATGAATTTTGAGTTTATTTTTGTGTATGTTGTTAGGGAGTGTTCTAATTTCACTCTTTTACATTTAGCTGTCCAGTTTTTCCCAGCACCACTTATTGAAGAGTCTGTCTTTTCTCCATTGTATATTCTTGCCTCCTTTATCAAAGATAAGGTGACCATATGTGTGTGAGTTTTTCTCTGGTCATTCTATCCTGTTCCACTATCTATATTTCTGTTTTTGTGCCAGTACCATTCTGTCTTGATTACTGTAGCTTTGTAGTATAGTCGGAAGACAGGGAGCCTGATTCTTCCAGCTCCGTTTTTCTTTCTCAAGATTGCTTTGGCTATTCGGGGTCTTTTGTGTTTCCATGCAAATTGTGAAATTTTTTGTTCTAGTTCTGTGAAGAATGCCAATGGTAGTTTTATAGGGATTGCATTGAATCTGTAGATTGCTTTGGGTAGTATAGTCATTTTCACAATATTGATTCTTCCAATCCAAGAACATGGTATATCTCTCCATCTATTTGTATCATCTTTGATTTCTTTCATCAGTGTCTTATAATTTTCTGCATACAGGACTTTTGTGTCCTTAGGTAGGTTTATTCCTAGGTATTTTATTCTTTTTGTTGCAATGGTAAATGGGAGTGTTTCCTTAATTTCTCTTTCAGATTTTTTTTATCATTAGTGTATAGGAATGCAAGAGACTTCTGTGCATAAACTTTGTATCCTGCTACTTTACCAAATTCATTGATTAGCTCTAGTAGTTTTCTGGTAGCATCTTTAGTATTCTCTATGTATAGTTTCATGTCATCTGCAAACAGTGACAGCTTTACTTCTTATCCGATTTGGATTCCTTTTCTTTCTTTTTCTTCTCTGATTGCTGTGGCTAAAAGTTCCAAAACTATAAAACTATGTTGAATAATAGTGGTGAGAGTGGGCAACCTTGTCTTGCTCCTCATCTTAGTGGAAATGGTTTCAGTTTTTCACCATTGAGAACAATGTTGGCTGTGGGTTTGTCATATACGACCTTTATTATGTTGAGGTAACTTCCCTCTCTGCCTACTTCCTGAAGGGTTTTTATCATAAATGGGTGTTGAATTTTGTTGAAACCTTTCTCTGCATCTATTGAGATGATCATATGGTTTTTCTCTTTCAGTTTATTAATATGGTGTATCACATTGATTGATTTGCGTATACTGAAGAATCTTTGCATTTCTGGGGTAAACTCCACTTGATCATGGTGTATAATCCATTTAATGTGCTCTTGGATTCTGTTTGCTAGTATTTTATTGAGGATTTTTGCATCTATGTTCATCAGTGATATTGGCCTGTAGTTTTCTTTTGTTGTGACTTCTTTGTCTGATTTTGGTATCAGGATGATGGTGGCCTCATAGAATGAGTTTGGGAGTGTTCCTACCTCTGCTATATTTTGGAAGAGTTTGAGAAGGATAGGTGTTAGCTCTTCTCTAAATGTTTGATAGAATTCGCCTGTGCAGCCATCTGGTCTTGGGCTTTTGTTTGTTGGAAGATTTTTAATCACAGTTTCAATTTCACTGCTTGTGATTGGTCTGTTCATATTTTGTATTTCTTCCTGGTTCAGTCTTGGAAGGTTGTGCATTTCTAAGAAATTGTCCATTTCTTCCAGGTTGTTCATTTTATTAGCTTATATTTGCTTGTAGTAATCTCTCATGATCCTTTCTATTGCTGCATTGTCAGTTATTACTTCTCCTTTTTCATTTCTAATTCTATTGATTTGAGTCTTCTCCCTTTTTTTTCTTGATGAGTCTGGCTAATGGTTTATCAGTTCTGTTTATCTTCTCAAAGAACAAGCTTTTAGTTTTATTAACCTTTGCTATCGTTTCCTTCATTTCTTTTTCATTTATTTATGAACTGATCTTTATGATTTCTTTCCTTCTGCTAGTTTTGGGATTTTTTGGTTCTTCTTTCTCTAATTGCTTTAAGTGTAAGGTTAGGTTGTTTATTTGAGATTTTTCTTGTTTGTTAATATAGGATTGCATTGCTATAAACTTGCCTCTTAGAACTGCTTTTGCTGCTTCCCATAAGTTTTGGGTCGTCATGTTTTCATTGTCATTTGTTTCTAGGTATTTTTTGATTTCCTCTTTGATTTCTTCAGTGATATCTTGCTTATTAAGTAGTGTGTTGTTTAGCCTCCAAGTGTTTGTATTTTTTACAGGTTTTTTCCTGTAATTGATATGTAGTCTCATAGCACTGTGGTCAGAAAAGATACTTGATACAATTTCAGTTTTCTTAAATTTACCAAGGCTTGATTTGTGACCCAAGATATGATCTATCCTAGAGAATGTTCCATGAGAACTTGAGAAGAAAGTGTATTCTGTTGTTTTTGGATGGAATGTCCTATAAATATCAATTAAGTCCATCTTGTTTAATGTAGCATTTAAAGCTTGTGTTTCCTTATTTATTTTCATTTTGGATGATCTGTCCATTGGTGAAAGTGCAGTGTTGAAGTCCCCTGCTATGATTGTGTTACTGTTGATTTCCCCTTTTATGGCTGTTAGTTTTTGCCTTATGTATTGAGGTGCTCCTATGTTGGGTGCATAAATATTTAGAATTGTTATATTTCTTCTTGGATTGATCCCTTTATCATTATGTAGTGTCCTTCTTTGTCTCTTGTAATAATAGTCTTTGTTTTAAAGTCTATTTTGTCTGATATGAGAATTGCTACTCCAGCTTTCTTTTGATTTCCATTTGCATGGAATATCCTTTTCCATCCCCTCACTTTCAGTCTGTATGTGTCCCTAGGTCTGAAGTGGGTCTCTTGTAGACAGCATATATATGGGTCTTGTTTCTGTATCCCTTCAGCCAATCTGTGTCTTTTGGTTGGATCATTTAATCCATTTACATTTAAGGTAGTTATCGATATGTATGTTCCTATTACCATTTTTTAAATTGTTTTGGGTTTGTTATTGTAGGTCTTTTCCTTCTCTTGTGTTTCCTGCCTAGAGAAGTTCCTTTAGCATTTGTTGTAAAGCTGGTTTGGTGGTGCTGAATTCTCTTAGCTTTTGCTTGTCTGCAAAGGTTTTAATTTCTCCATCGAATCTGAACGCGATCCTTGCTGGGCAGAGTAATCTTGGTTGTAGGTTTTTTCCCTTTCATCAATTTAAATATGTCTTGCCACTCCTTCCTGGCTTGCAGAGTTTCTGCTGAAAGATCAGCTGTTTACCGTATGGGGATTCCCTTGTATGTTATTTGTTATTTTCCTTTGCTGCTTTTAATATTTTTTCTTTGTATTTGTTTTGATAGTTTGATTAATATGTGTCTTGGCATGTTTCTCTTTGGATTTATCCTGTATGGGACTCTCTGTGCTTCCTGGACTTGATTGACTATTTCCTTTCCCATATTAGGGAAGTTTTCAACTATAATCTCTTCAAATATTTTCTCAGTCCCTTTCTTTTTCTCTTCTTCTTCTGGGACCCCTATAATTTGAATGTTGCTGTCTTTAATGTTGTCTCAGAGGTCTCTGAGACTGTCCTCAATTCTTTTCATTCTTTTTTCTTTATTCTGCTCTGCAGTACTTATTTCCACTATTTTATCTTCCAGGTCACTTATCTGTTCTTCTGCCTCAGTTATTCTGCTATTGATCCCTTCTAGAGAATTTTAAATTTCATTTATTGTGTTGTTCATCATTGTTTGCTTGATCTTTAGTTCTTCTAGGTCTTTGTTAAAGGTTTCTTGTATTTCTCCATTCTATTTCCAAGATTTTGGATCATCTTTATTATCATTCTGAATTCTTTTTCAGGTAGACTGCCTATTTCCTCTTCATTTGTTAGGTCTGGTGGGTTTTTACCTTGCTCCTTCATCTGCTGTGTGTTTCTCTGTCTTCTCATTTTGTTTACTTTACTGTGTTTGGGGTCTGCTTTTCACAGACTGCAGGTTAGTAATTCCCATTGTTTTTGGTGTCTGCCCCTAGTGGCTATGGTTGGTTCAGTGGGTTGTGTAAGCTTCCTGGTGGAGGGGACTAGTGCCTGTGTTCTGGTGGATGAGGCTGGATCTTGTCTTTCAGGTGGGCAGGTCCACATCTGGTGGTGTGTTTTGGGGTGTCTGTGACCTTATTATGCTTGTAGGTAGCCTCTCTGCTAATGGGTGGGGTTGTGTTCCTGTCCTGCTAGTTGTTTGACACAGGGTGTCCAGCACTGTAGCTTGCTGGTCATTGACTGGAGCTGGGTCTTGGCATTGAGATGGAGATCTCTGGGAGATTTTTGCCATTTGATATTATGTGGAGCTGGGACGTCTCTGGTGGACCGATGTCCTGAACTTGGCTCTCCCACCTCAGAGGCACTGCCCTGACACCTGGCCAGAGCACCAAGAGCCTGTCATCCACACGGCTCAGAATAAAAGGGAGAAAAAAAGATTCTGCTATTGATCCCTTCTAGAGAATTTTAAATTTCATTTATTGTGTTGTTCATCATTGTTTGCTTGATCTTTAGTTCTTCTAGGTCTTTGTTAAAGGTTTCTTGTATTTCTCCATTCTATTTCCAAGATTTTGGATCATCTTTATTATCATTCTGAATTCTTTTTCAGGTAGACTGCCTATTTCCTCTTCATTTGTTAGGTCTGGTGGGTTTTTACCTTGCTCCTTCATCTGCTGTGTGTTTCTCTGTCTTCTCATTTTGTTTACTTTACTGTGTTTGGGGTCTGCTTTTCACAGACTGCAGGTTAGTAATTCCCATTGTTTTTGGTGTCTGCCCCTAGTGGCTATGGTTGGTTCAGTGGGTTGTGTAAGCTTCCTGGTGGAGGGGACTAGTGCCTGTGTTCTGGTGGATGAGGCTGGATCTTGTCTTTCAGGTGGGCAGGTCCACATCTGGTGGTGTGTTTTGGGGTGTCTGTGACCTTATTATGCTTGTAGGTAGCCTCTCTGCTAATGGGTGGGGTTGTGTTCCTGTCCTGCTAGTTGTTTGACACAGGGTGTCCAGCACTGTAGCTTGCTGGTCATTGACTGGAGCTGGGTCTTGGCATTGAGATGGAGATCTCTGGGAGATTTTTGCCATTTGATATTATGTGGAGCTGGGACGTCTCTGGTGGACCGATGTCCTGAACTTGGCTCTCCCACCTCAGAGGCACTGCCCTGACACCTGGCCAGAGCACCAAGAGCCTGTCATCCACACGGCTCAGAATAAAAGGGAGAAAAAAAGAAAGAAAGAAAGAAAAAAATGCAATAAAATAAAATAACGTTATTTAAAATAAAAAAATTAAGAAAAAATTTTAAAAGTAATAAAAAAAGAAAGAAGAGATCAACCAAACCAAATAACAAATGCACCAATGATAACAGGCACTAAAAACTATACTAAAAAAAAAGAAGAAAAAAAAAACAGACAGACAGAACCCTAGGACAAATGGTAAAAGCAAAGCTACACAGACAAAATCATACACAGAAGCATACACATACACATTAACAAAAAAAGAAAAAGGGAAAAAAATATATATCGTTGCTCCCAACATCCACCTCCTCAAATTCTGATGATTTGTTGTCTATTCAGGTATTCCACAGAGGCAGGGTACATCAAGTTGATTTTGGAGATTTAAATCCGCTGCTCCTGAGGCCGCTGGGAGAGACTTCCCTTTCTCCTCTTTGTTCGCACAGCTCCTGGGGTTCAGCTTTGGATTTGGCCCTGCCTGTGCGTGTAGGTCGCCTAAGGGCTTCTGTTCTTCGCTCAGACAGGACGGGGTTAAAGGAGCAGCTGATTCGGGGGCTCTGGCTCTCTCAGGCTGGGGAGAGGAGGGGTACGGATGCCAGGGCGAGCCTCCAGCAGCAGCGGCTGGCATGACGCTGCACCAGCCTCAGGCGTGCCGTGCATTCTCCCGGGGAAGTTGTCCCTGGATCACGGGACCCTGGCAGTGGCGGGCCGCACAGGCTCCTGGGAGGGGAGGTGTGGAGAGTGACCTGTGCTTGCACACAGGCTTCTTGGTGGCTGCAGCAGCAGCCTTAGCGTCTCATGCCCATCTCTGGGGTCTGCGCTGTTAGCCGCAGCTCGCGCCCGTCTCTGGAGCTCCTTTAAGCGGAGCTCTGAATCCCCTCTCCTCGCACACCGTGAAACAAAGAGACAAGAAAAAGTCTCTTGCCTTTTCGGCAGCTCCAGACATTTTCCCGGACTTCCTCCTGGCTAGCTGTGGCGCACTAGTCCCTTCAGGCTGTGTTCACGCAGCCAACCCCAGTCCTCTGCCTGGGATCCAAACTCCGAAGCCCGAGCCTCAGCTCCCAGCCACAGCCCGCCCCGGCGGGTGAGCAGACAAGCCTCTCGGGCTGGTGAGTGCCGGTTGGCACTGGTCCTCTGTGCGGGAATCTCTCCGCTTTGCCCTGTGCACCCTTTTTGCTGCGCTCTCCTTCACGGCTCCGAAGCTTCCCCCCTAAGCAACCCGCAGTCTCCGCCAGTGAAGGAGCTTCCTAGTGTGGGGAAACCTATCCTCCTTCACGGCTCCCTCCCAGTGGGGCAGGTCCCGTCCCTATTCTTTTGTCTCTGTTTTTTCTTCTTTTTTTTTGCCCTACCCAGGTACGTGGGGACTTTCTTGCCATTTGGGAGGTCTGAGGTCTTCTGCCAGCATTCAGTAGGTGTTCTGTAGGAGTTGTTCCACATGTAGATGTATTTCTGATGTATTTGTGGGGAGGAAGGTGATCTCCACATCTTACTCTTCTGCCATCTTGAAGCCTCTTGTTCCTTTTTCTTTACGCTGTTTTTCAGCTTGATCAATAATCTCTGTTGATCTATATTCAAGCTTGCTAATTCTTTCTTCTTCCAGTTCTAATCACTGTTGAGTCCCTCTAGGTGTTTTTACTTCAATTATTTTACTTTTCAACTCCACACTTTCCATTTGGCTCGTTTTTGTAATTGCTCTTTGTTTTTTTTTAGAATTGGTTTCATAATTTCGCTTTATTGATATTCTTCATTTGATGTGATATTGTCAACATATCTTTCCTTACTTCTTTTACCACACTTTCCTTTAGTCTGTTGAACATGTTTATAATGGCTACTCTGAAGTCTTTCTTTCTTAAATACAATATTAGTCACTCTCACAAGAGTTTCTGTTGCTTGCTTTTTTCAGTGCATGGTCATACTTTTCTGTTTTCTTTTCATGACTCATAATTTTTGGTTGGAAGCTGAACATTTATGTAATAAATTGCCACAACTCTGTGTGCTGGTCTCCCCTCACCCCTTGGGGCCTTGTTACTGTTATTTGCTTATTTATTTGCTCAGTGACTCACTGGATTATCTTGGTGGTATCTATTTCCTCAAACACACAGTGTTAAGCTTCTGCTGTTTCTCCTTGGGGCTTTGGGAGAAAGCCCACAGTCACCCTGCTGTGACAGTGGTATTGGTAGAGCTCTATTCCTCTAAAATAGATATTCTTAATAACTCTATATCTATTAATGAAATAAAATTTGTACTTAAAAAAACTCCCTATAAAGAAAATACAGGTCCCTAATGACTTCACTGATGAATTCTATTAAACATTTTTGGAAGAAATAATACCTATTTTAATCAGAGTATTTTGGAAATTAAAAGATGAGGGAATACTTACCAACTTATTCTGTGAAGCTAGAGTTACCCTCATACCAAAACTAAGATATCACAAGAAAAGTAAACTGTGGACCAATATCTCTCATGAACATACATGCCAAAATCCTTAACAAAATATAGCAATTCATGTCCAGTAATATAGAGAAAGGATAATGCATCCTAAGTAAATTTGGTTCATCCCAGGAATTCAAGGTTGGATGAACATTTGAAAATAATGTAATTCATCATACTAGTAGATTAAAAAAAACTATATAATCCTCTCAATAGATGCAGACAAAATTCAACATTCATTTATGATAAAAGCTCTCAAAAACTAGGAATAAAAGGGCAAATCCTCAACCTAAAAAAGGACAGAAAACACCAAAGGTAACATTATACTTAATGGTGAAATATTGAATGCTTTCCCCATAGATCAATAATAAGATGTTTGCTCTCACCTCTTATATTCAATATTGCATTTGAGGACTTAACCAATGCAATAGGAAAAAAAATACAGATTTGAAACAAAGAAAAGTATTTTTTTTAAAGAAAAGTATTTTTATTTGCAATCAACATGTTTGTCTTAGAAAATCTTAAGGAATACACACACACACAAATAGCTATTAGATCTAATTAGTGAGTTTAGCAAGTTGCAGGATATAAGGTTGCTATGGGAACATCATTTGTATTTCTATATACTAGCAATAAGCCATTATAAATTAAAATTTCAAAATACCATAAAAATATGAAGAGATAAATATAACAAAATGTGCACAAGACCTGAACACTGGAAAATATAGATGTTGCTTAGAGAAAATATGAGAGACCTAAATAAATAGAGATATCATGTTCATGAATTCAGAGGTAGAATATTGAGACGTTAATTCTCTCCAAATTGATCTATGTATTAAACACAATCCCAGGCAATATCCTAGCAGCTGTGGGTTGTTTGGTTTTTTTGATTTGTTTGTTTTTGTGTGTGTATGTGTGTTTTGAGGTAGAAAATAAACTGATTCTAAAATTTATACAGAAATTCAAATGACTTAGAATAGCCAAAACTATTCAAATATTGGAAGAAGAACAAAGTTGGAGGCAATGCAAATTCAAACCATATGACACCCTTCAGAGTAACTAAAGTTAAAAAATATTGACCAAGATGTAGAGAAACTAGAATTCTCATACATTTCTTGTGGAACTATAACTTTGTAAAACCAATTTGCAAGAAGTTTGACTTTATCTATTAAAGCTGAACATATGCCTTCTTTATTGCCACTATAATGCTGTATAATAGACCACCCCAGGCTTAGTGACTTAGGACAACAGCGTTAATTCTCATACCAATCTTTGGGATGTCTAAGTTTATGCTAATCTAAGATTGGTTTGGCCTGCAGGTTGGATTCACATCTGCTCCATATGTGCTTATTCTGAGGGCCCAGACTGAAGGGGCAACAGCTACATGAGACTATGGTCTCCTCGTGTGCATCACCTGCACTCAGGAGCCAAATCAAACTATGCAAGCACACAAGACTCCTGCATATATCATGTCTGCTAATATTCTATCAGCCAAAAGCATTCATGTGACCAAGGACAATATCAATGGGGTAGAAAAGCAAACCTGACCAACAGTAGAAAAGGGAAGGGAATAAATATTTGCTGAAGCAAAAAGTCCAAATCATCATGTCCAGCATGTAATACACCCAACATAAATGATGCCCAAGTGTACAGAGATGTGAATAAGAAAGTTCAGGGCTTCCCTGGTGGCGCAGTGGTTGAGAGTCCGCCTGCCGATGCAGAAGACACGGGTTTGTGCCCTGGTCCGGGAAGATCCCACATGCCGCGGAGCGGCTAGGCCCGTAAGCCATGGCCGCTGAGCCCGTGCGTCCGGAGCCTGTGCTCTGCAGTATTATTCATCATAGCCAACAACTGGAAATAATGCAAATGTCTATCAACAGTAAAATGGATAAAGAAAATGTGCTACACCCACCCCTATATATATAGCAATGAAAATGAAAGAATTGTGTACACAAAAACATGAGTCTCACAGTGTTACTCTAAAGAAACCAGGCACAAACCCATTCAGTTTATATAAAGTTCAAACCACAAGCAAAACTAAATGTTAAAAGTTTAGGGATGCATATTTAGGCAGCAAACCTACTAAGAAAGGAAAGGAAGAGATTACCATGGAAGTTAGATTTGTTGTTAGGTTTGATGGTAGGTAAGGGGAGTGGGTATTGATCCATAGGTGGCGCAAGAAGGAACTTCTGGGTTTTTGGCAATGTTCTATTTCTTTTTTTTTTTTTTTGGTATGCGGGCCTCTCACCGTTGTGGCCTCTCCCGCTGCGGAGCACAGGCTCCAGTTTTAATGTTCTATTTCTTGACCAGGGTGGTGGTTTCATGAATATTTGCTTTGTGATAAACCAGGGAGTTGTACATACTGGTTTTATGTACTTTGAAAACATCGGCTGTACCTCAGTCTCTGCTTCTACAGCCAACCTTCCTCAGTTCTTGAACACAATTGGACTTTTGTACTTACTTTGTCTTCTGCTTGGAAAGTTCTTCCTCCTCATCTTCCAAGAACTAATTTGGTCTGTTTTTATCACTGAGGTTTGACCTCAATGTCCCTTATTCAGTGAGACGTTGTAGCTCTGCCTTTTCTGCTCTGGCCTCCAGCCTCCAACCCCATCCTCAGCATTTCTGGCTTGTTTTCACTGCAGTATTATTAAGTTCTGTTCTGGTGGTGGTGGTGGTGTTACTTGTTACTGTTTGTCATCCACCTCTAGAATAAGCTCCACTCTGTGCAGGGTCCTTATCTGGCTTATTCATGACTGTAATCTTAGTGCCTAATTCAGCACCTGGCCACAGTAAACAATAAAAGATGCTACTGAATGAGTAAATTATTCTATTCCCATAGTGTGGCCCAGTGTCTGGCTCACGGTTAAGTGCATCACCTAGTATCTCTGATTGGTATAAGTAATGCTATTTGTGGTAACAGGATTGCTATAGTAATGCTATTCCCTTCACTCTGCATGGAATAGAAACTTCTAGCGGTGTTTTCCTAGGGAACCCACCACATAAACAAATGTTACATGGATCAACGTGATTTCGTAAACGTCGCTTTTGGGCAAGACAAGACAAGCGACGCTGTGGCAGCTGTAGCAGGAGACTCAAGAAGGTAAATACTCCCAACGGTGAGGCGAAAGACGCCCGCCAACACATTCAAGGCCGTCATGGCCGCGCCTCCGCGGTTCCCCTTGCGCGCCTTCCGCTTCCGGTGACGCGTCAGCCCAGCGAGACGCCCAGCTCCGCCCGCCGGGCAACCGCGCCCGCCAGAATCCTTTGTCCAATCCCGGGCCGCGCCGCGGCCTCGCCCCTGCGTAGAGGAGAGAGGTGAGCGCCGCGTGGACGGCGGCCGCAGCTCGCGCCTGCGCGTCGGCTTCTCCCCAGCGATTGGCTCCTGCCTCCTAGGGACGCCACAGTTCAGTTTTCACTTTCTCTCCCCCCCATCTCCGCTTCCTGTGGGCGTGGGGTTTTACTTCCGGGTTCCAGCGTCAGTCACTGAGAAAGTCGACTTGTTGCCTCAGGTGGTGGGGAGTTTCAGCGTTCGTGCCTTCCTATGACCCTCTGGGGCAGGAGCAGCGTTTGTTTGGCTGACGAGCGCGGCGAGGCCTGCAGGCTCCGAGCCTGGACGCCGGGTCCGCGTCAATCCCGCCAGCGCCCCGGAGCCGCCCCGCGACGCCCGGGCGGCGTTCTTGGCACAAGGGCGGAGAGGAAGGACTGTTTGCGACGTGGAGGGTCCCGCGCGCCGCTGACGAGCCTGTGCGAACGCGGGCCCTGTGGAACCGGGAGGAGGGGAGTCGCTGCAAGGGGCGGTCCGAAGGCTCCCCGGCCCGGGGAGTTGGCCCGGGCGCGGCTGGTTGGCAGGGTCCGACGGAATCTTTCACGCTTGGCCTCGAGGGCCTGAGGGGAGGAAGCGCGTGTGGAGGCGCGGACAGCATTTTAGCATGGAGAGGAAACTGAACGCTTATCTTCTGTCCGCGGGGGCGGCGGCGGCGGCGCACAGGACAGGTGAGACTGCCTCTCGTGGACGCCCACCCAGAGGGCAGGCGAGAGGAGCCCGTCCTCCGGGGCCGAGTGCCCGGCGTGGCCGCTCGGGTTGTGCGGGGTTCGTTGTTGTCATTTTATTTTTTAATGAAAAATGGAGTTCCAGTCGACTTTGCATGCTTCTCATGGATGCTGAGTTGACTCACGCGTTCTTGTCTGGTAGCGCTGCTCTGGGTGGGAGGGGCGGGGGTCGGAGGTTTTCAGAACCGCTTTTGCTTTGCTGCTTCGGCTCTGACTCCACCTGTGGCCGCTCTCAGCTGCTAACACACCGATCTTCACCTGTTTCTAGTCAGTCAGCGTCTTCCAGGTGTGTAAGGCGTCAGAATTCCTGTTTCCCCTTTCGGAGGCGGAAAGTGTAGGGTGGTTCAGCACTTCCTTTGAGTTGCCTGTGAGAGGACCGCTGCATCCTCGTGGACGTTGTAAGAAGTAGCCAGCTGAAGCTTTCTTTGCTCCTTGGGTTGGGGCTGGCAGTGAAGTACTTTTCTAAGGATTCTTGGTTAAGGCCGCACCTCCGCTTTCCTTCTGCATAGACTTCATTGGCCGTGTGTGACCTTTTCTTCTTTAAAGTAGGCATAGAAGAGGTCTTTCCCCAGGGAGGGTCATTTAGCTGAAAACAGAAGTAGCGCGTCATCGTAGGTTGGTCCATTCAACCCAGCAGTTTGTCTGAAGGTGGCACCAAGCAGCATTTGTGGGAGAACGTGGCACATTAACCTCAAAATTGGGGGGAAGATCCTTTGAAAATCCTCAAGTTTCTCTTAATCACCACTTGTCTATTTGAAATCCATATATTTAAATACACCTCTTTTACCCTTTATTCTCCCTGTAAGGTAAAATTAGAACAGTAAGGTTTTTGAAAATATATTCCAGACGTTAAGTGCTGTGCAAGCATACGGTGTTATTGCAGTAACGTTGGTGATCCAAGGGCCCACGGTCTTCCCCTGAAAAAGCATTAGAAGGGGAAAGGGGTTTGGATATATTTAATATTATAGGCTCTGAGATTGGTAGTAAGCTTACTCAGGAGGTTTATAACAAAGCTGCTATTCCTTAATAGTGTAAAAATACTTTTCTGTTGAAAAACTGCCTTCTAGAACCAGATAGCTCTATACAGTATACTCAGTACAACAGTAAATAACTCAGACTGGAGAAAAATTAAAAGTGACACAGTGTTCACAACTATTTTAAGGAAGACAAAGAACAGTGTTTGAAATTTTGTGTTTTCAGGACATTTGTCCAAGTGTAACCAGTTCTTTTTTAAAAAGAGCTGTATCAGGAGCATCTCCTGTAATCCAGACATAGTTGCTTAAATGAGTTAAAAGCTGCAAAGTGTCTAAAAACTTAACTGAGACGTAGCGTTTGTTAAATAAATGCAGTGTGATATATCTATTTAGTGTAATTAAATAGATATGACATCTATTTGTCAAATGAGTCTTTCATTCCTCTACTGATGGACGTTTAAATTATTTTCAAGTTTTCCCTTATAACTAAAATGCTGCAGTGATTTTTTTGCCATCATAAGCAGTGTTTCATGCGCTCATCATAGTATTTCTATGAATCTTAGACTTGATTGCTTCTGAGAATGATGGATAATAATGCTATTAAATTACCCTCAAATGATTGTACCTTTTTATATTCACTTTCTCAAAAGATGTGTTTTGTCTCCCCACTAGCCAGCACTGGATGGTAATATTTTACTAATTTTCTAATAGTTGAAATAACATCTCATTTAAATGTTTATCTTCCTTGGATAGTAGGAAAATTAAGCATTTTTGGCCAGGTCATATACTTGGCTGATTTTTTTTTAAATTGAGTTCTGAATTTTCTTCTTTGACCCATTTATCTACTACCACACTGTTTTAATTATTGTAGCTTTATAGTATAGTTTGGTACTTTCTTTTGAAAAAAGTTTTGGGCTCTTCTTTTGCATTTTTCTTCAAGATGAAATTTAAAATCATCTTTTCAAGTTCTATAGAAAATCTTGTTGGGATAGATATTGTTTGTGATTGCATTGAATTTATAGATTAATTTGAGAAGAGACATTCTTTTGAGTTTTTCCTTCTAAGAGGATAGGTATGCCTCCTTGTTTCTTCTGTTAAAATATTTGTTGTGAAATATACCATTTGTATATACTGTTCTAAAAAACAAAAACAAAAAACTGTATCTGTGTACTCTGCTTAATAGACCATCACAAGTACCTTAGAAGCCTTTGGTGTGTGCCTTTCTCCAGAAACAAAGGATTCTCTGCCCCCATCACCATGGTCGTCCTGAATTTTGTGTTAATTATCCCTTTGCTTTTCTTTACAGTTTTATCAACCATATATGTATCCTTAACCAACATATTGTTTACTTTCACCTGTTTTTGAACTTTAAGTAGAATCATATTGTGTACTCTGTGAATTACTTTCGTTAAACGTTATGTTTCTGAGATCCATCCCTGTTGAAGCATGTACCTATAGCTCAATTCAGAAACTTGAGGACTCCTTCACAGTTCTAGGAAGTATTGAGGACCACAAAGATCCTTTGTGGATCATATTATGGATCAATATCCTATGTGGATCAATATTATGTCATATTAGATATTAAAACCAACCAATTTTAAACGTAGATATTGGTATATTTACATGTACCATTAAGCATATGGTGTATTGCTTATAGAGGTGTATACCTCTAAAAAATACTACTAATAATAGTAAACCTACTACATCTTGAACAGCATTTTTAATGAAAAATAACTATGTTCCAAAACCCAAAATAAGTTAGTGGCAAGAGTGTTTTTGTTTTACATTTTCGCAAATATATTTAATGACTAGAGTCTCATGTTTGCTTCTGCATTCAGTTAGTTGCAATATACTGTTTTAGTTGAAGTATATGAAAAAATCCGGCCTCACTGAGCTGTATGTTTAGAAGAGGGAGGAATATTTTAATATACTTTTAAATAGTTATATTTTTCTTTAATACTCATCAAAACCTAATAGTTTGTTAAAGGTTAGCTGAAGTATAGAGTTTGGAATCAATGAACTTCTCAAACTATGCGATATTAAAACCTATTGGTCTAGCTTGCATTTTTTTTAACATCTTTATTGGAGTATAATTGCTTTACAATGGTGTGTTAGTTTCTTCTTTATAACAGAGTGAACCAGCTATACATATACATATATCCCCATATCTCCTCCCTCTTGCATCTCCCTCCCACACTCCCTATCCCACCCCTCTAGGTGGTCACAAAGCACCGAGCTGATCTCCCTGTGCTATGCAGCTGCTTCCCACTAGCTATCTATGTTACATATAGTATTATGTCATCAGCAGACAGTGACAGCTTTGCTTCTACTTTTCTGGTTTGTATTCCTTTTATTTCTTCTTCTTCTCTGATTGCTGTGGACATATGCTCTTTCTCCTTCAATTTGTTAATATGGTGTACACATTGATTGATTTTTGTATATTGAAGAATCCTTGCATTCCTGGGATAAACCCCAGTTGATCATGGTGTATGATCCTTTTTTTTTTTTAAATACTTTTACATCTTTTTTTTTTTTAACAAATGTGTTTTTT
>NW_020175244.1:0-987 GCF_003031525.2 Neophocaena asiaeorientalis asiaeorientalis
TAACCCTAACCCTAACCCTAATCCTTACCCGAAGTCTTACAATAACCCGTCCCCCAATCCTAACCCATATGCTAACACTAACTCGTACCCTAACACGTACACTCACCCTAATCCGTTGTCATACCCTAACCTGCCCCCTAACCCCTCCCCGTCCCCTAACCCTAACCCTACCCCTAATCCTTACCCGAAGTCTTACGATAACCCGTCCCCCAATCCTAATCCATATGCTAACACTAACTCGTACCCTAACACGTACACTCACCCTAATCCGTTGTCATACCCTAACCTGCCCCCTAACCCCTCCCCGTCCCCTAACCCTAACCCTAACCTGTCCCCTAACCCGTCCCCGTCCCCTAACGCTAACCCTAACCTAAACCTAAACCTAACCCTAACCGTAACCCCTAAATCCTTATCCTCACCTTCACCCACACCCTCTGTCTCACCGTAACCCAACCCTAACCCTCACCCTCACCCTCACCCATACCCTAACCCTAGCACAAGCCCAAGCCCGATCCCGAACCCTGAACCCTGAACCCAAACCCGAACACGAACCCTAACACTAAAAACCTAAACCTAACCCTAACCGTAACCCCTAAATCCTTATCCTCACCTTCACCCACACCCTCTGTCTCACCGTAACCCAACCCTAACCCTCACCCTCACCCTCACCCATACCCTAACCCTAGCACAAGCCCAAGCCCGATCCCGAACCCTGAACCCTGAACCCAAACCCGAACACGAACCCTAACACTAAACTCTAAACCGTTACCCTAAACCCTAAGCCTTACCCTTACACTAACCCTAACCATAACCCTACCTCTTACCCAAAGCCTTACCCTAAACTGTCCCTATCCCTGTCCCCTTACCCTAACCCTATCACTTATGCGAAGACCTACCCTAACCCGTCCCTTAACCGTAACCTGTATGCTAACACTAACCCATCTCGTAGCACGTACGCTAACCCTGAAACGTTGTGGTACCCTAACC
>NW_020175245.1:0-425 GCF_003031525.2 Neophocaena asiaeorientalis asiaeorientalis
CTGTGACCCTTGTAAACTATACACGACACAGAAGAAATGATGTCTTGAGTATTTTTTCTCAGACCTAAACAACCTTAGGGTTTACATGGGAACAGATTTCATCTGCTCAAATAGAGAATGGACTGAGAGAGGGGAAGAGTTGTAAAAGGGGAACGGAAAAAAAAAACCAAAAACCAAACATAGAAAAGCAGGTCTGTCATTTCCTTGGGAAATCCTTTTACTGGGAAATAATTGTCTCTCTACCTATCATCAAGAAGACAAGGTAATAGGCTAACGCCTCTCCACATCTAGAAAGGAAACTGAGATAAAGAACAGGCTGCTTTTGAGATAAACTCTGAGCAGACACAGGTGGCCACGGTCTGGAATGAGGCAGTGGCCCAATCAGGACCAGCAGCTCTCTAGGTGTTCCAGTGTCTCATCCCATC
>NW_020175246.1:0-173 GCF_003031525.2 Neophocaena asiaeorientalis asiaeorientalis
TCCTTATTTATTTTCATTTTGGATGATCTCTCCATTGGTGTGAGGTTTAAAGTCCTCCACTATTATTCTGTTACTGTCCATTTCCTCTTTTACAGCTGTTAGCAGTTGCCTTATGTATTGATGTGCTCCTATGTTGGGTGCATATATATTTATAATTGTTATATCTTCTTCTT
>NW_020175246.1:549-765 GCF_003031525.2 Neophocaena asiaeorientalis asiaeorientalis
AGCTGGTTTGGTGGTGCTGAATTCTCTTTGCTCTTGCTTGTCTGTAAAGCTTTTGATTTCTCCATCAAATCTGAATGAGACCCTTGCTGGGTAGAGTAATCTTGGTTGTACGTTCTTCCCTTTCATCACTTTAAGTATATCATGCCACTCCCTTGTGGCTTGTGGAGTTTCTGTGAGACATCAGCTGTTAATCTTATGGGAGTTCTCTTGTATGTT
>NW_020175247.1:0-3077 GCF_003031525.2 Neophocaena asiaeorientalis asiaeorientalis
AGCATCTGAAGCATCAGGTAAAGAGACAACATCTGAAGGCAGCACAGCAAGTCTTCCCACCCAGCCTGACCCAAAGTCAGCTACTTAAGAATCTTGATCTTCTTCTCTGTTGGACAGAAGTATTCTTTCCTTTTCATCTTGGATCCTAATCCTCATAGTCGTGCATGCCAATAAATCTGTTTTGCATTATAAAAGAAAGGCAGTCTACAGATTCAATGACCAATGGGATTATCAAAAACTAGAACAAATAATTCTAAAATATGCATGGAAACACAAAAGGCCCCAAATAGCCCAAATACCTTGAGAAAGAACAAACCTGGAGGTATCATGCTCCCTGATTTCAAACTATACTACAAAGCTACAGTCATCAAAACAGTACAGCACTGGCATAAAACAGACACGTAGATCAATGGAACAGAACATAGGGCTCAGAAATGAACCCACACTTACATGAGCAATTAATCTATGACACAGAGGTCAAGAACATACAATGGGCAAAAAACAGTCTCTTCAATAAATGGTGTTGGGAAAAGTGGACAGCTACATGCAAAAGCATCAAATTGTACTACTCTCACACCATGCACAAAAATCAATTTAAAATGGATTAAAGACTTAAATGTAAGACCTGAAACCATAAAACTTGTAGAAGAAAATATAGAAAGTATACTCTTTCACATTGGTCTTAGTAATATTCTTTGGACATTTCTCCTCAGGCAAGGGAAACAAAAGCAAAA
Source organism: Neophocaena asiaeorientalis asiaeorientalis (assembly GCF_003031525.2). Classification (NCBI taxonomy): domain Eukaryota; kingdom Metazoa; phylum Chordata; class Mammalia; order Artiodactyla; family Phocoenidae; genus Neophocaena; species Neophocaena asiaeorientalis. The sequence goes on from NW_020175247.1 coordinate 735, forward strand.
CTAAACAAATGGGACATCAAACTAAAAAGCTTTTGCACAGTGAAGGAAACTGTCAACAAAACGAAAAAACCACCTACTCAATGGGAGAAGATATTTGCAAACAAATACCTGATAAAGTGTTAATATTCAAAATATACAAAGAACTGCCACAACTCAACATCAAAAACACAAACAACCTGATTCAAAAATGGACAGGGGGTCTGAATAGACATTTTTCCAAAGAAGACATACAAATGGCCAACAGGAACATTAAAAGATGCTCAGCATCACTAATCATCAAGGATATGCAAATCAGAACCAAAATGAGATATCACCTCACTCCTGTCAGAATGGCTTTTATCAAAAAGACAACAGATAGCAAGTGTTGGTGAGGCTGTGGAGGAAAAGGAACCCTCGTGCACTGTTGGTGGGAATGTAAATTGATACAGCCACTATGGAAAACAGTATGGAGATTCCTCAGAAAATTAAAAATAGAACTACCATATGAGACATGCCTTGGTATTTATCCAAAGCAAACAAGAACACTAATTAGAAAATATATATACACCTGTATGTTCATTACATGATTATTTATATTAGCCAATACATGGAAGCAACCTAAATGCCCATCAATAGATGAATGAAGAACTTGTATATTATATAACTACAATGGAATATTACTCTGCCATTAAAAAGAAGGAAATATCACCACTTGTGACAACGTGCATGGACCTAGCGGGTACTATGGTACGTGAAATAAGTCAGACAGAGGACAACAAACACTGTATGATTTCACTTATGTGTGGAATCTGAAAAAGAAAACAAGTGAATAAACATTACAAAACAGAAACAAAGTCACAGATGCAGAGAACAAACATGTGGTTGCCAGAGGGGGAGGGGGTGGAAGAAGGAAAGAAACAGGTGAGGGAAATTAAGAGGTACAAATTTCTACTTGCAAAATAAATGAGTCACAGGTATGAAATGTAGTGTGTGGAATATAACCAATACCTATGTGATATCTCTGGTGACATATCATAACTAGACTTATCGTGGAAATCATTTTGAAATAGATAGAAATAGCCACTCACTATGTAATAGGAACAACTGAGTGTTGTAGGTCAATTATACTTGAAAAAGAAACACACAAACTCATAGAAAAAGAGATCTGATTTGTGGTGGGGTGGGGAATGGGTGAAGGCAATCAAATGATACAAACTTCCAGTTAAAAGCTAAATAAGTACTGGGGATGTAATGCACAACACGATAAATACAATTAACACAACTGTATGTTACATATGAAAGTTAAGAGAGTAAATCCTGAGAGTTCTCATCACACACAAAATTTTTTTTCTATGTATTCATGTATCTATATGAGATGATGGATGTTCACTAAACTTGTGCTAATAATCTCATGATGTGTGTAAGTCAAATCATTATACTGTACACTTTAAACTTATACAGTGTTGTATGTCAATTATATCTCAATAAAACTGGGGGCAGGAAGGAAATGCTACATTTCTTTACGAGGTAGTCCAAAATAAAGATGTCATTATCCCACCCAAATAAAATAAATAAATGAAAATAGATAGTTTCCCTCTAGCACCTGACTATTAAAATGCACAAAGGAAAAGAATAGCAAGACCTCCATCAAGGAACGTACCAAGAGGCAGTTTCAAAACTTGCCATTTGCACAGAAGTATCCTGGAGTCACAAGGGAAGATGGTGCCCAGGACAGCTCTTGAGAGTGACACCTTGAGCAGGAGCTGTAGGATTGGTTTCGGGAGCCTGGGCTGAAGCCTACACAGCTGATGGCTGAGGCCATCCAGGTCTCGGGCCTGAGGTTAGAATGGGAGCAAGAGTGGTGTCTAAGCGTGGAGCCTGCGACTTTGCTGGGCTTGGGGAACTTCAAAGAAAGGCTATGTTTTTCTCCATCCGGAGGCACGATGCTGAAACCATCGCTACTGCGTAAGAAGGAGGCGATTCCGATCTCAGAGAAGATCTCAGGTGTCCAGGTTCCAAGAACCCTCTGCAGTGCTACCGCCCAAACCTGACTAGCCGTGGAAACAGTTTTTGGTCCGTCAGCAAAACTCTTCCTCAGGCTGGGGTCGTCCAACCAACAAGGAGGGTTGTGTGTGACTGTAAATAAACTGCCGACGCAGCATGGACACGTTTTCAGTTCTGCATGAACCTCTCCCCGTCCCCAAGACCAGGGTGGACAAGGACACACGTCTTTCCCAGCATGGAACCTGAAATAACCGAAGGCAGGGACAACAGGCCACTAGATACATTTCAGAAGGGTTATTTTAATAACACAATCCGATTGTGCTTGTGTTCCGGGTATTTTCTGGGTATGTTTGTGCTTCT
>NW_020175248.1:0-146 GCF_003031525.2 Neophocaena asiaeorientalis asiaeorientalis
ATTGTCATTTGTTTCTAGGTGTTTTTTATTTCCTCTTTGAAATCTTCAGTGATCACTTCATTATTAAGCAGTGTATTTTTTAGCCTCCATGTGTTTGTAATTTTTACAGATCTTTTCCTGTAATTGATATCTAGTCTCATAGCGTT
>NW_020175248.1:177-504 GCF_003031525.2 Neophocaena asiaeorientalis asiaeorientalis
ATACAATTTCAGTTTTCTTAAATTTACCAAGGCTTGATTTGTGACCCAAGATATGATCTATCCTGGAGAATGTTCCATGTACACTTGAGAAAAATTTGTATTCTGTTGTTTTTGGATGGAGTGTCCTATAAATATCAGTTAAGTCCATCTTGCTTAATGTATCATTTAAAGCTTGTGTTTCCTTCTTTATTTTCATTTTGGATGATCGGTCCATGGGTGAAAGTGGGGTGTTAAAGTCCCCTACTATGAATGTGTTACTGTCTATCTCCCCTTTCATGGCTGTTAATATTTACCTTATGTATTGAGGTGCTCCTATGTTGGGTGCAT
>NW_020175249.1:0-441 GCF_003031525.2 Neophocaena asiaeorientalis asiaeorientalis
AGTTGTTAGTCAAAGACTCTGCTCTCTAGGGTTATTTTAGAGCAGCAAATGATGTTCAAACTAAAGGACAGACCAAAATAGAAAGTGCCATAGGAATTTAGACAAGGGAGAAACACATCTGAAATGAGAAAGAAGGTGGGTATGGGGGAGAGTTCACGGAAGAGGCAGTGTATGATGTGAGCAAGGTTTCAACGTGTAGCAGGGTGAGTGAAAGGAACAAATGAAGACATACAGTCGTGATATCATGAGGCACAAACTACAAATAAATATCACTTGTTCTAGGCTGGTCAGGAGGTAATTTAAGGGGATTAGTGAGAAACTAGATAAAGAGATATCTCTTTATATATTACTTATTATAATACTTTTGAACACAAGTATTTAATTTAAAAAAAAAGAACAATATAGGGATAGGAGATTAGGAGGTACAAACTATTATTATAA
>NW_020175250.1:0-539 GCF_003031525.2 Neophocaena asiaeorientalis asiaeorientalis
GGCCTGTGCCTCTGAGGTAGGAGAGCTGAGTTCAGGACATTAGTCCACCAGAGACCTCCAGACTCCATGTAATAACAAACAGTGAGAGCTCTCCTAGAGATCTCCATCTCAACGCTAAGACCCAGCACCACTCAATGACCAGCAAGCTACAGTGCTGCACACTCTATGTCAAACAACTAGCAAGACAAGAACAAACCCCACTCATTAGCAGACAGGCTGCCTACAATCATAATAAGGTCACAGGTGTCCCAACACACACCACTGTATGCAGTCCTGCCCACCAGAAAGACAAGATCCAGCCTCATCCACACAGGCACTAGTCCCCTACACCAGGAATGCTACACAACCCACTGAACCAAACTTAGCCACTGGGGGCAGACACCAAAAACAATGGGAAGTACGAACCTGCAGTCTGTGAAAAGGAGACCCCAAACACAGTAAGTTAAGAAAAATGAGAAGAAAGAGAAATACATCAAGACACATATTAATCAAATTATTAAAAATTAAATACAGAGAAAAAATATTAAAAGCAGCAAGGG
>NW_020175251.1:0-376 GCF_003031525.2 Neophocaena asiaeorientalis asiaeorientalis
ATTGTTTAAAGGAACCACCTTTCTCTTTTTCCAGGCACACACTGGGAATGCTATTAACTGACTCTCACTACATGCTAGAGATATGACGGTAGTCCCCTTATATATCCCAGTACACCGTACAGAAAATAGTAACGCTTCTGGCATCAGCCCCATATGGTTAAATAAGTTATTTAAAGGAGGATATTCCTGAACTGGAGAGGGATGTCTGGGACAAGAGCAAGCAGGATGGAGAGGGTTTAATCAACAATTTAGTTTTATCTGGAAGCCTGATCAAATTCAAATACCCGTGTCTCGCTTACATGGGACTTATTTTTCAACATAATATGGCTTTACAATTTTTTTTTAGAATTTTGGATGAGAAGGAAAAAATAATAAT
>NW_020175251.1:554-934 GCF_003031525.2 Neophocaena asiaeorientalis asiaeorientalis
TGTCTCGCTTACATGGGACTTATTTTTCAACATAATATGGCTTGACAATTTTTCTTAAGAATTTGGGATGAGAAGGAAAAATTAATAATTTAATCTAGTCAAAAAAAGGAATATTGATGTTCCTCATATTTCTTTGAAATCCTTTGGTAAATTTCTTGACTTGTTATCTGACTGATTTTTACCCTTTTCTACAAAAAAAGCATAGCGGGAGGAAGTAAGACCTAGTGCTTTTCTAGTGTACTCCTGGCATTCTTCCAACTCTTCTGGAAAACATCATTCTATCACTTATGTTCCTGTAGAACTGTGAGCTGAAATGAAGAACCCTCTTACACAGCCTCCTAGACAAAAGTATCACGATATTCTTACAAAGACCCTATCCA
>NW_020175252.1:0-299 GCF_003031525.2 Neophocaena asiaeorientalis asiaeorientalis
GACAAGCAAAAGCTAAAAGAATTCAGTACCACAAAACCAGCCCTACAACAAATGCTAAAGGAACGTCTTTAAGTGGAAAACACAAGAAAAGAAAAGGACCTACAAAAACAAACCCCAGACAATTAAGAAAATGGTAATAGGAACATACATATCAATAATTACCTTAAATGCGAATGGATTAAATGCTCCAACCAAAAGACACAGGCTGGCTGAGTGGATACAAAAACAAGACCCATATATATGCTGTCTACAAGAGAACCAATTCAGACCTAGAGACACATACAGACTGAAAGTGAGGG
>NW_020175252.1:591-758 GCF_003031525.2 Neophocaena asiaeorientalis asiaeorientalis
AGACAGAAAATTAATAAGGAAGCACAAGCTTTAAATGACACAATAGACCAGATAGATTTAATTGATATTTATAGGACATTCCATCTGAAAACAGCAGATGACACTTTCTTCTCAAGTGCACATGAACATCCTCCAGGATAGATCACATCTTAGGTCACAAATCAAGC
>NW_020175253.1:0-492 GCF_003031525.2 Neophocaena asiaeorientalis asiaeorientalis
CCACCTGGTAACATTGGAGGAGAGAGCCGCTAAGAACAGAAATGCAAAAAAAAAAAACAAAAAAAAAAACCCCAGAAGTGCCCAAGCCAACCAGATCCTGCTGGGGTGACAACTGAAGGGGCAGGCAGGGCGGGCTGGGAGGGAATATATACCAGGTCCAAACCCAGAAAGATCTGAAATGCACGAGTCAGAATGAAAGTCCAGAATCATCCTTGGGCTTTGGGCTGAGCTGGAAGTATAGCCAAACTCTTCAAGGTCTCCAACTCCACCTGCAGTTTCTGCCTGGCTGGGACATTGCCCCAGAGTGGGGTTAAGTTGAAGGAGTCAAAGGAGGCATACATTTCCATCCTCTGGATCACTGCTCACCAAAAAATACATAATGCCAGGCACATATGTAATTTTGAATTTTCTAATGAAAATTAGAAAATTCACAGGAGGAAAATTCACACAGCAGGAAAATAAAAATGGTGGAGTCAATGTAAATAATAGATT
>NW_020175254.1:0-472 GCF_003031525.2 Neophocaena asiaeorientalis asiaeorientalis
AAATCTGAAAGAGAAATAAAGGAAACACTCCCATTTACCACCGCAGCAAAAAGAATAAAATACCTAGGACTAAACCTACCGAAGGAGACAAAAGACCTGTATGCAGAAAACAATAAGACACTGATGAAAGAATTTAAAGATGATACAAACAGATGGAGAGATATACCATGTTCTTGGATTGGAAGAATCAACATTGTGCAAATGACTATACTACCCTAAGCAATCTACAGATTCAATGCAATCCCTATCAAACTACCACTGGCATTTTTCACAGAACTAGAACAAAAACGTTCACAGTTTGTATGGAAACACAAAAGACCCCGAATAGCCAAAGCAATCTTGAGAAAGAAAAACAGAGCTGGATGAATCAGGCTCCCTGACTTCAGACTATACTACAAAGCTACAGTACTCAAGAACGTATGGTCCTGGCCCAAAAACAGAAATATAGATCAGTGGAACAGGACAGAAAGCC
>NW_020175255.1:0-1081 GCF_003031525.2 Neophocaena asiaeorientalis asiaeorientalis
AACACGTACGCTCACCCTAAACCCTTATCGTACCCTAACCTTTCCCCGAAACCGTCCCCTAAAACTAACCCTAACCCTAACCCTAACCCTAACGCTTACCCGAAGCCTTACCCTAACCCGTCCCATAATCCTAACTCGTACGATAACACTAACCCATACCCTAACACTTACGCTCACCCTAAACTGTTGTCGTACCCTAACCTGTCCCCTAAACTATCCACTTCCCCTAACCATAACCATAACCCTAACCCTAACCCTTACCCGAAGCCTTACCCTAAACCGTCCCCTAATCCTAACCCGTACGCTAACACTAACCCGTACCCTAACACGTACGCTCACCCTAAACCGTTGTCGTACCGTAACCTGTCCCCTACACCATCCCCGTCCCTTAACCCTAACTCTAAACCTAACCCTTACCCGAAGCCTTACCCTAACCCGTCCCCTAATCCTAACCCGTACGCTAACACTAACCCGTACCCTAACACGTAAGCTCACCCTAAACCGTTGTCGTACCCTAATATGTCCCCTAAACCGTCACCGTCCCCTAACACTAACCCTTACCCAAAGCCTTTCCCTAACCTGTCCCCTAATCCAAACCCTTACGCTAACACTATCCCATACCCTAACAGGTACGCTCACCTTAAAACTTTGTCGTACACTAACCTGTCCCCTAAACCTTCCCCATCCCCTAACCCTAACCCTAACCCTAACGCTAACGCTTACCCGAAGCCTTACCGTAACCCGTCACCTAATCCTAACCAGTACGCTAACACTAACCCATACCCTAACACATACACTCACGTACGCTAACACTAACCCATACCCTAACACGTACGATCCCCCTAAACCATTGTCGTTCTCTAACCTGTCCCCTAACCGTCTCCATCCCCTAAGCCTAAGCCTAACCCTAACCCTAACCCTAACCCTAAACCCTAACCCTAACCCTAACACTAACCCTTACCCGAGGCCTTACCCTAACCCGTTTCCTAAACCTAACCCGTACGCTAACACTAACCCGTGCCCTAACACGTACGCTCACCCGAAACCGTTGTCGTACCCTAACCTGTACCCTAAACCGTCC
>NW_020175255.1:1335-1611 GCF_003031525.2 Neophocaena asiaeorientalis asiaeorientalis
CCCTAACCCTAACCCTAACCCTAACCCTAACACTTAACCGAAGCCTTACCCTAACCCGTCCCCTAAACCTAACCCGTACAGTAACAATAACCCTTACCCTAACACTTACTCTCACTCTAAAATGTTGTCGTACCCTAACCTGTCCCCTAAACCGCCGCCGTCCCCTAACCCTAATCCTTACCCGAAGCCTTTCCCTAACCTTTCCCCTAATCCTAACCCTTACACTAACACTATCCCATACCCTAACAGGTACGCTCTCCCTAAACCGTTGTCGTA
>NW_020175256.1:0-870 GCF_003031525.2 Neophocaena asiaeorientalis asiaeorientalis
TTATTTTATTTTACTTTATTTTATTTTATCCTCTTTCTTTCATTCCTTCTATTTTTTCTCCCTTTTATTCTGAGCTCTGTGGATGAAAGGCTCTTGGTGCTCCAGCCAGGAGTCAGTGCTGTGCCTCTGAGATGGGAGAGCCAACTTCAGGACACTGGTGCACAAGAGACCTCCCAGCTCCAAGTAATATCAAATGGCAAAAATCTCCCAGAGATCTCCATCTCAACACCAGCACCCAGCTTCATGCAACGACCAGCAAGCTACAGTGCTGGACACCCTATGCCAAACAACTAGCAACACAGGAACACAGCCCCATCCATGAGCAGAGAGGCTGCCTAAAATTATAATAAGGCCACAGACACCCTAAAACACACCACCAGAAGTGGACCTGCCCACCGGAAAGACAAGATCCAGCCTCATCCAGCAGAACACAGGCACTAATCCCCTTCACCAGGAAACCTACACAACCCAGTGACCCAACCTTAGCCACTGGGGACAGACACCAAAAACAACGGGAACTATGAACATGCAGCCTATGAAAAGGAGACCCCAAACACAGTAAGTTAAGCAAAATGAGAGACAGAAAAACACACAACAGATGAAGGAGCAAGGTAAAAACCCACCAGAAGGTAAAAACCCACCAGACCTAATAAATGAAGAGGAAATAGGCAGTCTACCTGAAAAAGAATTCAGAATAATGATAGTAAAGATGATCCAAAATCTTGAAAATAGAATAGAGAAAATACAAAAACATTTAACAAGGACCTAGAAGAACTAAAGAGCAAACAAACAATGATGAACAACACAAAAAATGAAATTAAACGTTCTTTAGAAGGGATAAATAGCAGAATAACTGAGGCAGAAGAATGG
>NW_020175257.1:0-592 GCF_003031525.2 Neophocaena asiaeorientalis asiaeorientalis
TTTTAAGTAATAAATAAAAAAGAAAGAAAAAATGAAAGAAGAGAACAATCAAACCAAAAAACAAATCCAATGATAACAAGTGCTAAAAAGTATACTAAAAAAAAACCCCAAAACAAATGGACACACAGAACCCTAGGAGAAATGGTAAAAGCAAAGGTATACAGACAAAATCACACCCAGAAGCATATACATACACACTCACTAAAAAGAGAAAAAGGGAAAAAATATATATATATATCATTGCTCCCAATGTCCACCTCCTCAATTTGGCATGATTCATTGTCTCTTCAGGTATTCCACAGATGCAGGGTACATCAAGTTGATCGTGGAGTTTTAATCTGCTGCTTTTGAGGCTGCTGGGAGAAATTTCCCTTTCTCTTCTTTGTTCACACTGCTCCCGGGGTTCAGCTTTGGATTTGGACCCTCCTCTGAGTGTAGCTCGCCTGAGGGCGTCTGTTCTTTGCTCAGACAGGACGGGGTTAAAGGAGCAGCTGATTTGGGGGCTCTGACTCACTCAGGCCGGGGGGAGGGAGGGGTACAGAATGCGGGGTGAGCCTGCGGCGGCAGAGGCCGACGTGACGTTGCACCAGCC
>NW_020175258.1:0-494 GCF_003031525.2 Neophocaena asiaeorientalis asiaeorientalis
TTTTTTCTTGAGACGAAGTGTGAACCCAATATAGTATCCATTATTCAGTCTATCTAGCTGATGTACGTCCTCTGAAGCACAAGCTTCCTGAGGCCAGGCACTTTATCTGCTCTATCAGTGTAGCCCTGATGCCTAGTGTCTAGCTTTTGGAGATTCTTAATAAACATTTGTACTGAATAAGGTATGTATATGGTGAGCAAAAGTTGGCTTCCCATTTTACAGTCAAGAGTATCCCACTCATGTTTTGTGAACAGTGGATAGCAGAATCTTACTATGTTATTTTTCTGTTCCCTTTGCAAGTAGCATTCCTGTCCTTAGAATGTCCATCTCCTCCCATCTTCCTGGAGAATAACTCTTCTTTCTTAAATATTTAGCCCCATTATTGACTCTTTAAGATTGAATGTATTACCTTCTTACAAACAGGAAAATGCAGTGCTTTTTTTTTTCAACATTTATCACCAGAAAACTATTCTAACACCTGAAATTCTGGACCT
>NW_020175259.1:0-802 GCF_003031525.2 Neophocaena asiaeorientalis asiaeorientalis
GAACCTGCCCACTAGAGAGACAAGATCCAGCCTCATCCACAGCAACACAGGCACTAGTCCCCTCCACTAAGAAGTCTACACAACCCACTGAAACAACCTTAGCCACTGGAGACAGACATCAAAAACAACGGGAACTATGAACGTGCAGCTAGGAACTGTGAACTTGCAGCTGGCAAAAAGGAGACCCCAAATACAGTAAGATAAGCAAAATGAGAAGACAGAAAAATACACAGCAGATGAAGTAGCAAGATAAAAACCCACCAGACCAAACAAATGAAGAGGAAAGAGGCAGTCTACCTGAAAAAGAATTCAGAGTAGTGATAGTAAGGATGATCCAAAATCTTGGAAATAAACTGGAGAAAATGCAAGGAACGTTTAACAAGGACCTACAAGAACTAAAGAGCAAATAAACAATGATGAGCAACACAATAAAAATAAAAATTCTCTAGAAGGAATCAATAGAAGAGTAACTGAGGCAGGAAAATGTATAAGTGACCTGGAAGAAAAAATAGTGGAAATAACTACTACAGAGCAGAATAAAGAAAAAAGAATGAAAAGAACTAAGGACAGTCTCAGAGACCTCTGGAACAATATTAAAGGCACCAACATTCGAATTATAGGGGTTCCAGGAAAAGAAGAGAAAAAGAAAGGGACTGAGAAATATTCAAAGAGATTATAGTTGAAAACTTCCCTAATATGGGAAAGGAAATAGTTAATAAAGTCCAGGAAGTACAGAGAGTCCCATACAGTATAATACAAGTAGGAATACGCCAAGACACATATTAATCAAACTGTCAAAAAT
>NW_020175260.1:0-154 GCF_003031525.2 Neophocaena asiaeorientalis asiaeorientalis
TAAGGCTTCGGGTAAGGGTTATGGTTAGGTTTAGGGTTAGGATTAGGGTTTGTGAATGGGGACTGTTTAGGGGACAGGTTAGTGTACGACAGCGGTTTAGGGTGAGCATACGTGTTAGGGCACGAGTTAGTGTTAGCGTACGGGTTAGGATTAG
>NW_020175260.1:928-1155 GCF_003031525.2 Neophocaena asiaeorientalis asiaeorientalis
GTACGGGTTAGGATTAGGGGACGGGTTAGTGTAAGGCTTCGGGTAAGGTTTAGAGTTAGGGTTAGGGTTAGGCTTAGGCGATGGGGATGGTTTAGGGGTCAGGTTAGGGTACGACAGCATTTTAGGGTGAACGTATGTGTTAGGGTATGGTTTAGTGTTAGCGTACGGGTTAGGATTAGGGGACGGGTTAGGGTAAGGCTTCGGGTAAGGGTTAGGATTAGGGTATG
>NW_020175260.1:2080-3183 GCF_003031525.2 Neophocaena asiaeorientalis asiaeorientalis
TACGGGTTAGGATTAGGGGATGGGTTAGGGTAAGGCTTCGGGTAAGGGTTAGGGTTAGGGTTAGGGTTAGGGTTAGGGTTAGGGGATGGGGACAGTTTACGGGACAGGTTAGGGTACGACAATGGTTTAGGGTAAGCGTACATTTTAGGGTACGGGTTAGTATTACCGTACGGATTAGGTTTAGAGGACAGGTTAGTGTAAGGGTTCGGGTAAGGGTTAGCGTTAGGGTTAGGCTTAGGGTTAGGGGACGGGGACGGTTTAGGAGACAGGTTAGTGCACGGCAACGGTTTAGGGTGAGCGTACGTGTTAGGGTACGGGTTAGTGTTAGCGTACGGGCTAGGATTATGGGACGGGTTAGTGTCAGGCTTCGGGTAAGCGTTAGGGTGAGGGTAAGAGTTAGGTTTAGGGGACGGGGACGGTTTAGGAGACAGGTTAGTGCACGGCAACGGTTTAGGGTGAGCGTACGTGTTAGGGTACGGGTTAGTGTTAGCGTACGGGCTAGGATTATGGGACGGGTTAGTGTCAGGCTTCGGGTAAGCGTTAGGGTGAGGGTAAGAGTTAGGTTTAGGGGACGGGGACGGTTTAGGAGACAGGTTAGTGCACGGCAACGGTTTAGGGTGAGCGTACGTGTTAGGGTACGGGTTAGTGTTAGCGTACGGGCTAGGATTATGGGACGGGTTAGTGTCAGGCTTCGGGTAAGCGTTAGGGTTAGGGTAAGGGTTAGATTTAGGGGACGGGGACGGTTTAGGAGACAGGTTAGTGCACGGCAACGGTTTAGGGTGAGCATACGTTTTAGTGTATGGTTTAGTTTTAGCGTACGTGGTAGGATAGGAAGACGGGTTAGGGTAAGTCTTCGGGTAAGTTTTAGGGTTAGGGTTAGGGTTAGGGTTAGGGGACGGGGACGGTTTAGGAGACAGGTTAGTGCACGGCAACGGTTTAGGGTGAGCGTACGTGTTAGGGTATGGGTTAGTGTTAGCGTACGTGTTAGGATTAGGAGACGGGTTAGGGTAAGGCTTCGGGTAAGGGTTAGGGTTAGGGTTAGTGTTAGGATTAGGGTTAGCTTTAGGGGACGGCGACGGTTTAGGGGACAGTTTAGTGTACGA
>NW_020175261.1:0-147 GCF_003031525.2 Neophocaena asiaeorientalis asiaeorientalis
GAAATAAAAAAATACCTAGAAACCAATGACAATGGAGACACTATTATGAAAATCTATGGGATGCAGCAAAAGCAGTTCTAAGAGGGAAGTTTATAGCAATACAATCCTACCTTAAGAAACAGGAAACATCTCGAATAAACAACCTAA
>NW_020175261.1:182-1630 GCF_003031525.2 Neophocaena asiaeorientalis asiaeorientalis
CCCCAAAGCTAGCAGAAGGAAAGAAATCATAAAAATCAGATCAGAAATAAATGAAAAAGAAATGAAGGAAACAATAGCAAAGATCAATAAAACTAAAAGCTGGTTCTTTGAGAAGATAAACAAAATAGATAAACCACTAGCCAGACTCATCAAGAAAAAAAGGGAGAAGACTCAAATCAATAGAATTAGAAATGAAAAAGGAGAAGTAACAACTGACACTGCAGAAATAAAAAAAATCATGAGAGATTACTACAAGCAACTCTATGCCAATAAAATGGACAATCTGGAAGAAATGGACAAATTCTTAGAAATGCACAACCTGCCAAGACTGAATCAGGAAGAAACAGAAAATATGAACAGACCAATCACAAGCACTGAAATTGAAACTGTGATTAAAAATCTTCAAACAAACAAAAGCCCAGGACCAGATGCCTTCACAGGCAAATTCTATCAAACATTTACAGAACAGCTAACACCGATCCTTCTCAAACTCTTCCCAAAGCAGAGTGAGGAACACTCCCAAACTCACTCTACGAGGCCACCATCACCTTGCTACCAAAACCAGACAAGGATGTCACAAAGACAGAAATCTACAGGCCAATATCACTGATGAACATAGATGCAAAAATCCTCAACTAAATACTAGCAAACAGAATCCAACAGCACATAAAAAGGATCATACAATCATACACCATGATCAAGTGGGGTTTATTCCAGGAATGCAAGGATTCTTCAATATAAGCAAATCAATCAATGTGATACACCATATTAACAAATTGAAAGAGAAAAACCATATGATCATCTCAATAGATGCAGAGAAAGCTTCTGACAAAATTCAACACCGATTTATGATAAAAACCCTGCAGGAAGTAGGCACAGAGGAAACTTTCCTCAACATAATAAAGGCCATATAAGACAAACCCACAGCCAACATCGTCCTCAATGGTGAAAAACTGAAAGCATTTCCACTAAGATCAGGAACAAGACAAGGTTGTCCACTCTCACCACTCTTACTCAACATAGTTTTGGAAGTTTTAGCCACAGCAAAAATCAGAGAAGAAAAGGAAATAAAAGGAATCCAATTTGGAAAAGAAGTAAAGCTGCCACTGTTTGCAGATGACATGATACTATACATAGAGAATCCTAAAGATGCTACCAGAAAACTATTAGGGCTAATCAATGAATTTGGTAAAGTAGCAGGATACAAAATTAATGCACAGAAATCTCTGGCATTCTTATATACTAATGATGAAAAATCTGAAAGTGAAATCAAGAAAACACTCCCATTTACCATTGCAACAAAAAGAATAAAATATCTAGGAATAAACCTACCTAAGGAGACAAAAGACCTGTATGCAGAAAATTATAAGACACTGATGAAAGAAATTAAAGATGATACAAATAGATGGAGAGATATACCATGTTCTTGGATTGGAAGAATCAACATT
>NW_020175261.1:4231-43708 GCF_003031525.2 Neophocaena asiaeorientalis asiaeorientalis
GTATATCTTCTTTGGAGAAATGTCTATTTAGGTTTTCTGCCCATTTTTGGATGGGGTTGTTTGTTTTTTTGTTATTGAGCTGCTTATAAATTTTGGAGATTAATCCTTTGTCAGTTGCTTCATTTGCAAATATTTTCTCCCATTCTGAGGGTTGTCTTTTGGTCTTGTTTATGGTTTCCTTTGCTGTGCAAAAGCTTTGAAGTTTCATTAGCAAGATCCTTTTTGACCCACCTTCTAGAGAAATGGAAATAAAAACAAAAATAAACAAATGGGACCTAATGAAACTTAAAAGCTTTTGTACGGCAAAGGAAACCATAAACAAGATGGAAAGACAACCCTCAGAATGGGAGAAAATATTTGCAAATGAAGCAACTGACAATGGATTAATCTCCAAATATACAAGCAGCTCATGCAGCTCAATATCAAAAGAACAAACAACCCAATCCAAAAATGGGCAGAAGACCTAAATAGACATTTCTCCAAAGAAGATATACAGATTGCCAACAAACACATGAAAGGATGCTCAACATTACTAATAATTAGAGAAATGTAAATCAAAACTACAATGGGTATCAGCTCACACCAGTCAGAATGGCCATCAATCAAAATATCTACAAACAATAACTGCTGGAGAGGGTGTGGAGAAATGAGAACCCTCTTGCACTGTTGATGGGAATGTAAATTGATACAGCCACTATGGAGAACAGTATGGAGGTTCCTTAAAAAAAACAGAAATAGAACTACCATACAACCCAGCAATCCCACTACTGGGCATACACCCTGAGGAAACCGTAATTCAAAAAGAGTCATGTACCACAATGTTCATTGCATCTCTATTTACAATAGGCAGGTCATGGAAACAACTTAATTGTCCAACGACTGATGAATGGAGAAGAAGATGTAGTACATATATACAATGGAATATTACTCAGCCATAAAAAGAAATGAAATTGAGTTATTTGTAGTGAGATGGACCTAGAGTCTGTCATACAGAGTGAAGTAAGTCAGAAAGAGAAAAACAAATACTGTATGCTAAAAGAGAAAAACAAATACCGTATGCTAACACATATATATGGAATCTAAAAAAAAAAAAAAGTTTATGAAGAAGCTAGAGGAAGGACAGGAATAAAGATGCAGACGTAGAGAATGGACTTGAGGACACAGGGAGGGGGAACTGTAAGCTGGGACGAAATGAGAGAGTGGCATGGACATATATACACTACCAAATGTAAAATAGATAGCTAGTGGGAATCAGCCACATAGCACAGGGAGATCGGCTCGGTGCTCTGTCACCACCTAGAGTGGAGGGCTAGGGAGGGTGGGAGGGAGTTGCAAGAGGGAGGAGATATGGGGATATATGTATATGTATAGCTGTTTCACTTTGTTATAAAGCAGAAACTAACACACAATTGTAAAGCAATTATACTCCAATAAAGATGTTAAAAAAGAAATTTAAATATAGGTAGAGAGAAATATTGATAGCATGTGTAATTATTAAACTCATTAGCATTTTGTCTTTTCTCTTCTGCTGAGTAATCATTAGCAAGCAGATGGAAATGTAATTTTCCCCTTCCAGGATATATGTATATGTATAGCTGTTTCACTTTGTTATAAAGCAGAAACTAACACACAATTGTAAAGCAATTATACTCCAATAAAGATGTTAAAAAAGAAATTTAAATATAGGTAGAGAGAAATATTGATAGCATGTGTAATTATTAAACTCATTAGCATTTTGTCTTTTCTCTTCTGCTGAGTAATCATTAGCAAGCAGATGGAAATGTAATTTTCCCCTTCCCTCTTGCTGAAGAACAGCAAGGCCTGTGAGATTGGAGACTCTTGCTCCAAAATGGATTGAACATCTTTGGTATTTCAATCATAGCAAGAGTGAGCAAGCTGGACGTTTATCTTGGTGGGGGGGATGATTTAAGGGTAACAGAGAACATGGCCCAGACATAGAGAGAGAGTTGGATTTCTTAAGACTAGGAGATGGAAGAATCAAGTAATGGGTTTCTGTTCCCAGGCTGTATTGTATGTGCCCCACAGGTGTGCATGGCTCTTGGAGATCTGGGGCCTGAACATCAGCCCCTTCTGAGCCCTGACACCAGGGAGCTCCACCACTGAATGGTCTGTGAGGGCTGGGACCACAGCTTAAGCTCAGAAGCTTTTCCAATTTTCCCAGGTTGTTAAGCCTTTGGGGTCTTTAACAATCTCGAGGGAGTCACTGGCCAACCCCAATAGCAGGTAGGTGAGGGGCTAAGTCATATTTAATGGGATGTGGGGGAAATTTTTTTAATGTGATTTTTTCCTTGCATTAAAATATTATAGGAAAGAACATATACATTTAGGCAGATAGATAGATAGATAGATAGACATGAAACACTAGAAGGAAATACTCCAAAATGTTAATGGTAGTTAACATTTGGAAGTTGGTTTGTAGGCATTTTTTTTCTTCTTTATATATTTTATATTTTTCCAAAATTCTGAAAAACACCTAAGTTGCTTTTAGAATTAGGAAAAAATACAAGAAATGTCATTCTTTAAAATCAAAGCACATCGCTTATTCACCTTTTTTATATGCAGCATCTAGCCCACTTCTGGTACACACAGCAGGCAGTCAAAAAATGATAACTAAATTAAATTAAATAAACAATTCAAAGCCCAGGCTATCATGGTAAGTTAATATAATCACCCTGCTGTGCAAGAAACAGTCCTTGCACATATGAAAGAAAGTTATTCTGAGAATAGCTATTCTGAAAATATCATTCTATATAAGACTATTAAAATTATCATGAGATGAGTATTATGTAAGCATTAAACAAAGGCAATCTGGGCTCATGGACAGTGTCCTTAATTTGGAGATAGACTTCATTTAGGTCCCCACGTTATCACTAAGTTTATCCTTTTGGTTAGTCATTGACCTCTCCAAACCTCCAATACCTCATCTATAAACATAAGTTCCATCAGTTGAAACATGGCATTGTTAAGGTCAAATGGAGCATAGAATGTCAAAGCAATTTTGAAACTATGATATTCTATACCAGACTATTTTGATGATTAGAGAATGTATTTGGTAGAATGTAAAGACTAAGAACATGTTGGTTAATTATTTTAAATCATTTATCAAGTGAAAAAAAATTAAACTAGACATCCATATAATGCTCCTGCCTCTTTGTCCAGTCAGTGATCTTATATCAGCCGTTAACATAATGACAAACTAATGTGATAAAAAGTAAAGTTAGGAGAAATGGAGGCAGGTTAGTGACTCCCTATACTTTGCCACGTGGTTCAATCACATTTTCATTCATTCAAGAATATTGATTGTGTCAGACATGTCTAGGGGCTGTAGACTCAGGAGTGAGCCAGATAACTGTCTCTGCCCTTGTATAGCTTTCATTTCAGTGGGGAAGAGATCAACAATCAACAAGTAAACAAATAAACAAGAAAATCTAAGATTGAGATACATGCTATGAAGAAAATAAGCAGGACTGCGGTCACCACCTCCAAGATGGTCCGCAATGATCCTGCCTCCTGAGGTTCACACCCTTGTGTAGTCCTCTCCCCCTTATATAAAGTTGGTCTGACTGACCAGTACAATGTGGAAGAAGTGATGGGTTGTCACTTTCAAGATTAAGTTAGAGAAGACACTATGTCTTCTATTCCTATCACCCTCTCATGTTCTGGCTCACTCTGGGGGAGAAGCCAACTGCCATGTACTGAGGACATCCAGACAGCCTATGAGGAGTCCCATGTGGCAACTGAGTGTCCTCAATAAGACACTGAGGTGCCCCTGGCAATGGGTGAACAGTCTTAGAAGCAGATCCACCAGCCCTTCAGGGGACTGTACCCAGCCGACAGCTTGACTGCAACCTCATGAGAGAACCTGAGCCAGACCACTAGCTCTCAGATTCCTGACACACAGAAAATTTGAGGTAGACAATAAGTCTTGTTTTAAGCTGCTGAGTTTGAGGCAAGTTGTTAGACATTTGTTAGATAACTAGTTACAGGTACGATGAAATAAATTGGGCCATGGTTTGAGAAGAACTACTTGAGGAGATTATATTTGTTCCAAGACCTGAAGGACAAGAACGACTATGCAAAGAAAAGGTAGATTAAGGAGAGAACCAGTGGAATTGGGAAGGACTTGGAATGTTTGAGAAGCAAACAACCTTTTCTCCCCAGTCTGAGTCTGTGCACTGATTAGACAAATCTCCATTCTGACGCTCACAGGTACCCTAATGCTGGCAATGCCCATTTCCCACGGCCTCATCTCCCACATTTATGCTCTTTCCTCCAGGCTTTCTCAATAGATGAACTAATGGGTTTAAAACCCCACAGTCTGGTCTATTGAGACCCCAGTGTATAGTGACCAAAAACACTCAGTGGTACCAGAGGTTCTTAGATACGAAACTCAGCTCCACGGTCTTCATCTCTCTAAACCTCATTTTGGTCATTTATTAAATAAGCTTTTCAAAGATTAAATGAAATAACATACGTAAAATAGCACAGGCTTGGCCATGGGAAATACACAGAGATGGGAGCTATCATTCAATTATTTCTCTTCCTTGCCTGGCCAAATCCCTCTCACTCTTTAGAATCAAACCAAAGGCAGATCTCATCCAAGAAGTTTCTGCCACTACACTTACCCCCTCTTTTTAACTTGTAATGCATGCATTGCCAACTGACACCCTCCCTGGGGATAGATGGTGCATGAGGGCTATTGCTCTCTGCAGAAACTACAAGGGTGTTCAGGACAATTTTTTAAGCCATGGGCAGACTTCCTTTTCTTATCTGCTACAGGCCCCAGTGACGGAAGGTCTGCTCCCTCCCCTCTCTTCTGTACTACCTTCTTGAGGTTGGTTGTGGAGTAGGACACAGCCTCTAAAATACCCACCCCTTCCTTGTTGCCACAAAGGAAAACACGGGGGCCTTTATAACCCAATGTCAGCTGCCTGATGTCCTCTTGAAACTTTCTGGAACTGAGGGGCAAAGATGGGGGACAATCTCGGCATCAATTTAAGAAATGCTCAAGCATGAATTAACATCACCCCAGTATCTCAGGACTCTCAAAAAATGCTGTTTCCCTAGTCTCCCCTCATTTTGATTGCTTGCTTCCAGTGAGTTCTTTCCAGTGCTGGTTTGTGTCTTCCCTCTTCCAGTCATTCTCTCCTCTCCAGCCCGAATCCACACCAATGTGGGCTGGGGCTCCCTTTTCCTTTCCAGTCTCCCACAAATGATCACCACTGGACAGGGGTGTAAGGCAGAGCTCTGAGAGCAACAAAGGAACTTCAGTGCAATCTACACAACAAACAGCCAAACACTTATTATTACAACTCCTGTTACTAACATTCCACCAGCTCCAACCTCCTGAAATTTGTTGTCCTTCCCCAAACACACTGATAATCACCACGGAGGAAAAAAGCTTAAAAAAAAAAAAACAGGAAGTTCAAAGGGTAAAAAATGTTACACATTTCTTGCCATGGATTCTAGATCTATCATTCTGACTCTCTTTCCCAAATGGCACCAAAGCCCAGTTAACCAAAGATTTGTCCTTTTTTCTTCTTCTTGCTGTTGTTCTCTCTAAAGCATTGCCTCTTTTCTACAGTCACCCACCTTACATTAGATTAAACTCTATTTTCTTCAAGAACCCTCCTTGCCTTAAACCAAAGACGCAAACCAGAGTTGTGAACTATTGTCTATGTGCCTACCTTCCTCCAATGTGTGATCGACATTTCCAAGCTCCTCCACAATGGAGGGTCCCACCTCCAAGGGTTCCCAAGTTCTCACCCGCCCTAATTGACATTAACAGCTTAGCCTTCCTTCCCCTGCTTGATTAGAAATCCTTTGGGGCACATGCCTATGGTCTTTACTTTTTTGACCCTGTGCCCTCAGTACCTACTCCAAGTCACAGAAGGCCTTATGTCCTAACTGATTTATTGATTCTCAAACCACACCCACTTATCAGTTTTTGCTTTCTTTGTAACTGACCTCATCCACATTTACCCATGGCAAAGGCACCATATGTCAGTTCTTATGTTGGACTAAATAAAGAAAAGAAATTTAGAAAGAGCTTCACACATCATCTGGGTAATTATCCTGCATTTATAATAGACCAGATTAATGTCCCTGCATTAATAAATGACTCAAATGCTGCTGTAAGGGCTGAGCTGATTATCTGAGTTGATTACTTAACTCACTCTATTTAAAAAATCCTGTGATCTGATGTGGCAGAACAGAACCGAAACGTTCTTTAGCTTCAGCAGGGAAAAAAGTTGTTCTCTGATATGGGGGTGGGGTGATTGGCTGGTGGATTCCAGACTTGACAGCACAGCCACAAGAGCCCAAAGAGTGGGCGGTTTTGTGATCTGCTTGGCTCCTTGCCTGGCTTCCTTCTTAACATTCAAACCTAAATCCACTTAAGCCTTTACTTTAAAATCTGGCCCTGCTCCAGACTCAGATGACAAGCTTGTCCACTTGCCCTAAGCTGAGGAAGTACAAGGAACCTTAAGCCAATAACCTGGACAGTTGGTAGGACTTTATTCCAGGTTCCGGCTTCATTTTGGTACTGGTACCCTAGTTCCCAGATAAGTAGGTTTCTGCTTTGTAACCAAGTGGCAGCATGTTGCCCTATAGGTAAGTCCCAGCTCCCAACCCCATGCGGGCAACCATGGCAAAAAAAATTGCCTCCCTGGAATCCTGGAATTCACCTATCCTGTTCTTGCTTGGGTTTGATAAATCTTGAATTTAGCTTGAGCTTTCCAATGATACTTTACCCCATCTCTTCCTACCTCCAGAGACAATCCTCCCCATTGTGGATCAAAAGTGCTCAATCCTTAAATCAGTGCTTCCTAAACTTTTACAACGTCCTGGCACACATAGGAAATAAGACTTATTCATTTCTGAGATGTAATTGACATATAACATTGTATTAGTTTCAGAGGTACAACATAATGATTCGATATTTGTATATATTGTGAAATGATCCCCACAATAAGTATAAAATCCATCACCTCACATAGTTACACCAGTATTTGTTCTTGTGATGAAACTTGTAAGATCATCTCCTCAGTGACTTTCACATATACAAAACAGTATTATTAACTATAGTCACCACACTGCGTATACAAGACTTGTTCTCAGTCAGAGGTGACTGGCCCAAGGAGGGACCCCAGCCACCCCAGACCCTTCCGAGCCACATACCTGCTTAGGGGACCACTACTCAGGCACAGTAGTAACCCATTCATGGCCTGCCTGCATGCTTATTCTTTGGACAGCCTGTCCATAAGGGGCTAGGTGGCCTCTGGGTCCATTGTTCTCACAGTTGGTCTTTGGGTCAGCTTGGACTTTCAGGCCTTCTTATCCTTTAGCCCTGGTTTTCTCTGTAAAGTAGCAATGTTTCTATATTGTACGTCAACTCAGACAAAGGTGTGAGGGATGCAGGTATGGAAAACTTGAATTTTCTTCAAACCTAAGTTGCCTATTCAAAAAGCCTGCCAATTCAAAAGAATGAGGATCTCAGAGATGAGGTAGAAGACTTGAAAAACAGGCTTCTCTCTTTTCCTACCTTCCATTACACGTTTCCCACACATATTTAGTGTTATTACATTACGTGACTTTAAATAATATTACTAGCTCCCAAACACTTGGCAACTACTTTATGCCAAGCAACAGGCTAAACTCTTTCCAGGCATCATCTTGTTGATTCCTCACATCATCTTTGAGGCAGAAATCATCCCCATTTCACAGGTGAGCAAACAGAGGCTGTAATATAGTATATTGTAATATACTAGGTATAAAACTTATTCCAAAGACTCTTCTTTAAGCAATATCATATTTCTTTATTTTCTTTGAACCAAACTAAATCTGACTTCAAGTCCCCATTCCATAGCTGAATTTTAACCTCAGTCATTATGGAATGTCCCCTCCATTGGGAGACTCATCTCCTTAGGTCTTTCGTGTTTCTGCACATCTGGTGAGCAGAGGTACTAACTGCCCTTTGTTCCAGATCATCTTTTCAAAGATATTTCTGTAGCGAACAGCCTCAGAAGACAGAGGGAATGTCTCCCTCCAGAGCAAAGGGCAGGCATGCTTACCGTCCATTGTACAAGACTGGCATTCCCTAAGCTCAGGGTTCCTGTCCTATAATATAACCCACTGCTTGTGTAGATATCATCTGGCCCTCCTCACGTCACCCTATGGGCACTGGAACTGAGGGAATCCATACAAAAATGATGATACTATAGTTACTAGTGTTGCTGTAATAATCTACCCTTTATCTCTGATCTAACAGTGTAATATCTTCTGCCAGCATCCATGAAAGAGTTATGCGTTAACTTATCAGCTTGGAAGTAGGATAAGGTCTCAGACCCTTCACAGTTCTTAAAACCCCTCCCTCTCTAAAAATCTCACAAAAACCTGAGAGGCTTCTATAGTACCCAGAAAAACAGACACAGACCTTCAATCTCCCATCCATGTGGTCACAGCAGATGCTTTATGACTGAGGCTCACTTTGTCCAGAGAGGGACCTCGACCCCAATGGCCCTCAATCAAAATAGACAGTGGAATCTTTGCCTTGACTGCAAATCCTGGACCTAGGGTCCAGCCTTCATACTGCCATTCCCCTCTAGCCCTGCTACTCCTGGGTCTGCTGTGACAGAACAGAGTGAAGGTCTCCTCAACGTTAAGATCTTGCCAGTCTCGGAGGATTTCTTCTCTCTCCTGTTCCGTCTCTTCTCTCTCTTTTTCCTGTTCTCTCCTGACCTCCAGGGCACCTTAGTATAATCACCTCAACAAGTTTCGTCTTCCACCAAAAACAGGAAGAGAAGTCCCCTCCTGGGCCATGCTTCCCCTGAGGTAAGTGAACCCAAGGAGTGGCCACCTCCTCTCTAGCACAGGAAAGACAAAACGCAGCTCATGTCTCAATAAAGGATCCTGCCATGACAGTAACCTCCCAGCGTGGTTAATTGTGATTCTGTTCACTTTTTCTACCAGTAGTATCTCTTTACCCCTTTTTTGTATCTTTGGCTTCAGATGTACGCAGGGAATGTTTCTCTTGGTCTCTCCCTCAATTACATTGAGCCAATGGGAAGGAAACTATCTTAGCTTTCTTTCTTCCAGCCCATCAAATTAAGAACATTATCTGAAGTACCACCACAAAGAAATAAACAAAATAATGATGATGATGTGATGATGACGACAATTAACACTCTGTTTGTAACCTACATATATTTCTTCTTCTTGCTTGGCTGGCCCCAACAAAGAAGTTTGGGAAAATGAGCTGAGAGAAAGTGAAACCAATTCTGCTTTAAAAGGATTCTTGGCAATCTTTGGGTTTTGCCTTATTTGCAACCAATTAGGTCAACGCTGATAGACTTTCACCACTGATTTTACTGAAATGTGTATGGCAGTTGACATAACTGCACTGGCAAGATTTCCTACAGGTGCCAACTCTTCTGCTCTCCCAATTTTAAATAAATCTTCAACTCTCTTACTCCCTGAGCAGTCCTGGGTATGTGTCAGCACTTGGTTTTAATGACACAGTCTCCATCTACCTCTCCAGCAAGGCATGGACAATGCATACACCCTTGGGGTTACGAGCTTGTCTAGTTACAAAGAAATGTGGCCCTAGTTATATTTTCAGAGATCCCACATAAATAATTCTAGGCTGCAAAAGAAGCAACTGAATCATCTCTCTCATGTTTTATCCCCCTTGGAATTTGGGGGACTGTAAACTCCCTCTTGCATGAGGGCAGCGTCCTCTTCATGCTGTCTCTCCTAAGCCTAGAACAGTGCTTTGCCCCTAAAAAAGTATTCAATAAATATTTGTTGACTAAATGAATGACTATGTGAATAAATGAATATATTTTAAGAGCTAAAAGATTAAAATATCGTTGGATTCAGATCCAACATGAAAATGCTGCTGTTTTGGTTTTTTATGGAATCAGCCCTTAAATAAATTGTTCCCTGTAAGTTTGGTACTTCAAGCGGGTCCTCTCCTATCAACAAAACAAAATTATTCACCACCTGAACCCTCTAAATATCAGGGTGCTTTCCTTCCAGATGTTTGTTAATGTAATCATGCACCGTGTTTCTCAACAGGGGCACCTCCGCCAGTTTGTCTGGGATAGTTCCAAGCACTGCAGGATACAACCCCATTCCTGTTCCCACTAAATGTCAGAGGTGTTGCCCAGTGTGACTTCCCAAAACATCCCCACTTATTACTCAACGCTCCCCTTCAGAACTGATTCTAGATTTTTATTGGTTGAATCGTATCTAGGACTCCCCCATTTCCTTAAAGATGAAGTTCAAACCTAATCAAACCCGATCAAGTCCTTCATGACTTATTCCGTTGCCACTGGCATTCTTATTTCCTGCGATAGCCCCACATACCCTTGCTTCCAGCATCACCAAGCTCCCTGCCGCCACGCACATGTGCCTTGCTCTTCCCTGTGCCTGGACCTTCACTCATGCTTCTCCCTCTGCCTAGATGTCCATCCAGTCCCTGCCCCCCACACCCACCCAACTAACTAGGACTCATCCTGCAAGGACCGCTCGAGGATCTCCTTGTTTTGGCAGCATGTCCTGACAATCTCTCCATATCGGCCACCACTCAGAAATTTTACACCTGTTTGTTTCATTATCAGTCTCCCCCCGCCACCACCATTGACCACTGGGATCTCTGGTAATAGACAGTTTGGCTTCCCCATTTCTGATTCCTCAGTACCTAACACTACATGCACTAGAGCATACCACGTAACCCACTGAGGTATGCCGTGTGCAGTATGCACATAAAGGATGTCACTCGATAGCAATGCCCTGGGAGCCTGCCACATGTTGGGCTCTGGGAATAAGACTGACATGAGCCCTTCCCTCGTTTCTAGAGGACAGGACAGACATTAAACTAGTAATTTAAAGCGTGGCGTGAATAATAAAAGAGAAGGTACAGAGGGAGGGCTATGGGACAGTAGAACTTGGGGTTCTGTCATGCCTGGGCCCCACAAGGGCAGGATGAGCAGGGTTAGCTGAGCAAGCTTCCTTGCTTGTCCCCTCTCAAGCTTCCTTGAGAATGCCCCCAGCAGAGGCAGGATGTGGAAGGGTCAAGAGTGACACTCTGTTCACTCTCTTTCACAGCTTTATTAATGCATTCGGAGTCAAGTTCTGCAGTCCAGCTCCCTAGGGCAGCACGCAGGGGCCACCGTTCCTGATGCATCTGACTCTGAGCTAGTCACAAATCAGCCTCAGTTCTCATTTCTGTCAAATGGGGATCATGATCTTTCTCTATGATACGTTTGCTATAGACAGGATTATCTATTTAAAGTGCCTAGCACATAGTCTGGCACATAGTAAGAGCCCCGTAAAGATTACCTCTTATCATTTATTATTATTGTTCAACAAGCATTTATGGGCCTGCACACCATGTGCCAGCTACTCACTAATCACGGGATGAAAAAGAAGTAGGATGTGATGCTGGCACTGGAAGGGCAGGAGACAGATGTGAGCGAAAGCAGGCAATGCACACAAAGGAAATGCTCCATGAAACATGGTTTGGGTGGCTGCCGTTGTTGTTGTTAGAAGTAATAATGGTAATAAACTAGCGCAATGGAGTGCCCGCGGGGTTATGGTGGAATCTGGGCGCTCATTCGCCCTCTGCCTTCCCTACTGCTTCCACACCCCACCTGTGATACCGTCCTTATGCCCTAAGCCAGCCCCAGCACCGTCAGCATTAAAGACCTAATACCGGCCACCCCCTCTGTGCACCAGTTTAGCGCTGAATGAATGAGTGTCTTGTCTTGTTTGCTGCTTTTTCACAAGTGGGACTGGAAAAATAGATAGGCCCGTAAATGGTGTGTTCTACAATGTTAAAATAAGGGAAGGGAATGGACCTGGGAGCCTGTTCCAAGGGATCAAAGAAATATGTTTGTCATGAAAAAGTCATATATCAAAACTGGCCAACAAATCATGTGGCATCTTGGAGTCATTTTATTATAGTTAACTTTCCTTACTGTTGGTTAAAAATAGATTTCTCCATCCCTAACCCTGACCAGACATATTAAGTCAGAAAGTCCGTGGGTGAAATGTGGGAATCTGTTTTTAACGTGCTGCCCAAATGATAATTACTAAAGAGAACTTTGGGAAATACTGGCTTGTTCCAGTTACTGCTGCTGAGAACCAAACACACCAAAACTAAGCGGTATAAAATAACAATGTTATTATTTTCACAGATTCTGGGGATCAGTGATTTGGAGAAGAAAAAGGGAGAGTGCTTGTCTCTACTCCTCGGTGCCTGCAAAGACTGCCATCTGAAGGTTCCACTCTGTCAGCCAGCGTGCCCACAGCTGCCTCTCCAGCATGGCAGTCTCAAGCGTGGGTAGATTTCTTTACAAGGTGGCTGGCTTCTCTCAGAGTGAGCACCCCCAGAGAACTGGGTGAACACTGCATGGCCCCTTCTGACTGAGCCTCAGAATCACATGGCATCACTTCCACTACATTCTGTGGGTCAAAACTGCCCACAGACCCACCTAGATTCAAATGGAAGGGACATGATACTGTATAGCACAGGGAACTCTACCTAATGCACCGTGATGTCCTAAATGGGAGGGAAGTCCAAAAGGGAGGGGATACCTGTATGTGTATGGCTGATTCATTTTGTTGTGCAGTAGAGACTAACACAACATTGTAAAGCAACCATACTCCAATAAAAAATGAAAAGAAATAAATAAATAAAAGGGAAGGGAAATGACCCAACCTCTCAATGGGAAGAGTATCAAAGAATTTGGGGCCATGTTTTTAGACTGCCATGTCTTCTTTCAATCCTTAATGTGCACCCATAAACTCTCCTTTTCTTTAGACATTCTTCACATTTGAAAGGTTTTTACAAATACCAGAGCAAGGCTATAGCTTACTGGTTCCTTGGAACCCATCAGTATTCCCAGATGATGCCTGAATCTGCTTATGAGAATATTCTGCTTTGTAAAGTTGCTTCCTAATACCTTCAATTCAGAAGCAGTTCCTGTTAATCGTGCCTTTAAATCCAATGCCATTAATCCATCCTCTCTTTGGACCTCCTCAGAGAGGTTCAGGAACACTAACACCATTTTACTCACCTTTTTGGTTCACATAAAACTAAGAATTAACATCCTTGTAATACACAGGTTATAAATGATGCCTTTTTTCCCTGATATTTCCTATAAAGTATTCAGTCTTACATAAAATATTGTGATCCAAAGTCTACAAGAGATTAAAGGGTGAATTTTCATCCTAATTCTTCATTCACATATACAGTTCTTTTGGCTTGTGTCTGCCTTGTTTATGCATTTGACCATGTTTTATTCATGTTCCTCTATATAATTGTCCCTGCTTATGTCACACAATCCATTCAAATGCCTAAATATTATAAATACACACATAATTTTATACTACTTGGGATTACATAGAAATTAGATGTGTCAGGTTTTTGTATATTTTGATGATATGACGCTAAGATAGTTGAGTCCATAAGTTCAACATTTGAAGCATATTAATCACTTTGTTACAGTAAAATGCACAGATGAAGTCGAACAATAGCAGTCTGTGTGATTGCTCTAGCAAGTTTTATTAGAAATGTGTGTATTTTTCCCCCAAAGCCATCTTCATTTTTTTTTCCTTCTATGTAAAATTGGTTCTGGAAAAAAAAAAGATTCAAATCCACATTGTCATTTTCAAGGAATCCCACTACCTAATATGAGGTATTTTATCACATTGGTAATCATATTCAGACAAAGTTTTTTTTTGGACACGTGAAATTTTCAATTCAGCTCAATGGCTATAGAACTAAATCAGTGCACTGTCACAAATATAACCGCACAGGCCCGATCACACATAACAACCCTTCCATACAGCTCGTCTAATTTGATGTCACTGCCTAAATTACCATGGAGTTTTCAAGAATACTGTGCATTTGTTTTTGAATACACAGCGTATTTTCTTCTAATTACATTCTGATCAGATCTCACAGAGGAAAATACATCTGGCCCATCAATGGCATAAAATGGGTATTTCCTCAGGGGTGCGTAAAGTGAATATAAATCTCCGCTCCTGCCTGAGATTTGCAGAGATGCGAATACACAGGTCACTTGCACGCTGATTTTTCTTTGTGATTGGGGAGCAATGCTTGCAAGCTCTCTGCAGTGTAATGAGATCGTGGGCAGTTTGGCTTACATGTATAAAGGTTTAGCTCTTTTGCAAGTAGTCCCTCTGCCCCTGTACGTTAGGTTCCTACATTGCCTTAATGTACCAGCTTCCCATTTCCATTTATTTGGGGAAAAAAATAAAAGCAGTTATTTCCTTTAGTTTACTCAGACTGAAAGAAAAAAAATCACATATACGCATACAGTTGTGTACTACATAGATGATATTAAATAAATACATTATAGTGGCTTTCATTTTTAATGGCTCGATTTTTTTTCCTTTTGATTGCCTTCACCAATAAAAGTGTAGTCTGTAGAAAAGCACCCTTCTGGATAATCCAGTGTCTCATTTTAACTCATTTTTATCAAGGAATTCCCCCTGCAGCAATCTCCACTGCCAGCCATTAGCCGTGAACATCTGCCCGCAGTAATGACCACTCCTGTGTACATACCTGACTGCCATCTAATTTAGACCTCACCCATAGAACACTAATGCAATGTCTCCAGGGCCAGCTAAATTCTAGACTGTTGGTGCGTTACAATTATCACTTCATTTGGTCCTTGGAAGTGAATTAGGAGCTCCTGAGGTTGAAAATAAGTCAAATGCTTATGCTGGGGACCCTCATCTTACCCGTGTCCAGGCTCATGTATGTTCTGACAGAGTATGTGTCACGTCACAGCCCTCAGAACTTTATTGCAGTTGTGGCCAAAATAACAGACATTTCAATCCAGTCCCTTCCTCTGTACAACTATGGGTATGTTAGTGTGATCACAAAGAAACAAATTTTGTATCAATAAATAGACCGTTTATTAAAATTTGTGCTGACTTTTATTTCTCTTTGACCTGTTTTCTTACTTCTGTGAACAGGTCCCAATTTAAAGGGATTATTTAATTGAAGCAACAGAAATTAAAGGAATAATTTCAAAATTCTCATAAAATGCATCCATATCCCTGTGTTCAGACTCTGAACCTTTTGCCTTTTCTACTAAATTGTAAGGGACTAGAGAGCAGGAGCCATAGAGGGACACTGTATTCTCTACTAAGGTGGAGGGACCATCAGAAGACATTAGTAAGGACAGTCCTAAAATGCCACTTAAAGAATCCACTGAACAAGTGCATTTCTGGAGATGAGAATGGTCAGGAGACTACCACAGGGATCCAGACAAGAAATCATGATGCTTTGACTAACACTGAGGATGTCTCAAGAGATATTTTGGAAAGAGAAGTTATAGGACTTAGATATGGACAGTGACGGTCTAGGAATGAGGCCGACTTTGATCTTGGCTCTGACGTATAAAAATCTTGGAAGTCATCACTCCCATCCTTAAACAAGAAAAATCTGGACTAACTGAAAATCACTTTTCTTGGACCTATCATAGAACTGAGGTAGAAGGGCAAACCACCTCCCTTAAATCTAGAGAGATAGGCACAGCCCGGGGGATAAAACAATCGAAATTAGTTTCCCTGGAGCAAAAGCCAGAGGAGCCATAAACTGGTAGGAAGCTTAACTGGTAATGTTGACAAATTGCTGGAGGCTCAGTGTAGACTGGTGTAAGAGTGAGAGATTCCTGGGGGAGGGATCCTTCCAGAGTTTTCCCTCCAGGAACCCCACCATGTTCTCACAGGGAGAATCTGAGACAGAACTCTTCCCACTCCTAGCCCTGGCATGGGGAGGGGGAGAGCAACTGCTGTGAAACCCACCCAGAGCAATCTCCATAACAAAATCCTAGTCTCCAGAGGAAAGTGTTTCACCTCAGCACAATTTTGAAACCTTATCTCACTTGGGGAAAGGAATTCTCTCCCCTTCCAGCCTCCTCCAGTCTTCCTGTCACACTTAAGGGGAGAAGAGAAAAGCCCATATTCATAAAGAACTAGGCTTCAACGAAACAGATTGGGAAAACTGCAGTCCAGGAGTGGAGCATGGCGCAAGGGGGAAAAAACTATACCACTGGGAGAGGGACAGAAAACCTTGTGAAGGCCACATCCTGGAGACATAGGCTCCTATGAACCTATGACCAAGACTTAGAAGATTATAGAACACACCCCCGCCCCCACACCCTACAACTGCACCAATAGGTTCCAGTATAATAATAGTGGATTACAGCTAAAAGAGGTGAGAGATGCAAACTCTCTCCAAGGAACAGTACATAGGGAAGAGTCAAAACCAAAAGGGTGAACAAAAACAGGGACTAGAGGAAACTCAGTTCTCTGGTACACTCAACTGCTAGCCAGATTAACATACACCCTCCCACTAAAGACCTATTTCTCTCAATTTGTAGCTCCCAATACAACATGCCTGGCTTTCAACAAAAAAATTACTAGGTGTGACAAAAGCCAAGAAAAAATAGTCTGTAGAGAAAAAAACATCATCAGAACCAGACTCAAATATGACACGGATGTTAGAATTATATAGAGAATTTAAAATAACTATAATATGTAAAGGGCTCTAATGAAAAAAGTTAGTAGACAGTATGCAAGAAAAGATGGGAAATGTAAGCATGGAAATGGGAACTCAAAGAACAAATCAAAAGGAAATGCTAGAAATCATAAACACAGTAATAGAAATGAAGAATGTCTTTGACTGACTCATCAGTAGAGGGAGTTGAAGCTCAGCCTCAAGTGATACAGCAGACAGTGCTGGCATTCATTAAGAAAGGGAAATACAGACAGAGGAACCAGCTTAGACCAAAGATGATGTTTTCCGTATTTGACCTGAAAGAGGTGGTTTCCCAGGTAGGTGGTCATGAGTGTTAATAGAGGTGGACTGAAAGTAGACATTCAAAAAAAAAGGAATGGTTAAGACGCCAAAGAATGGCTAAGAAAAATGAGCAGTAAAATTGCACACTGGGTTTGGCATTAGGTGATTACTGGAGATTAAAGCCAGAGCATAAAAGCCAGGGCAGCTTCCATGGGATGCTGGGACAGAACCCAGATTAGAGGGGAAGACAAGTCAAAGGAAGAGAGAAAGTGCATGCAGGGAGCCTGGGCTCGTCTTGCAAAATCTTCTCAGGAATGAGGTATGGTGGGGAAGAAGGACAATAGATTCAGGATGAAGAGTTGGAGAGTGTTTCTATAAATGGGAAAGTTGTGAGACTACTCATAAGTTGAGCATAAAATATTAAATATGTAGTAAGAAAGGGAACAGATTTATGGAGTAAGTATTATTCAAAATTAACTGGTAAAACTGGGACCCTAAATGCAGGAGGAGGAACCACCTTCGGAAAGAAGGAAAGGCCATCTCTTCCACTGAAAGAGCTCTTTCATAGCCAAAGGAGTGAAGGGGGAAGTGAGGCTATGGATACAGATAAATGTGCAGAGGCAACTGGGGGCAAGAAATTGAAAGAATTCATGCAGACTGCTTGATAGAGCCATATTATTCTGTAGACCAGTCATTTTCAAACACTTGACATTTTGTACTTGTGCATCCCCGCAAAATATGTATATTTATGTGTCACACAAATGCCACTGTCAATATTTATTTAACTAAAGCTTAATTTCTTTCTGTATTTAGATTAAAAGGCATTGTATACTACATACACCACGTACCCCAAGATCATTGTGCTCCCTCCCTAGAGCATACATCTTGAAGGTACCAGTCTGCAGCGGATTTTTTTTAAGGTTATGTGAAAGGAACTTGGTCAGCAAAAACCTAAACTCTTCTAATTTAGTTTCTGAATCAACCTGACCACCCACATGGAGCTCAGAGCACCGCACTCGTGCCCACCTACCTTGGAAACCAACTCTTGGTCCTCCAGCATCTATCTTGAGCCAAGCAACATTTGCCCAGTTTCCTATCCCAGCTTCCTCCCCAGACAGAGCTCTTTGATCTGGCAAAGTTATGAACAACATTTAGAGATTCACATCTTCCTAGCTGAAGTCATTCCCTCCAATATCCCTTTCCTGTGCGCGGTGCCTAAAGGCAATCCCCACTTGGTCTGCCCTGGACTTGCAGACAAAAGCCAACAATTCCGAGCTAGTCCACAGCAGTCCTGTGTTGCTGATTGAGCTTTGCTGTCACCTCCCTTGCTGTCAGCTGTCATTCTTCTCTTCCATAAGTATGATTGTGACTTGCAACTTCCCTGCCATCTTCCAGTTTTCTGCTTCTTAGCTTCTCTGGGCTGGGGACAAAAGACACCTGAAGGGCTTCCCTGGTGGCGCAGTGGTTGAGAGTCCGCCTGCCGATGCAGGGGACACGGGTTCGTGCCCCGGTCCGGGAAGATCCCACATGCCGCGGAGCGGCTGGGCCCGTGAGCCATGGCCGCTGAGCCTGCGCATCCGGAGCCTGTTCTCCGCGGCGGGAGAGGCCACAACAGTGAGAGGCCCGCGTACCAAAAAAAAAAAAAAAAAAATGAGGCTAAGTGGGAATCAAGAATAAGAAGTGCTGAGGGGCCCCGGCTTTCATGCAGCGACATGAGTCTCTTGCTTCATATCTTCAAGGCCTTTTCCACTTACTTGTTTGGATCAAAGCTGTGTTCCAGACTGGCCTCTGCATATATGACACATCAGCGTATATATCTTGAGTTTTCTTAAAGCAAAATAAATATCAGCCTTCTTTATGACGCTAGCATCATGATCAAGCTGCAGCAAAATAAACATTTTATTGCCCCCTAAGAACTGGATAGAGGGAAGCTGTTCAAACGTAATGTATTTTCCATCCTGTTTTAGCAAAGTGTATTCATAAAATTAGTATAAATGGTCACAACTTATACACTTATGTTCTTTAAGTTTTTATGTTGGGGGCGGTCCTAATTCTTTCATCTCGTTTCACGTTGTACAATATGAACAAATCGACAAATTGATGACCATCTTCCGGGTGACCCTGACTTGGTAAAACTCAGAGAAGAGTTAAGGAAGCAAATACCCACGCAGCTGATTCCCCAGGAGTGCCCCAGCTACAAAATACAGAAGCGTCTAGTAACTGTTCCATCTGTACCCACTAGCCTCATTTCCATTATAAGCCACAAATGGCAAAATCAATGGGGAGAGATGAAACTGGAAAATAAAGAGGCCTAAAACTGCTGCAAATCACTGCTCTACCCTGGGAGGCCTGAGCAGAAACTCCTTGGAGAGTTTCACTGAGAAAGGCTATGCTATTCAGCCAAACTACTGAGCTTCTCCTCCAGGACCTTACTCCCAGAGTGGACAAATAGGCTCTGGGCAGCTCCCCAACTATCCAGGGAGGGAATAGCATCCCAGGCACCAAACTTCTGTAGGCCCACTCCCAGCAAGACCCCATGCTCCGAGGAAGGGAGAAAAGCACAGCTGCTCTGCTTGGCGATGGCAAATCAGGTGCTCGTCCTTAAAGCCTCCAACCAACAGGATGGGAGACCCCATGGGCAGGCAACAGGTGTATAAAACAGAGAGTGGTGGGGAGGCTTCTCCCAACTCAGGCTCACTTTATTCCCTGAGTAGTTAAATTCCCTCTTGCTGTCAAGGGGAGGGAGTTACCCCAAGGTAGATTGCCTTCCAGCTCCCTGCTGCTCTCTGCAGAAATCTTGGAAATATCCAACTCTCTCTTCTCCCATATTCACTTTTAATTCTGCAATAATTCATTCATCCATTTAATCCAAATATTTAACAAGCTTTTAACATGTGTCAGGTATTTTTCCAGGTGCTAAATCCCTGTACATCCTAGACAGAGAACAGAAAAGCAAATAAATATGTAGTGAAAAAAAAAAGAAAAGAAGTCAGGTGCCATGAAGGA
This sequence comes from Neophocaena asiaeorientalis asiaeorientalis, assembly GCF_003031525.2. Lineage (NCBI taxonomy): Eukaryota > Metazoa > Chordata > Mammalia > Artiodactyla > Phocoenidae > Neophocaena > Neophocaena asiaeorientalis. The sequence continues at coordinate 24,102 of NW_020175261.1, forward strand.
AAATCAACAGGGTTAGGGAAGAGAGAGCAATGGAGACAGAAAGGCCTCTCTAAAGGAGATAAAGTTAGAGCAGGGACATGAAGAGTAAGAAGGAGCAGCCGTGGGCATTAAATTACAGCCTAGTGGGCTTCCCTGGTGGCTTCCCTGGTGGCGCAGTGGTTGAGAGTCCGCCTGCCGATGCAGAGGACACGGGTTCGTGTCCCGGTTCGGGAATATCCCACATGCCGCGGAGTGACTGGGCCCATGAGCCATGGCCGCTGAGCCTGCGCGTCCGGACCCTGTGCTCCGTAACGGGAGAGGCCACAACAGTGAGAGGCCCGCGTTCCACACACACACACAGACAAAAAAATTATAGCCTAGTGACCACAAAGATCTCAGGCCTACAAACTGTGTATTTAGAAAACAACGCTTATATATACAGTATTTCCCAGATTCTGGATATGCAGATTGTCTCCAGAGCCCTTCCCAGGTATCTGCAAACTCTCAAAGCCTTTTTTTAATTCTTCTTGTATATACTTTGGTGGGAGAGTTGGTGACAATGAAGCATTCAAAAGGTGGAAAGTGGAAAGGAAGGAGAAATCAATGGCCCTGGCCAAGACTGCAGCTAGTCACCCTCTATCTTTGACTAGTTATTCTAAGCAACCCCAGTGCTGGTGGCTCTCTTACCCAGTTGCTGACGCACCACATCCAGCCACCACCATCACACTCGTGCACTCCTTAGGGAACACAAGGCACTTCTGCCAAGTGCACATCTTGTTCCTGGACGGGATGTGACCATGAAAGAGTCCAGATTATACAGTCTCACTAAAAGCAGTACAAAGGTAAAAGGAGGTTTTCGTGGGGAAGCAATATTTTGGCTTGTGTTTTGGACAGATAACCAGCAGCAACATGGAGATGGGAAGATGGGTTAAGAGGCTGTGCCTATAATCCAAGCCTATTGACGATGACCTAAGCTAAATCCTTAGCCATAAAGAAACAAAGAGGAAGATGGGTCCTGCTGACTTTAGAGAGGCAGACTCAACAAAGCTCTGCAGCTGTTTGGATACAGGTGAGGTTTCCAACCTAGGACGCTGGGGGATGGTGAAGTTGTGGAAGGGTTCAGAACACAGGAAGACAGGCAGGTCAGAATGGAAGCAGGAGATCATGGGACAGGCTTGGGACACAGTGCATTGGAGTTCCACGTAGTCAAAGCTGTGCCGTAGGTAGCAGGACGTATCCTCTTTCCTGTGTGTTAACACCTTTTGGGCACAGTGCTGTTCAACAAAGTCTCATTAAGCACTGCTGTGTTCCATGCCCAAAGCAATGCTATACACCCATTATTTCATTTCATCCTCTATAGCCTCATCCAGTAGGTTTGTCAGCTCCATGTTGACATATGAGGAAACTGGGGCTCAGAAAGCTTAATTTTCCCAAGGCCAGAGAGCTCTTTGAGCCATGCTCTCCCTGCTACTCATCTCCATAGCAACACCCTAGACACCCCACGCTGGGCTCTCCCATTCTACTCTCATGCTCTGAGTCCTTGGGGAAGGAAGGTGGTCCTCAATTCCTGATGGGTTAGGAATTTAAGAATACCTATGCTTGAAGAACTCAGAAGAAGAGTCCTTCTAAGCCTACCTCACAACCTCGTACCATGGAGAAGCAACAGAGCATAGTGGTGATGGGCACAGACTCTGAATCCATCCTGCTGGGTTTGGATACCTGCTCTGCCAATTACTATCAATAGTTGTGTGACCTCTGGTAGGTTCCTTAACCTCTCTGTGCCTTGCTTTACCCACTTGTAACTAAAATATTAGTACAAAACCAATATTGCTATTGTGAACATTGAGTTAGTATAGAAATAGAAAGTACTTAGAATAATATCTGGCACATGATATGTACTACTTACATGGAGCTAGCTGACAGTCCTGTTGGAATATCTCTAGTGACATCAATTTTACTGCCAGTCTCCTTGAAATGCTGTGTCCTAATGGAAGCAGTCAGGCAACCTGGGCCCTGGTAATAACTAAGATATATCACTATAATTATGTTGTTACTGCTTCTTTTTAACTTTTTTATTTTACCTAATTAAGTCCACACATTGATTCTGCAAAATCTTATTATTAATCTGGTGCAAAGTACCAGATTAGAGGTTGGAAGACCTGAGAAGTGAATCAGAAAAAATACCTGTCCAGAAGTAGCTTACTGTAGTAAGTAAACTCTGTCAAACACAGTGATCAATTTGTCCAAACAAAAAGCCAACTCAGTAAAACCTGTATTTTTGGTCTAAGTTTCTTTTTCCTCAGTCAGAACAAAGACATGGTTCAGAGATGGTAGTTACTGATTGGACATCAACGTGGCATCCCTATACTCTCAAGGAAGCTCAAGTAATCTCCCTCAGGTCCCATGGGGAAATGTGAGCCACAGATGTAAAGTGGCTTAACCAAAGCCACCAGGCTAATTTCCATCATAGGTGGAAACAAAATCAATCGCTCCAGCTCCAAATACAGTGAGCTTACCACTAGACATGCTGACTTGACATTCTGCTCCCCACTCCACTAGGTCACTGCTCAACATGCTTTTTTGATCACGTAACCCTATCAGCAAAAAACAATTGAGCAGACAACACGATATATGTATTATAAATATTCTGCTATACCAATACATTAATTACATTATAAAAACTACAAAACTGTAAATTTAAGAGTTGAGTTTTTTTTTCTTTACCTAAGTGGATCATCTTGTGCATACCTGCAGTGGATGGTCCTCTCACTTTTAGAAACCACAGTGCTGGGTGCTGTCCCAGGAAGCCAGTGGAAATAGTATAGAACAGCTTTTGTGACTGTATTTGTATTCTATTGTCACTGTAATAGACTACCACAAATTCAGTAGCTTAAAACTACACATTTATTTTCTCATGGCTCCATGAGTCAGGAGTCCGGGCACAGCATGGCTCAGTTGGTTCTCTCTAAGAGTCTCACAAGGCTGAAAATCAAGGTGTCTGCAGGGCTGTGTTCCTCTCTGGAGGTACTAGGGGAGAAGTCAGGTCCCTGAGGTTGTAGGACTAAGGTCCCTGTTTCCTCGCCAGCTGTTGGCCAGGGGTTGGTCTCGGCTTCTAGAGACTGCTCATCTTCCCAGGTTTGGGGCCCTTCATCTTCAAAGCCAGCAAATGGTGGGTTGAATCTTTCCCAGACTTCGAATCTCTCTGATTTCCCTTCTGCCTCATCTCTCTGACAGCCAAATCACTTCTCTAAGACTCAATTTCTTCGGCAGAAAAATAGGGAAAATACCATCTACCTCAGATGACTGGTTTGAGGATTCGATGGGAGAATAGATATGAAATTATTTTGAATACTGTGAAGCAACAGATGTGAGGAGAGGTGGGATTTGGGGGGAATTCAAAGGGAAAAGAAAGGACAGGGAAGCTTTTCTCTGCATTTAAGATGATCAGTATGACTCTGATGATACAAGAATAAGAGTCCGAAGAACACTAAAATTAAGGGAGATATTATTTGTAAAAGCATTTTGTAAATGCTATAGTGGTATATAAAAGTTGGAAATTTTTATAAAATATACACCAAATGAAACACAGATTAACATTAAGGCTTATTGAGATTTACCCTGTATCCCCAAAACGATCATAATTTAAAATCGAAATGAGGAAAAACTGAACATGAGCCAGCATCATACCACAGAACTACAGATAAGCAAATACCATTTGGTAAGAACAAGTATGCCCTGGGCTCCACAGATATTGTCATGGAGTCAGTTACTTAACTTCATGCCCCAAATGTAAAATGGGAATAATAATAATAATAGCACCTACCGTAGGGTTGTGAGAATTAAAGAACACATGTAGGATACTTAGCATGGTGCTAGGCTATAAATATTATCTATTATTTCATCATTGAACTCCAAAGAATGAGACTATGATCAATGAATCATAAAGCCAAAAATGTGGCAACCAATAATCTATTGCTAGCTCACAGCCCTTTTAAGACAGTAAAAAGACTCACATATCCCTCAAAAAATAATATGCAAAAAGAATAAAAATATCTTTCAAGTCACTGTAGATAACAGGTATTTTACCCATTATGTACTCTAACCTGATGTTGTGTTTTTGTAGCTTTCAGGACATGGAGCAATCATTCAGCTAAAAGCAAAGGGTTTTATGAATTTGCAGTTCTGGAAGATGCTTCCGGCAGGTGTACCTTCATCCTGAGAAGATTTAGTTAGGGCTTGGTTGCCTAGATTGTTGACACCTGGTGGTTTTTATAGCACATGCTCAACTAAGAGTAATGGCAAAGGAGAGGACCGGGTGTAGACAGATGCATTACACTCTGGGCATGAGTAAACTCTGCATTATCCAGCTGCACGTCACACATTCAAGCATTATACACACCACAGCAACTGTGCCCCAGTCTTGGCAGAATTTCAAGATACTCTGAACTTGAATGCCCCCAAGAGACCTGTTGAGGAACAAAAAGAAAGTAAAAGTAGAGATTTAAAATATCAAATGCCTTACTGCCTGATGTGTTACTGTTTAACAGATGTAATTTAAAACGAAAATCAAAGGACTTTTCCTTTCAATGTGACAGGCCCAAGGGAACTTCTTAAAATAGAAAATATGAAGCAAATCCAAGTTAAGATTCTATGAGAAATGAAAGAAAGAAAGAAAACACTGAAAGAAAAGTCAGTGAAAGAAGAAAAACTATAGGGGGGACCTTGAAGATGGCGGAAGAGTAAGACGCGGAGATCGCCTTCCTCCCCACGGATACACCAGAAATACATCCACACGTGGAACAACTCCTACAGAACTCCTACTGAAGGCTGGCAGAAGACCTCAGACCTCCCAAAAGGCAAGAAACTCCCCACGTAACTGGGTAGGGCAAAAGAAAAAACAGAGACAAAAGAATAAGGACGGCACCTGCACCAGTGGGAGGGAGCTGTGAAGGAGGAAAAGTACAAATTAACCCCAAAAAAGATGTTTAAAAAAAAAAAAAAAAAAAAAGAAGAAAAACTATAAAAGGACAACAATGAGACTTTAGAATGGCTGGAAATTTGGAGGAGACTATTTCAAAAAATGTATTTCTTCATACAACAAATATTAACTAAGCACCTACTATGTATCAAGCACTATGCTAGGAGGCCTCAGAGAGCTAACCTATGGGGGGGAACAAGTAAACATAGAGGGACATTTCATGACAGGTGTAAGTAAAAACAGAATGACAGGGAAAGGCCAGAGGAGGGGCACCTAGCTCTGTGGCATCAGGTAAGAAGGAAGAAGATAAACACAAGAAGACAAACGACCGTCAATAGAAAAGGGAGATAGAGCTGCCCCGACCGAGGGAAAGTCCTTCCTCTCTGGACCTCAGTTCTCCCAGACATAAATGAAGGTTCCTGGGCTGTGTAATCAGCTCAGGAATCCTATGAATACTGTAAGCAGAAGATCATTTTAATTCCTCTCATTCTTCATACTCCACCTTCAATATGTTGGAAATGCTATCAGTGCTACATTCGAAATATATCTCCAGAATCTGACCTCCTCTCTCTCTCCATCCATCATTATCCCTGTGGCCTGAGTCATCATCACCTCTCATCTGGATTGATGCCATGTCCTCCTACCCAGTCTGCTTCTATACTCCATTCTCAAGAGCAGCCAGAGGGAGCCCATTCTCCTGGAGCAGGGCAGTCCTCTGTCCAGAATACTGCAGTGCCTTCCCACTGCCCTCAGGCTCATGGACACAGTATGGTCTCTGCCCCACCCCACCTCCACTCCTGTTACACCCCCTTCCACACTCCTCTCCAGCTGCATTGGCCTATTTGCCATTTTTCCAACACTCTTCACAGGAACCCCTCTCTTTGCTCTAGCAGTTTTTGCTCTTGCCTCAGGTTCGCTCTGCTGATGTTCTCATCTCCCTCAAAGCTTTTCTCAAATTTTGTAACTGAGCAGGACGCTATGGGGCCTTCCTGGGACAGACCCCTCCCCCATATCCTCTGCTTTAACTCCTCTCTTAAGTAGCCTAGAAAATAGTATCTGACGCATGTTTCCTGAGTTGTTTTACAGATTCGAAAACCCCCACCAAATGGAAGATGTTAACCACTTGATGACCATGAACATGTAGCCCCCAGGCTCCCCAGCCTGGAGCCTAAAGACTGATAACGTTAACCCCTGTTACTTCACCATCAGCCAATCAGAGGGTTGTGCATGAGCTGATCACATACCCTGGGATGCCCCTCCCCACCTTGCCTTTAAAAATTCTTTGCTGAAACCCATGGGGAGTTCGGGTGTTTTGAGCACTAGCTACCCTGGACTCCTTGCTTGGCACCTGCAATAAATGCTGCACTTTCCTTCACCACAACCTGGCGTCAGTAGATTGTCTTTACTGCACGTGGGGGAGCAGACCCAAGTTTGGTTCAGTTACAATTTCACATTCTCTGTGAGGCCTACTCTGACCATCTAGGAAACCCTACAACCTATGCCTACACTCCTGTTCGTCCTCATCATCTGATAAGTTACTTATTTGTTGTGTGTATTGCTTACTGTCACCCTCCTCCCCTCTAGAATGGAAACTCCAAGAGGGCAGGGATCTCTGTGTGCTCTGCTAACCACTAGCCACTGTGTCTTAGAACAGTACCTAGGACACAATAAGCACCTGGTAAGTATTTGTTGAATGAGTGAATACACCAATCTAAAGACAGATAAAAAAGCAAGCAAATCACAGGATCTGCTGGGAAGACTCCTGGTCACCCTTTTCTTCACCCAGCTCACTGTGCAGTCTAATAGAAGACAGGAGGGGAGAAGACTGGGCGCTCACAGAACCAGTGCACCAGAGAGCATGGCAGAATGGAAGAATACAGCACAGGGTGTCTGAAACAGGATTTCAGTTTTGATTTTGCCACTACTGTGTGACCTGGGCTTCAATTTTCTTGTTTATAAAAGGAGAGGTTAGGTTAGATCAGGAAGAGGCAAACCTCTGCCCTCGGGCCAGATCCAGCCCACTTCCCTGTTTTTATAAACAAAGCTTTATTACAACCACGCCCATTCATTTACATATTGTCTAGGGCTGCTTAATGCCACAGCTGCAGAGCTGAGCAGTGATGACGGAGACAGTACAGTCTGCAGAGCCTAAAACACTTACACACCCGAACCTTTACAGAAAAAGTCTGCCAACCCCTGGGCTAAACCACCAGCATGTAAGAGCCAGAAAAGCAGACTTTGTTTTGTTCACCACCTTCCCCCCAGCAGTTAGACCTGTGCCTGGCATATGGCAGGTATTCAATACGTATTTGAAGAACTCAGAGGTTTTCAGGCTACTTCACTGAGCCTTGAGCAGGTTAAATAATAAGAGCAGTAGCTGATAGTACCACATGCAAGGAACAGCCTAAGCATTTAACTTATATCAACAACCCCATGAGAAAAGTTTTATTCTTATCACCCCCATTTTATAGATGGATAAACTGAGGCAAAAGAGGATTAAGTAACTTGCCCTTCTAAGTAAGTGGGACAAGTTGGGACCTGAACCCAAGCAGTCTAATGCCACAGTTCATACTTGTAACCACACTGCCTCTCACCTGGCCAAAGGGACAAGGACAACTGCTTGTTTATCTGTTTTGTCTGGTGGCTTCTACACTTGCTTTTCCTTAAAGAAAGGACCTCTAAATTTTTTAAAGTTTGAAAATCACTGAACTGAATCTAAGTCACTTTAACACTCTAAAATCTAATTTTAGCAGAGCTACTCTAAAGAAAAAAGTTAATAAAATTGCAACCTGTGCCCCGACCTTCCCTCTTCACACACAGGGCCCAAAAAACATTGTTACATGAGTCCACGGCAGGACACCACACGCCCTGAACTGCAGAAGATGGAGAAGACTCACTGCTTCTCAAAGAAAGAATAACTAAAAAAAACAATTATAACTTTTATATCCATTGCACTCTCCAAAAAATATAGGAAAGAACAGATTCAAAGGGAATTAGAATCTAATTCAACTTTTAATTGATTCACTTATTGCAGAAGCTTAGAGGATGAGCTGGAAAGGTGCATAGCACATGAAGAATTCCAAAGACTGAATCTGCAGCTGGTAAAAGCATGGAGTGGCATGAAATTTCACTCCAAATTCCAAGGCTCCTGCTCTTGGCCCTAAGCTGCTCTTATTTTTCAGCATGTGAGCACATGTTTTCCAACACAGAGACATCAATAAGTCAGGCCACGGATAATCTCTAGGTCATTAATTAAACCCTGTGTACAGGCATGCACACGATATAATCATACATAGCATACAGAGCCATAAACACTACGTGGAACCAGCAACTACAAATTATGAGCATATAATTCCCTTGAGCTTCATAAACCATAAAAATGAAGCTCAAGTGGTTTGCGCAGTCATTTGAATCCCAGAAGGAAATGCAGCACCGTGATTCAAAAGTTGCTTATTGTTTACTTTTATATAATGGATGGATCCTACTTCTCAATTCACGCGTGCCCTCCTCCCACTGGGGCCATCCATCCTCATCCATCCATCCTGACTCTCCCTGTCAGCCATCCCCTCCCAGCCTGGCTTCCCCCAAGCTCTCCCCTCTTCACAGAAAAGGCTCCTCCATGGCAGGAGCAGAGACAGCAGCCTGGTGGGAGTCTGGGGCTTCTCATCTTACCAGCAAATTTGAACAATTCACAAGAGCAGTGTAACTCTGTGAATCGTCAATAACTGTTTTTCATGGGACACAGCATACGTAACGCTGCATTCCATGTATTATGACCCACTTATAGATTTGGAAAAACAATGGTTATTGAGCATTAATTTCTTTGTTATTGTTTTAAATGATTTCTTCCTATTCCCTTGTCCTCAAACTCAAGTCTCCACTCAAAACTATGATATCCTCTCCTTAAATCCTACACATTCATCCACTTATTAACCTAACAATAAGAAAACAAATATTTAGTGATCAGTGATTATGTACTTACAAATGTGCAGTAATCAGAAAGATGTTTTCTTCTCACAAGAATGTGCAATCTGGCTTTAAAGTAAAATAAAATAAAATACACTGCAGAGCATGGGAATTGGAGTCAGGTAAACCAGGGTTATATCTGAATTCTGCTGCTTCTTAACTGTGTGGTATTAGGTGTGACAATTTCTGACAGCAATACTTTTCTCATCAGAATAAGTGAAAATGGTAAGATTTGCTTCTCTGAGTTGCTGTGAGAGTTCATAACATATACCTCTTACTTGCTACATGCCCTTGGGTAAGTTACGTAACTACTCAGTGCCTCCGTTTCCTCAGTCTGTAAAATGGGGACTATAAGTGTTCTTCTCCTAAGGTTATTCTGAGGATCAAATGTGTTACTACATGCAAAACATGCAGAAGAGTACTTGGTACATCATAAGTGCTCAGTAAACGTTAGTGGCTCTGATTGTTTCTCTACATGAAGTGCCTATTCCATACCATTTAGTAGGTGTTCAAAGTATTATAAAATAATATCAGTAATAAATAAGAAGTTATTTCATGCCAAATTGTGTACAGACTAAAATAATTTTTTAAGCAGAGAAACGCTCCCCAAAGAAGTGAACACAGGGACTCAAACACTATACATCCACATTAAAAGCAGCATCATTCACAACAGCCAGAATGCGGAAGAAACCCAAGTGTCCACTGACAGGTGAATAGGTAAACAAAGGTGGTACATACATATAATGGAGTTTTACTCAGCCTTAAAAAGGAATGAAATTCTGATGTATGCTACAACATGGATGAAACCTGAAGACATTATGCTACATGAAAGAAGTCGGTCACAAGAGCACAAATATCGTATGATTCCACTTACATGAGGTACCTAGAGAAGTCAAATTTATGGAAACAGAAAGTAACAAGGTGGCTTCCAGGAGCTGGAGAGATGGGGTATAGAGTTTCAATCTGGGGAAGATGAAAAATTTCTAGAGATGGTGGTGATGGTTGCACAACAGTGCAAACGTATTTAATGCCACATTGTACACTAAAAAATAATTTAAACGGTAAATTTTATATTATGTAACTTTACCACACAGAAAAGTTTAGAAACAGAGGGCACTGTAAAGAGGGCCCAAGAAGTCTAGGAAGTCTCCTTAGAGCAAGTGGCACAATAACTGCACCTTAAAAGATAGAAAGATCTGGGGAAATGTCATGTTTCCATGACATGACATGACTTACGTCAAGTGAGGGGGACATGCAAGTGAGGGCCCGGTTGGGAAAGAAGCAAGACGGCACGAGGCAGGCCCAGCCGGAGGCGGGCTCTCTGCTGACTGGGGAGAGCGGGACCACGGTGAGGAGGCCTGGGTGCAGCCCACACCTCCTCCTTCCTGCCAAGTTACCAGCGCCCACCCTCAAGCCATCCTGTGCTAACTTCAGAATTCATGCCACCTCTCAGACGGGTACCTTTCATCTCTCTTCACAGTTCCTCTTCCTTGGAAATCCCTTTGTTCTGATGAATTCCACTCCCTGAAGACCAGGTTCCAAGGTCACCTCCTTGGCAAAGGCTTCCCTGACTCCGGAACTTCCCCTACACTTTCTCTCAACAAGAACCAATGCTCTTCGAAAGTGGGGCTTTTATCTTTTTCCTATGTCCAGGTCCTGGCACCATGCTGGACGCACTGTTGGTGCTCAATAAATTTGTGTGGAGCAGGTGAATCCTGGGGAAGCTCAATCAGTGGAGCTGAGACTCGATGCACTGGGTACTGGTTAAGACAGGGAGGTGATGATGTGAGTGGGGATAAAGGAAGGATGAGTCCCCAAACAAGCACACACAATGGATTGGAAGGGCTGAGAGACTGAGTCCAAGGAAGCAACCAGGAGGACCATGCCCAAGTCCAGGCAGGAAGATATGGGGGTCTGGATTAAGTAATTATGATGAGGATGGAGAGAACTATTTAGAGAACCCCCCCCCAAGTAACTGATCAAAAATGAAAAGTCAAGAGCATTGATAAAGTTTTTTAATGGGTTAATTTTTTTTTTTTTTTTTGCGGTATGCGGTCTCTCACTGTTGTGGCCTCTCCCGTTGCGGAGCACAGGCTCCGGACGCGCAGGCTCAGCGACCATGGCTCACGGGCCCAGCCGCTCCATGGCATGTGGGATCTTCCCGGACCGGGGTACGAACCCGCGTCCCCTACAGCGGCAGGCAGACTCTCAACCGCTGCGCCACCAGGGAAGCCTGGGTTAAACTTTTTACTGTGGATGGTTGAAATTATATGGCTTCATTGATTGAGACCTAGAGAATGGCAGGATGAAGATGTTTCATGGGCAGAGTTCTGGTTTCCCGTGAAGCTGAGTCTCTGTGTTTACAGGAAGAGGAGAATGACAAGAAGTCCTGCCCGAAGAGTCACTCACACATCACTCTCCAGGCTGCTACCTTTTCAACCTATTCCAGGCCCCTTCCTTTGTTATCCCATCTTTAAAGGCCCCTGTCTTCACAAAACAAAGAGACTAGTCTTCAAAGCTACTTCATTACCAGAACTTAAAAAATAAAAATTAAGTTCAGTTATATATAACATTCAGTAGGAGATGAGTAGAAGGAACTTAACATACCTCCTTGAAGGAAAGAGTAACCTGGTCTAAACACCAGAAGAGTATATTTTACGGTCCCTGTGTGACTCTAAACAAGGGAGACACATCCCCTACTTACCCTCTCCCCACTGTGGTGGCCTCTGGGTCAATGCTAACTTTGGCCTCCTGCCTGCCAATCAGACTGACCAGAAAAATGCCATAGCTTAGAGGACTCACATGCTCTAACAGAAATAATCCAAGGTGCCTTCTAGTTTCCTCTTAAGGGACATTGATTATTTGCCAATATACATACTGCAGCTTTGCAACAAGAAATTTTTGCTTCAGATAGTGGGAAGCTCCTGGTCTAAATATACATTGGTGGTGAGCACAGTTATGTCAGGGAATCATGACAGGGCAACAGACGGATGCTCTTATCTCTGCCTTCAGGAGATGACTATCTCACTATTATCACCCTCCAACACAAAGGGGGAAACTGAGTCCCCTGAAAACAGGCTTTCCCACTGAGGGTACACTGATTGACGCGGACAGCACCACTGCAGTGCTAGGAGCAACCTCAGAACACCAAAAGGCTACATATGGCCAAAAGGCTATGGAAAAATAAGCAGAATTGTTTAATAATTAAATCAGTATTATGTCAGTGCTGGACTTCCTTCGGGAAAAATTATTTCTCAGACAATCAACAAATAATTTGAGATGGGTGGACTACCTGCCGACTAATAGAGATTTTCACAAAACTCAAGTCATGAAACTAAAAAGGAACGTAAGTCACCATCAGTTTATTTATGTTATTCATACCATTCTAATTGTAAAACTCGATCTAAAGATGATCATCCCAGCAGGGTTACGGAGGTTCCATCTCAGTGCTTGCCACGGTTTCCAAAGACACATGTGCTCCTGCCTGCCCTTCCCACATACAGAGCCGCTCGCTGGTCCCCCAAGAAGGTGACAAAGAGTTGTTCTCCCCCTTCAATCCCTGCATCACTAGAACCACTAAACATAGACTCTCAGGATTTTAAGCCTAGGAGAGCACTCATTTACTAGTTCTCTCCCAGAAAATACAAACAAGGATCATAGAATGAATTCTGGAAACACTCATTGATTTCTAAATGCTGGTCCTAGGACCTGTGACCATTAGGATGACATTTTTTACCAGTCCAAGGAAAAATGAGGAGAATAAGGATGATGGGATGAGTTTTCCAAAAGATAAATTTGTTGAATTTAAAGAACTGGATTTTTTTTTCTGATAATATACACTTCCTATATACACAGATGTGAATGTCATTTTATTCACAAAATGAAGGTAACACATCATACTAGATTTTTTAATATCCTTACAAAATATGATTGTCAATCCCCAAACATTGTTTTTGAAATATTGTTAGCTGATGAGATTTAATAGATTGGGAACTGTCCACTTGTCTAGCTTTCCCTTCTTTGCTTTAATCTTTGGGGCCACGGGCGCACTCCTCAGCTCACGGTGCACAGCCGTCATCAATCCGCACAAGGCTCCCCTTCCTGCATCAGCTTACCCTCATCCCTGCTCCACATTCCTCCTCCACTCCACCAGCTAAGTGCCCACCTCATAATGGTTACTGAAAAAGATAAGCAACAGTCCATGCACATTAAAAGAGTATTTACACACAAGCAGCATCATTTATTTTATAAGTACCTATACACATCCAAGAACCTACATCAGTTCTCTCATTTTATGAATAAAGTAATTGAGGACCAAAGAAGTGAAGTGATTTGCCCTTGGTCACAAGAAGGTATAAGCCATCTTGTACACCCTCTATTTTTCAATAAGGTTTCTGGCCATTTCCCTAAAAGAAAATACACATATACACACTTTTTAAAATTTCTGAAAGAAATAAAATTAATTGCCCTCGTTCATTGAAATACTCATTAAATCTCAAAATCAAAACTTCCTATGAGTCTAGCTATTTCTATAAGGTTATACTGATCACTTGAAAGGTCTTGTGGACTTGATTCATCTAGGATATCATGAGTTGGAAAACAATTTAATAGGCATATTTTTAATGTGATATACATAAGTTTGCTTTAGGGATCCTCAGAGGTGTTTTTGTTAAAAAAAAAAAAAAATCAGGGACCATTTTAACCAAACAATCTAGAAACTCATTTAGGATGCCTCTTAGCTCACCCCATTTTTTTAAACCTTGAGTCCTATCTTCTCTGGCATCTCCTTTCCAGATCCCAAGAGAAAGCATTTTCCTCAAGTCCCACCACCACCACTTGCATTCTATTTTCTACCTTCAAGGTTGGCTTTAGAAAGTGTCTCCTTTAGATACATCAGAGTCAGACTCCCCCACGGACATGTCCAGCTGAAGCCACAGGCTGGAGCACTGCACAACTCTTTTCTCACACCCCCATTAGAATTCATGAAGCAACTGATTCTAGTATATGCACCCAAAATATTTAATTTGTTACTTCCAAGTACAAATCATAGAGTAATTTCATCTAAGTGTTTATAAAATACTGTAAAGTAGCATCCTATTGTTACCCGCCCTTCATCTACAAGAAACGATGCCTTCATTGATGGGCTACCTGCCCCATAGGTTCTGACAAAGGAGATGGCTTAATTGAAGACTTGTTTATTTTATAATGAATAGCAGAAAAAGGGTCCCGTTCTTGGCTTGGAGATTCCAAATTTAAACTGAAATCCCTCTAAAAGCCAGTAACCAATTCTATGACCTAACAGAGCCCAGCAGTATATCACTGCAAGCCTGTAAAGCCACAGGCAACCTTGAACATCCGTACTATGTCAAGAGCTTTAGTACTCCTTGGTTGAGAAGTGTCACAAGAATTAGGTTCTCTAATCACCAGCCTGAGACTAACACTGTGGAGTTTATTTCAGCAGAAGTGATGTTATTTCATAGCAAGAATGGCTTTCACTGCTGTATGAAAGAAAACTTCCTTGCATTAACCATTTGCATCCACCACTAATTATAACCATCCAACTTCTTTCTACAAACCACTCTCTGATCGCAGCAGGACTACCCACTATTAAAATGCTTATTGGTTAGATTCCTTCTTCTATGGCTTTTCTTAGACCTCACCCTGATGAAGTAAGCTTTAGTCTCTTACATATTGCTTCTACTGTATTTGTAAAAAATAAATCTTCAGATAAAGTACTCTATGTTTTAAAAGACAAAACAGAGACCTTCAAGATGGTGGAGGAGTAAGATGTGGACATCACCTTCCTCCCCACTATTACATCAGAAATACATCTACATGTGGAACAACTCATACAAAACACCTACTGACCACAGGTAGAAGACCTCAGACTTCCCAAAAGGCAAGAAACTCCCCATGTACCTGGCCGTGTGGCTGACAGGGTCTTGGTGCTCTGGCCAGGTGTCAGGCCTGTGCCTCTGAGATGGGAGAGCCGAGTTTAGCACATTGGTCTACCAAAAACCTCCTGTTTCAACATAATATCAAACAGCAAAAGCTCTCCCAAAGATCTCCATCTCAATGCTAAGACCAGCTCCACTCAAAAACCAGCAAGCTACAGTGCTAGATACCCTATGCCAAACAACTAGCAAGACAGGTACACAACCCCACTCATTAGCAGAGAGGCTGCCTAAAATCATAAGGTCACAGACACCCCAAAATACAACACCAGACACTGTCCTGTACACCAGAAAAACAAGGTCCAGCCTCATCCACCAGAACACACGCACCAGTCCCCTCCACTAGGAAATCTCACAACCCACTGAACAAACCGTAGCCACTGGGGGTCAGACACCAAACACAACAGGAAATACGAACCTGCAGCCCCTGCAGACTGTGAAAAGGAGACCCTGAACACAGTAAGTTAAGCAAAATGAGAAGACAGAGAAACACACCGCAGATGAAGGAGGAAGGGAAAAACCCACCAAACCAAACAAATGAAGGGGAAATAGGCAGTCTACCTGAAAAAGAAATCAGAGTAATGATAGTAAAGATGATCCAAAATCTTGGAGATAGTATGGAGAAAATAAAAGAAACATGCAACAAGGACCTAGAAGAACTAAAGATGAAACAAGCAATGATGAACAACACAATAAATGAAATTAAAAATTCTATAGCAGGAATCAATAGCAGAATAACTGAGGCAGAAGAACGGATAAGTGACCTGGAAAATAAAATAGTGCAAATAACTATTGCACAGCAGAATAAAGAAGAAAGAATGAAAAGAATTGAGGACAGTCTCAGAGACCTCTGGGACAAAAATAAATGCACCAACATTCTAATTATAGGGGTCCCAGAAGAAGAGAGAAAGAAAGGGACTGAGGAAATATCTGAAGAGATTATAGTTGAAAACTTCCCCAGTGTGGGAAAGGAAATAGTCACAAGTGCAGGAAGGGCAGAAAGTCCCATACAGGATAAATCCAAGGAGAAACATGTGCCAAGACACATATTAATCAAACTACCAAAAATTAAATACAAAGAAAAAGCATTAAGAGCAGCAAGGGAAAAACAGCAAATAACATACAAAGGAATCCCATAAGGTTAACAGCTGATCTTTCAGCAGAAACTCTGCAAGCCAGAAGGGAGTGGTAAGACATATTTAAAGTGATGAAAAGGAAAAACTTACAACCAAGATTACTCTACTGAGCAAGGATCTCATTCAGATTTGACAGAGAAACTAAAACCCTTGCAGACAAGCAAAAGCTAAGAGAATTCAGCACCACCAAACCAGCCTTACAACAAATGCGAAAGAACTTCTCTAGGCTGGAAACATAAGAGAAGGGAAAGACCTACAATAACAAATGCAAAACAATTAAGAAAATGGTAATAGGAACATATATATTTATAACTACATTAAATGTAATTGTATTATGCTCTAGCCAAAAGACATAGACTGGCTGAAGGAATCAAAAACAAGACAGGTATATATGCTGTCTACAAGAGACCCACTTCGGTCCTAGGGGCACATACAGATTGAAAGTGAGGGGATGGAAAAAGATATTCAATGCAAATGGAAATCAAAAGAAAGCTGGAGTAGCAATTCTCATATCATAAAACATAGACTTTAAAATAAAGACTATTACACAAGACAAAGAAGGACACTACACAATTATCAAGGGATCAATCCAAGAAGATATAATGATTGTAAATCTTTATGCACCCAACATAGGATCATCTCAATACATAAGGGAAATGCTAACAGCCATAAAAGGGGAAATCAACAGTAACACAATCATAGTAAGGACCTTTAACACCCCACTTTCACTAATGAATAGATCATCCAAAATGAAAATAAATAAGGAAACAAAAGCTTTACATAATACATTAAACAAGATGTACTTAATCGATATTTATAGGACATTCCATCCAAAAACAACACAATGCACTTTCTTCTCAAGTGCTCATGGAACATTCTCCAGGATAAATCATATTCTAGGTCACAATCAAGCCTTGGTAAATTTAAGAAAACTGAAATTGTATCAATTATCTTTTCCGACCACAAAGGCTATGAGACTAGATATCAATTACATGAAAACATCTGTAAAAAATACAAAATCACGGAGGCTAAACAATACACGACTTAATAACTAAGAGATCACTAAAGAAAGTAAAGAGGAAATTAAAAAAATACCTAGAAACACATGGCAGTGAAAAACAGCACGACCCAAAACCTTTGGGATCAGCAAAAGCAGTTCGAAGAGGGAAGTTTATAGCAACACAATCCTACCTCAAGAAACAACAAGCATCTCAAATAAACAACCTAAACTTACACCTAAACAATTAGAGAAAGAAGAACAAAAAACCCCTCAAAGTTAGCACAAGGAAAGAAATCATAAAGATCATATCAGAAATAAATGAAAAAGAAATGAAGAAAACAATAGCAAAAATCAATAAAACTAAATGCTGGTTCTTTGAAAAGATAAGCAAAATTGATAAACCACTAGCCAGACTCATCAAGAAAAAAGGGAGAAGACTCAAATCAATAGAATTAGGAATGAAAAAGAAGAAATAACAACTGACACTGCAGAATTACAAAGGAACATGAGAGATTACTACAAGCAACCATATGCCAGTAAAATGGACAACCTGGAAGAAACGGACAAATTCTTAGGAAAGCACAACCTTCTGAGACTGAACCAGGAAGAAAGAGAAAAGATAAACAGACCAATCACAAGCACTAAAATTGAGACTGTGATTAAAAATCTTCCAACAAACAAAAGCCCAGGACCAGAGGGCTTCACAGGCAAATTCTACCAAGCATTTAGAGAAGAGCTAACACCTATCCTTCTCAAACTCTTCCAAAATACAGCAGAGGGAGGAATACTCCTAAACTCATTTACGAGGCCACCATCACCCTGATACCAAAACCAGACAAAGTTATCACAAAGAAAGAAAACTACAGAACAATATCACTGATGAACATAGATGCAAAAATCCTCAACAAAATACTAGCAAACAGAATCCAACAGCACATTAAAAGGATCATACACCAGGATCAAGTGGGGTTTATCCCAGGAATGCAAGGATTCTTCAGTATATGCAAATCAATCAATGTGATAAACCATATAAACAAATTGAAGTAGAAAAACCATATGATCATCTCAATAGATGCAGGAGAAGTTTTTGACAAAATTCAACACCCATTTTTGATAAAAACCCCCAGAGAGTAGGCACAGAGGGAACTTACCTCAACATAATAAAGGCCATATACAACAAACCCACAGCCAACATCGTTCTCAATGGTGAAAAACTGAAAGCATTTCCTCTAAGATCAAGAATAAGACAAGGTTGTCCACTCTCACCACTATTATTCAACATAGTTTTGGAAGTTTTAGCCACAGCAATCAGAGAAGGAAAAGAAACAAAAGGATTCCAAAATGGAAAAGAAGTAAAGCTGCCACTGTTTGCAGATGACATGATACTATATACAGAATCCTAAAGATGCTACCAGAAAACTGCTAGAGCTAATCAATGAATTTGGTAAGGTAGCAGGATACAAAAATGATGCACAGAAATCTCTTGCACACTTGTACACTAATGATGAAATATCTGAAAGAGAAATTAAGGAATCACACCCATTTACCACTGTAACAAAAAGAATAAAATACCTAGGAATAAACCTACCTAAGGAGACAAAAGACCTGTATGCAGAAAACTGTAAGACACTGATGAAAGAAATTAGAGATGATAAAAACAGATGGAGAGATATACCATGTTCTTGGATTGGAAGAATCAACATTGTGAAAATGACTATACTACCTAAAGCAATCTACATATTCAATGCAATCCCTATCAAACTACCAATGGCATTTTTCACAGAACTAGAACAAAAAATTGCACAATTTTTATGGAAACACAAAAGACCCCAAATAGCCAAAACAATCTTGAGAAAGAAGAACAGAGCTTGAGGAATCAGGCTCCCTGACTTCAGACTATACTACAAAGTTACAGTAATCAAGACAATATGGTACTGGCACAAAAACAGAAATATAGATCAATGGAACAGGATATAAAGCCCAGAGATAAACCCACGCACATATGGACACCTTATTTTTGATAAAGGAGGCAGAATATACAATGGAGAAAAGACAGCCTCTTCAATAAGTGGTGCTGGGAAAACTGGACAGCTACATGTAAAAGAATGAAATTAGAACACTCTCTAACACCATACATAAAAATAAACTCAAAATGAGTTACAGACCTAAATGTAAGGCCAGACACTATCAAACTCTTAGAGGAAAACATAGGCAGAACACTCTATGACATAAATCACAGCAAGATCCTTTTTGACCCACCTTCTAGAGAAATGGAAATAAAAACAAAAATAAACAAATGGGACCTAATGAAACTTCAAAGCTTTTGTACAGCAAAGGAAACCATAAACAAGACTAAAAGAGAACCCTCAGAATGGGAGAAAATATTTCGAAATGAAGCAACTGACAAAGGATTAATATCCAAAATTTACAAGCAACTCATGCAGCTCAGTATCAAAAAAAGAAACAACCCAATCCCAAACTGGGCAGAAGACCTAAATAGACATTTCTCCAAAGAAGATATCCAGATTGCCAACAAACACATGAAAGGATGCTCAACATCACCGATCATTAGAGAAATGCAAATCAAAACTACA
>NW_020175261.1:48802-63744 GCF_003031525.2 Neophocaena asiaeorientalis asiaeorientalis
CAGATTGCCAACAAACACATGAAAGGATGCTCAACATCACCGATCATTAGAGAAATGCAAATCAAAACTACAATGAGGTATCACCTCACACCAGTCACAATGGCCATCAGCAAAAAATCTACAAACAATAAATGCTGGAGAGCATGTGGAGAAAAGAGAACCCTCTTGCACTGTTGGTGGGCATGTAAACTGATACAGCCACTAAGGAGAACAGTATAGAGGTCCATAAAATACTAAAAATATAGACACCATAGCAAAAAATCTACAAACAATAAATGCTGGAGAGCATGTGGAGAAAAGAGAACCCTCTTGCACTGTTGGTGGGCATGTAAACTGATACAGCCACTAAGGAGAACAGTATAGAGGTCCATAAAATACTAAAAATATAGACACCATACAACCCAGCAATCCCACTACTGGGCATATACCCTGAGAAAACCATAATTCAAAAAGAGGCATGTACCACAATGTTCATTGCAGCTCTATTTACAATAGCCAGGACATGGAAGCAACCTAAGTATCCATCAACAGATGAATGGATAAAGAAGATTTGGCACATATATACAATGGAATAGTTCGCATCCATAAAAAGAAACGAAATTGAGTTATTTGTAGTGAGGTGGATGGACCTAGAGTCTGTCATACAGAATGAAGTAAGTCAGAAAGAGAGAAAAACAAATACAGTATGCTAAAACATGCATATGGAATCTAAGAAAAAAAACAAAGGTTCTGAAAAACCTAGGGGCAGGACAGGAATAAAGATGCAGATGTAGAGAATGGACTTGATGACATGGGGAGGGGGAAGGGTAAGCTGGGACAAAGTGAGAGAGTGACATGGACATATATACACTACCAAACGTAAAACAGATAGTGGGAAGCAGCCACATAGCACAGGGAAATCAGCTCGGTGCTTTGTGACCACCTAGAGGGTTGGGATAGGGAGGGTTGGAGGGAGACACAAGAAGGAGAAGATATGGGGATATATGTATATGTATAGCTGATTCACTTTGTTATAAAGCAGAAACTAACACACCTTTGTAAAGCAATTATACTCCAATAAAGATGTTAAATAAATAAAAGACAAAGCAGCATTAAAACTGAACAGATTTCTCATGGAATTTGATCAGTTTAGCCACATAATCACTAATCTGATCTTTACACCAATTAGAAAAGAATGTCTTTGTTTTCTTCTGGTTTAACTATTTGTTGGAAGGGAGGAAGGAAGGAAGGAAGGAAGGAAGGAAGGGAGGAAGGGAGGGAGGGAGGGAGGGAGGGAGGGAGGAAGGAAGGAAGGAAAGAAGGAAGGAAGGAAGCGATGGTCCAATGCCCATCTGGCCTTGAAGGCAGGATGTGTGTCCCCTACTTGTGTACCTTGTCTTATATTTCCCCTCTCAGTAGGAGCCCAGAATTGTGCACACACACTGATGATCTTTTTTCCAATCCAATTTCCCACCATTCTGAACAACCTTAAACTAGGTTGCTCATCAGACAATAAGCAGAGGCACCTGGCAATCCAGAGAAGCCCACAGTGTCATGATGCCTGACTTAACCTCTGCATCCATAGCTTTTCCAACATTTACTAACCATGTGGGTCAAAAGCTACATTACCAACCACAGACAAAGCTGCAACATCAGCAGCAGCTGTCTCCCTCTTCCAGACTACTGCCAGCCTTAAGAACTGGTGAGTAGAAGAATGGAAGGGAATAGAATGGAATAGAATAGAATAGGATAGGATCGGATAGGATAGGATAGGATAGGATAGGATAGGATAGGATAGGGTAGGGTAGGGTAGGATAGGATAGGATAGGATAGGATAGGATAGGATAGGGTAGGATAGGATAGGATAGGATAAGATAGGGTAGGGGAGGGGAGGGGAGGGTAGGGTAGGATAGGATAGGATAGAATAGCTCTTCATCCTTCCTGGAGATACAAGCCTCTTTGATTAAATAAATATAAAATCTATTAAAACAGTGCTTCATAATGTTACCTCACAGTTTTTTTTTTTCTTGTCACTTATGTTACAAGCAGCATGGATACCTTTAGCCTAAAATGACATGTGACTTGAGAGTAGGAAAAATGGCACACAATTCTCCCTAAGAAAAGATAAATGATTGTGAAAATAGATAGGTGTGGAGACAGACGAATGTAATTTTCATCCTTTAAAAGAAAGAGAGAAAGCGAGCGAGAAACAAAGCAATATTGCTGGAGTCCTGGGTGACCCGCACAGATCAAATTATACAGGATGGGGTAATATGATTGCCCGTTCTCAAATCAGCCGGGCGGATGTGCCGCTGCTTTTGCGTGAGCTGCGAGTGACAGCAGAGCCCTGCTGGAAGTCCTGCTAAAAGGGAATTACAAGAGTGTGTGTTACTGCAGCAAAATTAAATACAGAAGCACAACCTGCCTGAGGCCTAAAAATCACAGAACCATTGTCTTAACCTTCCAAACACTGTGCATTGAAAGAAAGGGGTATCATTTTAAAAAATAAAGATTGAGCACAGCAGTGTAACTTAGTTTGATTATTTTGTGTGCCATTAAATAATTGACTCAATTCATCTTTGCTTTTTCTTCCTCCTGATGGCCTCTTCCCTTGTTTATGCTGCCCCCTCTATCTTGACTTTCAATCATGAGATTTCAATCATAAGACTGAAAGGCAAGGATTTAGAAATTATTTCCTCCAAAGAACATTTTAAATAAAACATGTGTGGTAAACAGTTTTTATATACCTCAGTAAATACACTTCCACCATCAAAAACAATCTTGTAGCTTTTGAACAAACTAGAATCTTAGCTTTAGAAGAACTATAGCTTCAACCATTAGGGAATCTGGTCAGTTCAGTCAAATTACTTTATGTGTCTGAAAATGTCAGTCAAACTCATTTTTACACTATATGGATTAGTGATTTTCAAACTGTGTTCCCAGAGCCACAGGACTCCAGAGGACGAAGAGAGATCTCTCACCCTCAGCCCTGTCGACTCTACCTGCCTATCTGCCACACCCCACTGAATCACCTCTGTCACCACCAGGTACCAGCCACTGTCCTTTCACTCAGACCAGTGCAGAAGCCTCTTTATAGCTTTCCTTGCTTCTTCCCCTGCCCACCTCCATCTGTTCTTCACATGGCAGCCCCAGCACTCTTTTTAAAAGATAAACTAGTTCATATTTCTCCCCTGCCTAAGCTTTTTTAACAGCTCCACATTTTATTTCAAAGAAAATTTAAGCTCCTTGCCTCACTTAAAAAACTCTGCATAACCTGGCATGTATCTACCCATCCTCCAGTTTGTGCCACTCTCTCCCTTACTCACAAAAGCTGCAGTTACAGAAGAAAATATTTTCCCTTCCATGCCTTGAAAATACCAAGCTCCTTCACACCTCAAGGAGTGCAAACCTCAGGGCCTTTGCACATGCTACTCACTCTCTTTTCAGGGCTGGCTCCTCTTCATCTTCAGTTTGAGCCTCCATGCCCCCTCCTCAAAGAAGCTGTCCCTGACCACCCTATCTAAGTAGTTTTCTCCCCAGCATGGTTCCCTGCCACTGTATCCTATTCATTTCTTTCACGGCAGCCATCACAAAGTGTAATCATCAAGTTATTTATTCAATTTACTGATTTACTGACTGTACCCCCAACTAGACTGAGTTCCACGAGGAGTGATGTTAACACCCATTCCCAGATTCCTTTTGGGCTGTGCCCCTGCCTTATTTCACCATCAGCTTTTAGCAAAATGATAATGCAATTAATGTTTGATAGCTAAATGAAGGAAGGAAGGAATAAATGAGGGAATAAATGAACAAACCAGCCCATTTGTAACAAAGGCGTAGAAGGAGAACATATACAATAGGTAGGCCTAACCACTGCACTCATATCATTACGGCCTGAAATTTAAATTGATAGGAACTCTACATAATCTGAAGTTTCCTTACATGCCCTTTCCTCCCACATCTTAGGGGAAGAGGACAAGGAAAGGGATTAGAAGAAAGTCTTGGATCTGGTTCTCCCCACTCCAACCAGCCTTGCCTCCTGTTTGATGGGGCAAACCAAGGCAAGCACCTGGATGAGCCTGAACCCCTCTGCCAGCAGCTCTCAGCCCTGGTTTAGGAAGCAATCTTTCCTTATTGGCCCATGGTCCTCCTTGCGTGTCGCTCGGGCAGCAAATTCTATGCTTCCTACTCAATTCTATGAGCTCTCCCGGAGCACATATAACATCTGGCAGTACCCTGAAATCACACATCTGGATGCTGCAAAGGTATCTCCATATATAACGCTACTGTTCTGCAGGGAGAAACATTATTTTTGGTTGAAATCACTTTTTCATTCATACCAGGTCAAAGGAAGTTCATTCTTCCCATTGTTCAATTTTCCTCTGAGTCGAATTTTTAATTTTGTCTCATTTTAAAATATTTTTAAATGTACTATTTTATATAGATATACAGCTAAAAGCAAAGGCATGTATTAAGTCTAATTTACAAGAATGAGTATATATACATACATATATATAAAAATTAAGTCTTATTTAAAATTCGAATCCACCATGCAATGTCAATGGTTTCTACACAATCATTTATCACACAGTTTATCAATACACTTTACCATTTTTTCGATTTCAAAGAGATTGTTAACTCAAATCTGTCTTAATATTGGGAAGCTCACCTACCAGAAAGTTTTAACTCAATACCAAAAAAGAGAGAAGAAATTGATTTATTGTAAAATTTCTAGAAGCAAGTGATGTAATAATTTTCACAAATGATATTCATTTTAAAACTGAATGTCCATGCTCAGAGTTTGCAGACAAATTATAGAGCATTCTGTCACCTCTACATGCTAACAAAATTATAAAGCAATGTTCACACCATTTGGAAGAAAGCTGTTTTTCCATTTCTGTTTCAATAATTTGGTCAAATGTTGAGAAAATAGGACCTCAAAAGAATCATAAAGTGTGGAAAAGAATGATGATTGCAGGTCTTTTAAATATTGAAGTTAAAATCAAGCCAAATGGATTTTCTTGAAAAACAATTTGTGGCAGATATAATTTAAGCTCCCAAAAGAAAGAAATCATTTCTCTGAGGATCTGATGTTTGCATAGAAAACTACCTGGTGACCAATCCCAGGTCTGTTATATTTCTTAACCCTCTCTCTTTATTTCTTTACCGATTTATACATACTTTTCTCTTTTTACTTTAATTTCTTCCTCCTCTTTGCTTTCTGAAAAAAAAAGAAGAAGAAAGGAAGAAAGGAAGGAAGGAAGGGACTTAGGAGCAGGGGAAGGATTCCTATATTCACAGTTTTTCCTAGTTCATGTGATGAGTAGTAAGCACCAAAATATTTCCTATCAAGGACAGTCACTTGAAAAATGGGAGCCTCGGCACGCTGTGTCTTTGATAGACTCCACCCCCTTTCCACATCCTCTCCCCAGATGTAAGAGGCCTGCCGTTCTCCCCCCAAGGGACACCCCTCTACCACCCTAACTTCGGTCATTATTATTATTATTTCAATGCTATTATTTCAATTTGCCCCCCTCAAAGCAGCGTCTGACTGTTGCCTGCTCTCTATCTCCCTATTATCATAAACTACCTACTTTCTGTCTCATTCTTCTAGAAACTGCCTTTCCAGGAAGCATTGAGACTAGGTGGAAAAGAGATCGACTCTGGAGTTAACACCTCTGGGTTTGAAAACTAGCTGTGCAACGTATAGCTGTGTGACTTTGGGCAACTTACTTAACCTCTCTGAGACCCAGCTTCCCTGGATGTAAAATGGGAATAATAATTTTGTCTGCATTTGTTGTTAGGATGTCTAAGTATAATAAACTTATTGTGAAGGGGTTTTTTACAGAGGTTGGCATATAGTAAGTACTTGATAAATGAAGGTGGTAGATATTATAATACTTAATATTTTAACCTAACTTTCAGTTTGGAAAATGTCTGATCAACAAATGAATGTAAACATATGAAGAGTTAATATAGAATAATGTTTGAGAACCTTTACTTTGCATTTTTCATCCTAAGATCAGACTTGAACCATTCCCAAAGATACTGTGAAAAAAAGTTCTAGAAAAACTTGGTTGTAAATTAGAGTGACAATATTGAGATGAACAAATGTTCAGAAAGAAGGCACCAAAGAAAAGCAGAAGTGTTCCGTGAACCAAGAAATTTAGTCATTTATTCAACAAAATTCACTTCAGGTCAGCAAACCTTTATAAAGCACCTACGACCTGCCAAACACTGGGACTAGAGAGATGATTAAAACATGCTCCCTGCCATCGAAGAATTTGCACACCAGTGAAGGACACATACCAAATTCTTTCAAAAATGATAAAATGAGTGACATGAGGGGGTAGACAAGGGGTCCTAAGGGAGCATACGAGAGGGACCCTTCACCTAATTTGTGGTCAAGGAAAGGCTTTCCGGAAAAGTCGACACCTGAACTGTCTTTAAAAACGAATCCAAATTATCTGCGTGAAGAAGGATGGAAGGGCAACCACTGCAGGCAGAATGGACTGCTTGAAGAGAAACAGGAAACATTAGGCCATGTGCAAAAGTATCCAGCAGGAAAGCGTTATTAGAATATCCAGTGTTCTGGGAGATGGGCAGCAAAGAAGGTCAAGCAGAGCAGAGAAGCATAGGGCCTTGTATGCTGTGCCAAGAGGCTTGCCCTTTGCTCTCCTTGTGATAGAGGCATGTCAAAGGGAGTTGACATGTGTGGATTTGGTCTTGAGGGATCACTCTGGCTGCAGAGTGAAGGGATAGGCTTGGGGATGGGGTGAGAGGGAAAGGGTATGAGAGGGGAAGCAGGAATACAAGTTAGGCTTGTACGACAAAAATCCAAGAGAGGGTCCAAGTTCTTGACCTGAGAGATGCTGTAAGTAGATTCATGGAATATTTAGAGGGTAAAATCAACAGGTTACACATAAAACCATGAAGAAATAATAAAGCAAATATCAAAATGTCAGACTCTAATGGTTTCCAAATACTGGAAGTGGTCACAAGTACATACAGTACTTATATTAACTGAAGCTCCTGCTTTGCCATCTGTAAATCAATGTAGTCTTTACTCTCTATACCTCACACAACTGTTTAATAAAATATTTTAAATTTCTATTGTCAGTTTTTAAGAAATATGTGGAGCTTTGGAGCTGGACACATAGGCTAGACTCCAAAGTGGTGCTCCCTTGAAATTCTTTTTGCATTAGGTCCTATTTCTTTGCCACCAATTCTTAATTAAGGCAAATATAAGACTGTCCACACACTCAAATTATTTGACAAACTTGAATAAAATGGCAAATGTTCTTGATCAAATAATCACTTTTAACAGTGTTGTAAAAACTAAATTGAGGGCTTCCCCGGTGGCGCAGTGGTTGAGAGTTCGCCTGCCGATGAAGAGGATGCGGTTCGTGCCCCGGTCCGGGAAGATCCCACGTGCCGCGGAGCGGCTGGGTCCGTGAGCCATGGCCGCTGAGCCTGCGCGTCCGGAGCCTGTGCTCCGCAACGGGAGAGGCCACAGCAGTGAGAGGCCCGCGTACCGCCACAAAAAAAAACAAAAACAAAAACTAAATTGACGCATCAGTTCAAGCAAGATGGTTGAATTAGTTGTCCTGTTGACACAGTTTCTTTTAAAAAAAAAAATGATCTGCCATTGCACAAAAGCCAAATATTCTTATGCATTGGAGTTCGATGCATCAAAAAAACAAACAAAATTTTCAAACTAGAGTGCCTAATCAAGGAGCTTTAATCATTACTGAGTGATGGGAAAATTTACAATACAGTAAAAAATCCATTAAAAATTAGTTAATAGATTTCCCTCCGTAATAACCACACTGTTGAATAGAGATATTCTAATGCATTCAGTATTTTAAAACAATGGTGAGTTAAATGTCAACCAATAGTGGAATGACTGAAAATGGTACCAGGTTTCTTTCAGAGGTGATGAAAATATTCTGAAGTTAGATGGTGGTGGAAGTTACATAACTCTGTAGATACACTAAAATTCATTGGTTTGTACACTTAAAACGGGTGCACTTTATGGTATGTAAATTATATCTAGATAAATGTTTTATTTTAAAACCAAAACAAGCAGCATTTTAAATCACACACCAATCCTCTCTCTCTGAAGAAGGAAGAGATTTCCAAATGAACAACAACCATGGTCTCAGGGGCAAAGATCACTTGGAGGAACAGTCATCAGAACCCTGAAGGGACAACAAATGCCATTATCAACAACAAAAAACATATGGTGGGTAATTTGAAAAAAGATGATCAATATTCTCAGCCTCAGGAGTTTGAAATATTCTTGGGATGCTGCGGTGGTCACATGAGGACATAGTAAAAACACAAGGAAAGTCACAGGATGTACATTAGCGGTGCCAGCAAAGAACTTCCATTAGGGAAAGGGCCATGTGGGTGCTCTTTGGGGAAACAATGCAGCTTTCCCGGGACTTGCTCCACATTTTGAATGAAGAATACACTGAATTTGAGTAGGCAAAAACAAAGCTGGATCAGAGATGGCATGAAAAAGACCAAGAGGTGGGCTTCCTTGGTGGCGCAGTGGTTGAGAGTCCGCCTGCCGATGCAGCGGACACGGGTTCGTGCCCCAGTCTGGGAAGATCCCACATGCTGCGGAGCAGCTGGGCCCGTGAGCCATGGCCGCTGAGCCTGCGCGTCCGGAGCCTGTGCTCCGCAACGGGAGAGGCCACAACAGTGAGAGGCCCGCGTACCACCAAAAAAAAAAAAAAAAAAGACAACGGATCATGCCATTCAAGGTAGGTTTTGTTATAATCTACCAGCAATAATAATAATATATTTGCTCTTACCAGCAACGGAGTCTAAACTCTTAAGTTCTGGGGAAGATGAAAGAAAAACATAAAAAACAACATTGTAAATAGACTAATTTTGACCTGTCAAATCCAGATGTGAAGAGGAGAGAGTAAAAACATTTTAATGATTGAAAAGAGGAAATGTTTCAGAGAAAGAACCCAGTGACCGCAAGCATTTAGAAGAAGAACAGGAGAGAGAGAGAGAGAGAAGATTCCAAATGGCCACTGGCTTTTTAACCTGAAGGAAGAGACAGAAACAAGGGGATTTACAATACTACAGTTTGGAAGAGAGAAAGGTTGTTTGGGATATTGAACTTGAGGACAGACCACCTAAGTGAAGTTATTTTACCAAATTGGGACTGGTTACGAGACACATAAAGAGGAAGGAGAAAGAGGCAATGTTACCTGCACCCTTACCTTCCATTTTCTCATTCTTAGGTATAAAGGACTGGGACCCAGAAAATTGTCTGAGTCCTCAGAACTTCAGCTTTTAATTAAAGATATTTGGTATCCTCGAGTATGTGTAGTTACAAAACAGTTAAAGTATGAATTAACAAGAATTCCAATGTCTTGAACGTATAATTCAACAGCAATATATTATTGCTAGTTAAAGCAATTTTCAAGGCATGTACTATATTAGTTTTACAAGAACGTTTGCTTCACGTATTTTTCTTCTAGAAAATTAATAATTTTGGCAATGTGTTTGTGATGTTCTTTCTAACATGCGTTGTAGAAGGTTATTGTCACAACTGCTGCTTTGTGTATTCTGGCCCTCGAAGATGATTTCACACTTACTAAGTCTGAAATTTAAATCGTGGGTTTGGCCATGGCTATTGCCAGACAGCAATATCACAGAGCTAGGATGAAGTTAAGAAATTTTTGTTGTCATTTTGGATTTCTAACTTTATTCAGAAAAAAAAACCCTACATAATTTCAGAATTACAGGCATGTGAGGTATTGACTAATATTTTTCTTTATATGAACAGTTTTTGCTAGTTCTGAGAGTCCACAGGGCATGTGCTGTTGAAACAGCTCTTTCCCAAACTAAGCAATAAATCTAGAATGACAGCTACACAAAGCCATCATCAAGTCGGGGAAGGGCTGTGTTCAGAGTGTAGGCATTCAGGTAATTGGAGAGTAAGAGGGAAACAGTGAGATGACAGGACCCTACTGTTGGGAGACATAGCAGAGATCATTTTTAAATTATAATCTGTTCAAAATCATCATATTTGAGAGTATATAGAAGATCTTGAAGTGGTTTTAATGCTAATCACAGAGCTCATCAAAAATTTAATTTACCTCCTAAAATATTTAGGTTACCCTCTTAAACAACAGCACCAAGAACTGATTAACTTTTGTAATTAAAAAGACATTTTGCAGAAAAGCCAATATGAATCAAGATGTGAAAAACTATGAGTTTTAGAGACCTTTTTAGTGGAAATTGAAATGCTCTTTATTTTAATTTATGCATTTACGTTTTTGGTCTTACATGGCATTTGGTCAGATACCAAGGGAAAAAAGGAAGGAAAGGAAAGAAGAACTTATGGGGGTTGTTTGTTTGTTTGTTTTGCATGTTTTTGGTCACACAGCATGACTTGTGGGATCTTAGTTCCCTGACCAGGGATTGAACCTGGGCCCTCAGCAGTGAAAGTGAAGAGTCCTAACCACTGGACCACCAGGGGATTCCTGAACTTAAGTTTTTAAATATTCATTCAGTGAAATAAATGGAATTGTATGCTGGGAACATTTCTCACTAGAGTTACAAAAATTATAAATTTATTAATGAAAAGATAAATTTTCATCAGGTTCACCATAATTTTGTTTTCCATGAAAATTCTTAAGACACCTCTCATAAAAGCATTTTTGAAATTTTTACAAAGGGTAGGCAGATCTTTCTGAAGCCAGCAAGTATATTTTAGGTATCTGGCGTGGAGATGTGTATATCTGCTCTATAATGCTCCCTTTACCTTACTGGCACGGCATTAAGAGAAAATGGCAAAGTGTCTCTGGAAAACTGATTCTGAACTCTTTTAAGACTAAAGAATGTCTTATGGCTTAAAGAGAAAGAAATATACAAGAGGCATAAAAATAAAATGGGTGATACAACTTGAAAAGTTTTTTTTTTTAATTAGAACTAGAACTTCAAATATTTAGCTGGAAGATATTGTCAATTATGCAAGTTTTCCAAAAGGCAGCATCTCAAACACCTCATGGAAGATGGCATGATTTAATGAGATCTCTAAGATGAGGAGCTAGTTTTCCCCATCCACCGGCAACACAATGAGAAAATAACTCTTCTACAGAAATATCCAAGACGAGGAAGCACTGTTTGTGGATTTTACATAAATTTGTAAAATTACTGCCTAGAAGATATGATTACAAACAAGTGGAAATCAAACATTTCTAACTCTAAGGTGGTTCAATACATAACTTGCTATAGGAGACCTGGGAACACTGATGACAACTGGGAAGACCTCTTTAACAGTAAACCAGAGACATCTACTGTCTGAAAATGGAAATAGCAACAAAAGCCATTTTATACATGGTTTGTAGAGGGCTCTGGGAAAAAGTGATGAGGCTGTCATAGGTGCAGCTAATTCTGGAAACCAGGATGAGCCTTGGCTGCTGAGAGGGTGAGTATTTTGCAGAGACAGAAGGAAGAAGAGAAGAAAAACAGAAAGAGGGGAGTTGCTTTGGCATAAGTGATGACCCCGTAGAGATACATGGCCAGGGTGAGGTGAAGAGGAATGCAGGATCCTGGAGAAAGCGTTACCAGCAAACATTATTTTTTCCCTGAGCACTCAGCCCTTTTCAGGGAAAACCTCTCTCCTGAGCCTTTTATTGTATATAGTTTTCTTTTTTCTCCTTCTTTCTTACCCTCTTCCCTAATTGCATCTCCTACAAACCTTTTAGGGGCGGAAATCTGTTGATGATACAGATTTTTTAAATTGCTTCATAAATTAAGGAATTTCTGGCTTTAAGACAATACGATAAACTTTTAAAACTACACTTATCCTTATGGACCATCTAGTCTTCATTTAACAGATAAGAAAACCGAAGCTAGGAAAATTTAGGTGACCTTGGAGTCATCCAGCTGGTGAGTGACAGAACTCAGACTGGATACAAGCTTTCCTTATGGACTGGGCCCAGTGGGAATAAATTTTCCTGCAAGGTGGCCACTTTTACAAAATGTTCCTCAAAAGTTTTCCCACCTCCAGCCTATTTTTATTTGTTTTACATATGTTTGGAATTTCAGAGGCTTACAACATTATACATTTTCCTCATTTTCTTTGAGCTGCTTTGAGGAAAATCAAAATTTAATATAAATACATAGCTGCAAGAGAAAATAAAATGGGCAGTTATCTCTCAGTTGATGTATCCAATCCAATATGTTTCTGAAAAGAATGAACTGATTTAAATATAAATTTTGTGTTTTGATGGCCTTTTTTAACACAATACAACAAAATGAAACACTTAGCTTTTTATCTTTAATTCCCTCTATCTGTATGCAGCTTTTTGCCATAACACTATCCCTCTGGGAATGCAACTTCCCAGAGGGTCAGGAAGTAGTCTTTAATTTTTTTGTAAAGCAAGTAGCTTAGGGTGACTGGGAATTTACCTTTATGGTAAAGTTTTTAAATATTAATTTTGATTAATCAATGTTTTAAAGAAGATTTATTTTATCCTACAATTCGCATTGTAAAAATTAAATATGCAATGCCTTTGCAAGTCAGCTGCCATATAAACCAGAAAATCACTTCCTTTAATACATACTTCATCTGCAAGTAAAAAGCTTCAAACGTGCCTTTTTATTTTAATGAGATATTTTATATATTCACATTTTCTCCCCCAGGAACATCCTGGAGAGGAAACTTCAAATGTCAAAATTAGTAACCAGGAGATTATTTTCACTGTAATCTTTTTATAAAGAAAACAGAACAAGCCCAGACTATTGTCCAAAATCATTCTAGGTAGACAGGCTGACGATGTTGAATTTAACCTGAGCCCCGTGTTCCTGGCAAACAGCGAAGGTTACAGGAATTCTCCCACTCTTTTGTGTCCTGGAAAACAGCTTAGAACCAGCCTTCCCATATGACTCGACTTAGTTGAGACTCATAGATGCCCTTTGTTTACCTATGGCAAGGCCAGCCTTTGCTTCACAAATGATTAGCTCAATCCCTTGTCCCCACTGACAAATGGGAATAAAATGTTTGGTAACCAAACTTTGGTTAAGCTCCTCTCCTTTTTCAGTCCCTGAACTTGAGCCTACTCGCAGCCTGAGACAGCATACAGCCCCTATTTATGGGTCCTCCTGGAGAAGAGGCTGGTGTCAAGATAAAACATTCTCTGATCTACTGTCCTGTATGCCATCCTTTCATCCCACTTCCCCACACCAGGCTCTTTCTAGCTTTGTCCACTCCTCTTATAAAAGCCCTTTTGCCTAACTCTTAAGACACTGCAGATCTCACGGTCACTGGTTCTCTCTACGGCAGTAGCCCCCTCACAACATTGCAATAGACCCTTCCCCGCTTTACAATAATCCTTGCAAATAAAGTCTCTCCTTACTAAGTCCACTTTATAAATATTTGACAAAATCAAGAATTCTAATTAAAACTGAGGGAAATTGACTAAATAAAGCAGATCAGGATTATAAGATAAAGTCTTCTTGTCCTAGAAGCAAAATCATACAATGTTCATAAGGGTAATCATATTTCTCAAAATTTTTTTCTGTTCTCCAAGATAAAATTTCAAAGCTTTTCAAGGGCAATGCTTTCTGGAAAATGTCTGCATTCAAATGAATAGTGAATTATTTTCACAAATTGTTCTAAAAGTCCCAGTATTTTCCAAGTTTCATTCTGGAATGTCAAGTTCCCCAAATTGGCCCAGATCCAAGCTTACCTTTCATGAGTGAAAAAACTACTTATTTAGTATTAGCTCACTAAATCTTGCAATTCAGTATTGTACAGTGGGGTGAGAAATCTAAACATCTTTAATTCAAAATTCCTGTCAAATTGCTCAGTACTCATTTGTTTACCAGAATAAAAATCTAATTTTTCAATGACAAAACCATACATTGTGAGGCCCAGTGCTACTGAAAATCTTCAGGACATTTCTATGGTCAGAACTGACCAATACCATATGCCATATTATGTAAACAAATACGTAACATTGGGCTCAATTGCATAAACCACAGGAGGAAACAAAAATGATGAGATGAACAGATGTCTTAGAAGCATAATCATTTCTCTGACAATCCAGGAGACAAAGACCTATGTTTCCCTTTGGTCTATAAAAGTAGGTTGGAAATCTTTATATACCCACTCTTTATTTTTTTAATTTTA
Source organism: Neophocaena asiaeorientalis asiaeorientalis (assembly GCF_003031525.2). Classification (NCBI taxonomy): domain Eukaryota; kingdom Metazoa; phylum Chordata; class Mammalia; order Artiodactyla; family Phocoenidae; genus Neophocaena; species Neophocaena asiaeorientalis. The sequence goes on from NW_020175261.1 coordinate 62,949, forward strand.
TATATATACATATATATGAAACATTAATGAAACAATTAGTTGGAATTTCATAAACTTAACAGATCTAGGTAACTGTGAATTAATTCAACTAATGCCCTTCTATACATGTTGGAAAAAAATCATTCATTTCCCTTGACATCAGTTCTAGGCTCAGATCCAATGCCTGTATACTCTGATTCATTTCTACTGCATTTATTTAATGCTGCTATTTATTTATTCCTTTATTTGCTAAATACTTATTGGACACCTACTGTGTGCTAAGCACTGGGGATACAGTTCTAAACAAAATAGACGAAAATCTCTGTCCTCATGGAACATACAATTTAGACAGAAAATGAACCAGATTAATGAGCAAAATATATAGAATACTAGATGTATTTTGTACTAAAGAGAAAAAATAAAGTAGGAAAGTGAGCTACAAAATGCAGTGGGGCAGGAGGATTTTAGGCACTGACAAGGTGTATTTGAGTTGAGCTCTCAAGGAAGTGAAAGAGCTAGCCAAGCAGATATCTGGCACTCCTGGCAAAGGGGGCAGCAAGTGCAAAGGCATAGAGGCACGAGCACTGCCACATGCAGTGCTGAGCACTGCAGAGGATATGAAGATGAAGAAGCTCAAAGAGCTTAAAATCATGTAAGGAAGCTGACAATACAAATGTACTAAAACTAATATCCGATAGACTTTTTTAAGAGTTGGAAGAGAGATACACACATGATTCCACAGCAGTTTAGATTCCACAGCAACAGTATAGTTGGAAAATCTCAGCAGGCAGGGGCAGGTTGGGGGGGGGTTATGGGA
>NW_020175261.1:63776-91137 GCF_003031525.2 Neophocaena asiaeorientalis asiaeorientalis
GCAGTCCCTAAAGGAGCTCAAATCTGAGAAGAGTCTGTACAAAGGACGTGGGCCGGTGAAGCAGCACCCACGGGGCCAACTAGAGTTAGGACCATAATGGGGGAAGTATAAATATTATGTAGATATATATGGATATGGATATGATGTAAATTTATAAATATTCCACAATGTTTATATTATATATAAAACACGTTTGGACATATACTAAATATATGTTTCCCTGTGCATAGAACCTTCCTCGGGCTCCTCAAATGTATATATCAAAAGGGCCTCTGCTTATGTTTGTTATTTGAGAACAAGAAGTGGAAAGTTCTTTGTCAAATATGAAGCTTTATAAACGGATGTGGGATCCAGCTTTAATTTAAAACCTGGAGAAGTCCAGGTAATTATTTTCTCTCACCTCTGCAAACAACCACCTTTTAACAATATCTTGAAGTGTATACAACACATTTCCTTCACGGCCCCCTACCGTCCACCTGCAGGCCTCGTCCTCTGCCTTCTCCTTCCAGGGATCGAAGCCCTGCCTGCTCGGCACTCTCTGGTAACATCTTCCTCCCAACACGCCGCCCCCCACAACTCCCCTTTTCTTCCAGCCACTCGGTCTCTGCTGGGGTTGGAAGGATTCAAGCAAGGATTCAAGCGAGTGCAAGACGCGTCCGTGGCCTCGACGTGGGGGAGGTTAGGGAAGGCCCCAGGAGGAAGGGGTTCATAAAGCAAGACCTGAGCCCTGGGAGAAAGGCTAAAACCTGCTCCTTATTCTGAAGAAATTTAGCCGAGGAAATCAGTTATCCAAAAGCATTAACGATAACTGGTAGTATAATGTGTTTTCCCTCGGAGCACACTTACTATTTTTAAGAGGCTGTTCTAACTAAAAGAAACCGACCTCGGGTGGTGGCCTCCTGAGAGGAGGCTCTTGGAGAGGGGTCTTTGGAGCCCCCTCCCAGCGGTAAGGCTGGGGGTCTAGGCCTCGGGCAGGTAACTCAGCCTGAGGAAGAGTTCACGCAGAACCAGCAGTCTACGGGGCAAAATTCACCCACCCCCGCTTGGCACTGGCCGTCCTGTCTCCCGCCTTGTTTCTTTTCACACCGCAGTCATTCCAAGGGGAAATGCTTGCATTCCTTATTTTGGATTAGTATCTGTCTGATGGTTAATAAATGAATATGAATCCTCTCAGTTCTAAAATTCATGTCCATCAGAATGTTAATAACCCTCTGCCCCAATTCCATTTCTTTCCATCGATTTGTAGAAATATGATCTGTCTCAGTTTCCCCATTAGGTTTTCTAAGAATTACTGAGTTGCTATTTACTAGCAAATGCCCCATTCTGCTATTCTATGTATTATCCCTTTAAAAAGCCCTAAAAGCACCCTCGAATCTTCATTTACAGTCTCTAGCAATTGTACCTTTTTACAACGCAGAAAACCTAAATTAATATTTAAGTTGGTGGTCATATTTCCACACCACTTTCTTCCTTTTTGAATCTTTAAAAAATATCTTTAGGGCTTCCCTGGTGGCACAGTGGTTGAGAGTCCGCCTGCCGATGCAGGGGACACAGGGTTGTGACCCCGTCCGGGAAGATCCCACATGCCGCGGAGCGGCTGGGCCCGTGAGCCATGGCCGCTGAGCCTGCGCGTTGCTCCGCAACAGGAGAGGCCACAACAGGGAGAGGCCCGTGTACCACAAAAAAATATATATATATATATATATCTTTATACATAAATTTTAAATTCCATTTCTAATTTTATTGCATTCTCTTGTGAAAACAGCAATTAAAATATTTGTAATGAATACACATATTCTGGCATTTAAAAACATTATAAAATCAAAGTGGAAAAATATTAGAGATGCTGATATTTAGATCAAGATTCAGATCAAGATGGTGATTAGTCTTTATATAAATTTATTACTTTAAAGTAATTATTTTAAAATGTTCCTTTAACATGAAAGTAATTAATTTTATTCTAAAAGCATAAAGAAAAGCCCAGGAAAGACTTGCATTTTCTTATTTGGGGGCTTATTAACTACAATTAAGCAGTTTAAAAAGTTATCTGCATTTTTTCACTTGCCCTATACATAGTTCAAAAGCAATCGTTTGCTGCCCCCTGGCTGTAAAGAGATTCCTTACCTTCGATAAAACTATTGTCTTTAAAAGAAAAAATTACTGTATATCAAGAAAGTGAAGTGGAGAATATAGAAAATGTATCACCTCCCATAGGTATCAGGGTATTAATTAATACTGATTAAGAACCTAAACTTTTAGATCAGACTGCCTACCATGTATTAGCTGCATGACCTTAGTCAAATTACTGAACCTCTCTCTGAAGTTTCCTAATCCATATTAATAAAGCTAATGAGAATAGTAATGCCTACTTCCTATGATTAGTAAGAGAATTAAATAAGCTCATAAAGTGTTTCAACTGTTTGCACAGGTGTTAGGTATTAGTAGATGCCATATTTAAAAGCAACAGTGGGTAACTGGAAATTGTCCACCCTGACACCAACACTGCTAATCTCTCTGACCCTGCTCCATTTTTTCCTTTTGTTGTAGTACTTATTACCATCTAACATACTATAGAATTGGATTATTTATGACATCTATTATTCTTTACTGGCATCTCACCACTGAGTAAACTCCAAGGGCACAGGGATGTTTGTTTTGCTCTTTGATGCATATCACGCACCACATCAGGAGCAAACAAGCACAAAAACAAATGATTTCCGTACAATTTCAATACAGTGACAACATTAAGAAGAAATGTTGAGGATTTAAAACGAGAGAGTGTAAATCTCTCCAGAGGAGTCAGAGACAACTGAGCTGAGGTGAGAGGCACGCTCCGGGCAAAGGGCACAGGGTGTGTTCCAGCAGGGGAGCACCTTAAAATGGAACCATGAAAGAGCACAGTATCTGGGGGACATAGAGGAGCACAGGGTGCTGATGATGGGGAAAGGAGATTGGTTGTGATAATTATTGGCTGACATGCCCTTAGGTGTGCAAGGGCCACGTTTGTGATTATGGATGTCAACAGACTTTTTGCTTTGGTTTGGCTTGAGCCGGCAACGCTACAAGCCGAGAGAAACGGTACCGATGAGGGGCAGGGACCGGGCTAAGAAAGGCCAGGTTGCTAAAGGTGGATAATCCAAGGTCAGAGCAAGCAGGGAACCAGGAAATATAAAGACATGAGTCAGAGGAAGTCATGGGGAAGAGGTCAAGAAGGTAACTATGGCTCTATACTGTATGGGGGTCCAAAGTATTATAAAAATGTTTTGTTAAATTAAAAAGTTTTATGGATCAATGTGTCAAAAAGACTAGCACCAGATATAGAGGGAGGCTGAACAGAATTGGGATGGCAAAAAAATTAAAGTACCCAGCCTTGGACCAGAAGAGAACCTAGCTAAGTGGCCTCTCCAGAACAATTGGAATTATTTAACATTAATCCAGAGTCACCATATTGTCATGCCTGGGTAGAGTCACAAACTTGTATATGTGTGTGTGTGTGTGTGTATGTGTGTGTGTGTGTGTGTATTTTAATATTTAAGTTCCCTGGTTACCTAGTATAATGCATTCCACAGTGTGGATGCAGTTTTTCTCCTGATATTAAGAAGGGGAACCTGAACTGAGCGACCCTGCCTAGCATTGCAGCCACCATCCTAGTGTCCAGAGAGGGCAAATCAGCTACAGAACACTAGTTAGTGGATAGTCCAAACAGATTCTCTTTGCCTGGGTGTACTATCCCCTTCGAAGTTCAGGCAATGCATCCAGTAGGCCAGCATGCTGACATGGTATACAAGAAGGCCAGCTGGAACTTAAAGGGTGATAGCATGTTAGTCCAGCACTGGGCTTTAACAATCATCAAGTCCAGAAGATGGCATACTAGGAGGATGTGGAGTTCACACCTCCTCACAACTAGGGCATCTACTAGGTGCTGGTGGGGGACCTCGGACACCTAAGGGGATGGGAGGAATCCCCACATGGGGAGGAATCCCCTTCCCCATATGGGAGGGAAGGGGCGGGGGAGAAGAGTGGAGGCGGGACAAGACTGTTACCCGAGGAGGGCCTGGAAGAGGGGAGAGGTTCCCACACTCCGAGGGGCCCACTCACAGCGAGGGGATCAGTGGGGACAGGGAGGGACTGTCAGGGGATCAGAGGTGAACACGGCCAGTGCCTCCCCCACCTGCTTGGACCCCAGCAAGCCTGCTGGGGTCCTGGGCCTGAACCGCCACCCCCCAGGTTCCCCCCAGCTGCATGGATCCCACCCCAGCTGGGGCCTCCTCCAGCTGTGCAGGTCCCAGCAGACCTGAGTACCACCCCCTACAAGGCCTCCGAGGGCCGTGTGGGTCCCAGCCCTAAGCCCCGCCTCCACCAAAGCCTCCTCTGGCCACATGGGTCCTGGCAGACTGAGTGCCGCCCCAACAGGGCCTCCTCTGGCAGCACAGGTCCAGGCAGGCCGGAGCACCACCCCCCTCCAAGGTCTCCTCCAGCTGTGCCGGGCCCTACAGGCACGCCTGTGGAGGCCTGCACCCCAGCTGGCCTGTGTGGGCACATGTGCTCCAGGCCATTTTTACTTTTTGTTATTGTTCTGCTCTTTTCTATTTGTTGCTTTTTTTTTGCTTTTGCCATGCTGCACAGCTTGCAGGGTTTTGGTTCCCAGGCCAGGGTTCGGGCCTGAATTCCTGTGGTGGGAGTGCTGAGTCCAACGCACTGAGCTAACAGAGAACTTCAGGTCCCAGGGAATATTAATCGGTGTGAGATCTCTCAGAGGTCCTCATCTCGGCACCAAGACCCAGCTCTGCCCAACTGCTTGCAAACTCTAGTGCTGGATGCCTCAGGCCAAACAACCAGTAAGACAGGTATACAGTCCCACCCATCTAAAACAACAAAAAAAATGAGACAACAAAAATATGTTACAGATGAAGGAGCAAGGTAAAAACCTACAAGACCAAATAAATGAAGAGGAATTAGGCAACTTACCTGAAAAAGAATTCAGAGTAATGATGGCAAAGATGATCCAAAATCTCAGAAATAGGATGGAGGCACAGATCGAGAAAATACAAGAAATGTTTTAAAAGGACCTAGAAGAACTAAATAACAAATAGTGACGAACAACACAATAACAGGAATAAAAAATACACTAGAAGGAATCAATAGCAGAATAACAGAGACAGAAGAACCAATAAGTGAGCTGGAAGATAGAATGGTGGAAATAACTGCCGAGGAGCAGAATAAAGAAAAAAGAAAGAAAATAATTGAGGACAGTCTCAGAGGCCTCTGGAACAACATTAGACACAACAACATTAGAATTATAGGCACCCAGAAGAAGAAGAGAAAGGGAAAGGATCTGAGAAAATATTTGAAGAGATTACAGTCCAAAACTTCCCTAACATGAGAAAGAAAATAGGCACCCAAGTCCAGTAAATGCACAGAGTCCCATACAGGAGAAACGAAGGAGAAACATGCCAAAACACATATTAATCAAACTAACAAAAATTAAATTCAAAGAAAAAATATTAAAAGCAGCAAAGGAAAAGCAAAAAAATAACATACAAGGGAATCCCCATAAGGTTATCAGCTGACTTTTCAGCAGAAACTCTGCAGGCCAGAAGGGGGCAGCAGGATATATTTAAAGTGACGAAAGGGAAAAACCTACAACCAAGATTACTCTACCCAGCAAGGATCTCATTCAGATTCAACAGAGAAATCAAAAGCTTTACAGACAAGCAAAAGCTAAGAGAATTCAGCACCACCAAACCAGCTTAAAACAAACGCTAAAGGAACTTCTCTAGGCAGGAAACAAAGAAAAGAGAAAACCTACCAACACAAACACAAAACAATAAAGAAAATGGTAATAGGAATATACATATCGATAATGGATTAAAGGCTCCAACCAAAAGACACACATTAGCTGAATAGATACAAAAACGAGACCTTTATATATGCTGTCTACAAGAGACCCACTTCAGACCTAGAGACACATACAGAGTGAAAGTGAGGGGGTGGAAAAAGATGTTACATGCAAATGGAAATCAAAAGAAGGCTGGAGTAGCACTACTGTATCAGATACACCAGACTGAAATAAAGACTCTTATAAGAGACAAGGAAGGACACTACATAATGATCAAGGGATCAATCAAAGAAGAAGATATAACAATTGTAAATATTTACGCACCCGACATAGGACCACCTAAATGCATAAGGCAAATGCTAGCAAACATAAAAGGGGAAATCAACAGCAACACAATATGGTGGGGGACGTCAACACCCCAATTTCACCAATGCACAAACCATCCAGACAGGAAATAAATAAGGAAACACAGCTTTAAATAACACAACTGACCAGACACACTTAATTGATATTTATAGGACATTCCATTTGAAAGCAGCAGAATACACTCTCTTCTCAAGTGCACATGGAAACATCTGCAGGATACATCACATCTTGGGTCACAAATCAAGCCATGGTAAAGTTAAGAAAATTGAAATCACATCAAGCATCTTGTCCAACCACAACACTATGAGATTAGAAATAAATTACAGGGGAAAAAAACTGTAAAAGCACATACACATGGAGACTAAACAACACTACTATAACCAAGAGATAACTGAAAGTATCAGAGAGGAAATTTAAGAATCCATAGAAACAAACAATTAAAACATGAAAACCCAAAACCTATGAGATTCAGCAAAAGCAGTTCTAAGAGAGAAGTTTATAGCAATTGAATGCCACCTCAAGAAACAAGAAAAATCTCAAATAAACAACTTAACCTTACACCTAAAGCAACTAGAGAAAGAAGAACAAACAAAACCCAAAGTTAGTAGAAGAAAATAAATCATAAAAATCAGAGCAGAATAAATAAATAGAAATGAAGAAAACAATAGCTAAAATCAAAGAAAAGAAAAGCTGCTTCTTTGAGAAGATAAACAAAACTGATAAATCTTTAGCCAGACTCGTCAAGAAAAAAAAGGAGAGGATTCAAATCAATAAAATTAGAAATGAAAAAGGAGAAATTACAACTGACACTGCAGAAATACAAAGGATCATAAGAGAGTACTACAAGCAACTACAGGCTAACAAAATGGAAAACCTGGAAATAATGGACAAATTCATAGAAAGGTACAACTTTCCAAGACTTAACCAGGAAGAAATAGAAAATATAAAGAAACCAATCACAAGTAATGAAATTGAAACTTCAATTAAAATTCTTCCAACAAACGAAAGTCCAGGACCAGATGGCTTCACGGGTGAATTCTATCAAACATTGAGCGAAGAACTAACACCCATGCTTCTAACACTCTTCCAAAAAAGTTCAGAGGAAGGAACACTCCCAAGTTCATTCTACAAGGCCATCATCACCCTGATACCAAAACCAGACAAAGATATAACAGAAAAAGAAAACTACAGACCAATATCACTGACGAACATAGACACAAAAATACTTAACAAAATACTAGCAAACAGAATCCAACAACACATTAAAAGGGTCATACAATATGATCAAGTGGGATTTATCCCAGGGATACAAGGATTCTTCAGTATATGCAAATCAATCAATGTGATACACCATATCAACAAATTAAAGAATAAAAACCATATGATCATCTCAATAGATGCAGAAAAAGCTTTTGACAAAATTCAACACCCATTTATGACAAAAACTCTCCATAAAGTGGGCATAGAGGGAACATACCTCAACATAATAAAGGCCATATACAACAAACCCACAGGTAACATAATTCTCAATGGTGAAAATTTGAAAGCATTTCCTCTAAGATCAGGAACAAGACAAGGATGTCCACTCTTGCCACTATTATTCAACATAGTTTGGAAGTCCTAGCCACGGCAATCTAAAAAGAAAAAGGAATATAAATTGGAATGGAAGAAGTAAAACTGTAACTGTTTGCAGATGACATGATACTATACATAGAAAATCCTAAAGATGCCACCAGAAAACTACTAGAGCTAATCAATGAATTTGGTAAAGTTGCAGGATACAAAATTAATGCACAGAAATATCTTGCATTCCTATACACTAACAACGAAAGGTCAGAATGAAAAATTAAGGAAACAATCCCATTTATCATTGCAACAAGAATAAAATACCTACGAATAAACCTAACTGAGGAGGTAAAAGACCATTACTCAGAAAACTATAAGAGACTGTTGAAAGAAATCAAAGACGTGTATGCAGAAAACTAAAAGACACTGATGAAAGAAATTAAAGATGACACAAACAGATGGAGAGACATACCATGTTTCTGGATTGGAAGAATCAATATTGTGAAAATGACTATACTACCTAAAGCAATCTATAGATTCAATGCAATCCCTATCAAATTACCAATGGCATTTTGCACAGAATTAGGACAAAATATTTTACAATTTATATGGAAACACAAAAGACCCTGAAAAGCCAAAGCAATCTTGAGAAAGAAAAACGGAGCTGGAGGAATCAGCTTCCCTGACTTCAGACTATACTACAAAGCTACAATAATCAAGACAGTATGGTACTGGCACAAAAACAGAAATATAGATCAATGGAACAGGATAGAAAGCCCAGAGATAAACTCATGCACCTATGGTCACCTAATCTATGAAAAAGGAGGCAAGAATATACAATGGAGAAAAGACTGTCTCTTCAATAAGTGGTGCTGGGAAAACTGGACATCTACATGTAAAAGAATGAAATTGGAACACTTCCTAGCACCATATACAAAAATAAACTTAAAATGGATTAAAGACCTAAATGTAATACCAGACACCATAAAACTCTTAGAGGAAAACATAGGCAGAACACACTTTGACATAAATCACAGCAAGATCTTTTCTGACCCACCTCCTAGGGTAATGAAAATAAAAACATAAATAAACAAATGGGACCTAATGAAACTTAAAAGCTTTTGCACAACAAAGAAAATCATAAATGAGATGGAAAGACAACACTCAGAATGGGAGAAAATATTTGCAAACAAAGCAACGGACAAGGGATTAATCTCCAAAATATACAAACAGGTCATGCAGCTCAATATCCAAAAAACAAATAACCCAATCAAAAAATGGGCAGAAGACCTAAATAGACATTTCTCCAAAAAAGACATACAGATGGCCAAGAGGCACATGAAAAAATGCTCAGCATCACTAATTATTAGAGAAATGCAGATCAAAACTGCAATGAGGTATCACCTCGCACCGGTCAGAAAGGCCATCATTAAAAAATCTACAAACAATAAATACTCGAGAGGGTGTGCAGAAAAGGGAACCGTCTTGCACTGTTGGTGGGAATGTAAACTGATACAGCCACTATGTAGAACAGTATGGACGTTCCTTAAAAAACTAAAAATAATGGATAAAGAAGATGTGGCACATATATACAATGGAATATTACTCAGCCATAAAAAGAAATGAAATGGAGCTATTTGTAATGAGGTGGATAGACCTAGAGTCTGTCATACAGAGTGAAGTAAGTCAGAAAGAAAAAGACAAATACCATATGCTAACACATATATATGGAATTTAAGAAGAAAAAAAATGTCATGAAGAGCCTGGGGTAAGACAGGAATAAAGACACAGACCTACTGGAGAACGGACTTGAGGATATGGGGAGGGGGAAGGGTGAGCTGTGACAGGGCGAGAGAGAGTCATGGACATATACACACTAACAAACGTAGTAAGGTAGATAGCTGGGGGGAAGCAGCCACATGGCACAGGGATATCGGCTCGGTGCTTTGTGACCGCCTGGAGGGGTGGGATAGGGAGGGTGGGAGGGAGGGAGACGCAAGAGGGAAGAGATATGGGAACATATGTATATGTATAACTGATTCACTTTGTTATAAAGCAGAAACTAACACACCATTGTAAAGCAATTATACCCCAATAAAGATGTTAAAAAAAAAGAAAAAAACTAAAAATAAAACTACTATATGATCCAGCAATCCCAATACCAGGCATATACCCAGAGAAAACCATAATTCAAAGAGACACATGCACTCCAATGTTCATTGCAGAACTCTTTACAATAGCCAGGACATAGAAGCAACCTCAATGTCCATCAACAGATGAATGGATAAAGAAGATATGGTACATATATAAAATGGAATATTAGCCATAAAAAGAATGAAATCGGGTCATTTGTAGAGACGCGGATGGACCTAGAGTCTGTCATACAGAGTGAAGTAAGTCAGAAAGAAAAAGACAAATATCATATATTAACTCATATATGTGGAATGTAGGAAAATGGTACAGGTGAACCTATTTGCAAGGCATGAATAGAGATGTAAATGCAGAGAACGGACATATGGACATGGCGGGGGGAGGAGGATTGGGATGAATTGGGAGATTGAGATTGACATATATACATTACCATGTGTAAAACAGATAGCTAGTGGGAACCTGCTGTATAACACAGGGAGCTCAGCTTGGTGCTCTGTGGTGACCTAGATGGGTGGGATGGTGGGCGGGGGGCAGAGGGAGGTACAAGAGGGAGGGATATATGTATACAAATAGCTGGTTCACTTCATTATAAAGCAGAAACTAACATAACATTGTAAAGCAACTATACCTCTCCCCCCACCCCAAAAAAAATCATTATGTCCAGTCCTCTCACTCTGAGAGCTCCTGGTATTAGTTACACAGCTAGCTGGTAACTCTCACTACTCTGCCAACTTGCCTGGTGGTGAGGCAGTTGCTACAGTGAGTTCAGGCAAGGAAAAGAACCCTTCAAACTACTTACTTTGTACACAAAATGATGAATTGATTGATTAAATTTTTCCACCTTTTCAATTGCTCTTCTGGCACAATGCAGATCCTGTCATAGGGAAATGTAATTTCCTTCCATCGACTGATCATATTAAAAACCACATAAAAATGTATGCTTGATGATTTTTACTGAAACCTCTTTAAAGGCAGGGGATTTCAATGACATGCCATTGAGAATTTTTCAGATTTACAATTGTGAAATGATATCTATGTTGGAGGTGGAATAATTTCCAATTATTTTACATTCTTTTTTAACTAGTCAAAGTTATATAACACAGATATTAGCATACAGGCCTCAGAAAGATTTTTTCTAAAGGGCAGATAGTAAATATTTTCTGCTTTTCAGTCCACATGGTCTCTGTTACAACTACTCGTGGGAGACCTTCAAGATGGCAGAAGAGTAAGACATGGAGATCACCTTCCTCCCCACAAATACATCAGAAACACATCTATATGTGGAACAACTCTTACAGAACACCTACTGAACGCTGGAAGAAGACCTCAGACTTCCCAAAAGGCAAGAAACTCCCCACGAACCTGGGTAGGGCAGAAGAAAAAAGAAAAAGCAGAGACAAAAGAATAGGGACAGGACCTGCACCAGTGCAAGGGAGCTGTGAATGAGGAAAGGTTTCCACACACTAGGAAGCCCCTTCACTAGTGGGGACAGGGGTGGGCAGGGGGGAAGCTTCAGAGCCACAGAGGAAAGTGCAGCAACAGGGGTGCAGAGGGCAAAGTAGTGAGATTCCCACAGAGTACCGGTGACGACCAGCACTCACCAGCCTGAGATCCTTGTCTGCTCACCCATAGGGCAGGTGGGGGCTGAGAGCTGAGGCTCTAGCTTCAGAGGTCAGATCCCAGGGAGAGGACTGGGGTTGGCTGCATGAACACAGCCTGAAGGGGGCTAGTGCGCCACAGCTAGCCAGGAGGGAGTCTGGGAAAAAATGTGGAACTGCCTAAGAGGCAAGAGACAATTGTTTCGGGGTGCATGAGGAGAGGGGATTTAGAGCACCCCCTAAACGAGCTCCAGAAACGAGCGTGAGCCGCAGCTATCAGCACGGACACCAGACACGGGCATGAGACACTAAGGCTGCTGCTGCCGCCACCAAGAAGCCTTTGTGCAAGCACAGGTCACTATCCACACCTCCCCTCCCAGGAGCCTGTGCAGCCCGCCACTGCCAGGGTCCCGTGATCCAAGGACAACTTCCCCGGGAGAACACAGAGCACCTCAGGCTGTTGCAACATCAGGCTGCCCTCTGCCGCCGCAGGCTCGCCCTGCATTCCAAACCCTTCCCTGCACCCGGCCTGAGTGAGCCAGAGCCCCCTAATCAGCTGCTACTTTAACCCTGTCCTGTCTGAGCGAAGAACAGATGCCCTCAGGCAACCTACATGCAGAGACATGGCTGAATCCAAAGCTGAACCCCAGGAGCTGTGCAAACAATGAAGATAAAGGGAAATCTCTCCCAGAAGCCTCGGGGGCAGCAGATTAATTCTCCACAATCAACTTGATGTACCCTGCATCTGTGGAATACTGAATAGACAATGAATCATCCAAAAATTGAGATGGTGGACTTTGGGAGCAACAATATATAATTATTTTCTATCCCTCTTTTTATGAGTGTGTATGTGTATGCTTCTCTGTGTGATTTTGTCTGTATAGCTTTGCTTTTACCATTTGTCCTAGGATTCTGTCTGTTTGTTTTGTTGCTGGTTTTTTTTTGGTTTTTGTTTTTCTCTATTTTTCTTTAGTATAGTTTTTAGTGCTTGTTATCATTGGTGAATTTGTTTTTTGGTTTGGTTGCTCTCCTCTTTCTTTTTATTTTTTTCATTACTTTTAATTTTTTTTAATTTTAATAATTATTTTTTATTTTAATAACTTTATTTTATTCTAATTTTTTCTTTCCTTCTTTCATTTTTTTCTCCCTTTTTTTCTGAGCCGTGTGGCTGACAGAGTCTAGGTTCTCCAGATGGGTGTCAGGCCTGTGCCTCTGAAGTGGGGGAGCCAAGTTCAGGACATTGGTCCACCAGAGACCTTCTGGCTCCACGTAATTCAAACAATGCAAGCTCTCCCAGATATCTCCATCTCAACGATAAGACCTGGCTCCACCTAATTTAAATGATAAAATCTCTCCCAGATACGTCCATCTCAATGCTAAGACACAGCTCCACTCAACTACCAGCAAGCTACAGTGCTGGACTCCCTATGCCAAACAACTAGCAACACAGGAACACAACCCTACCCATTAGCAGAGAGGCCGCCTAAAATCATAAGGTCACAGATGCCCCAAAACACACCACCGGACGTGGACCAGCCCACCAGAAAGACAAGATCCAGCCTCATCCACCAACTTTCTTTTTATTTTTTTCATTACTTTTAATTTTTTTTAATTTTAATAATTATTTTTTATTTTAATAACTTTATTTTATTCTAATTTTTTCTTTCCTTCTTTCATTTTTTTCTCCCTTTTTTTCTGAGCCGTGTGGCTGACAGAGTCTAGGTTCTCCAGATGGGTGTCAGGCCTGTGCCTCTGAAGTGGGGGAGCCAAGTTCAGGACATTGGTCCACCAGAGACCTTCTGGCTCCACGTAATTCAAACAATGCAAGCTCTCCCAGATATCTCCATCTCAACGATAAGACCTGGCTCCACCTAATTTAAATGATAAAATCTCTCCCAGATACGTCCATCTCAATGCTAAGACACAGCTCCACTCAACTACCAGCAAGCTACAGTGCTGGACTCCCTATGCCAAACAACTAGCAACACAGGAACACAACCCTACCCATTAGCAGAGAGGCCGCCTAAAATCATAAGGTCACAGATGCCCCAAAACACACCACCGGACGTGGACCAGCCCACCAGAAAGACAAGATCCAGCCTCATCCACCAGAACACAGGCACCAGTCCCCTCCACCAGGAAGCCTACACAACCCACTAAACCAACATTAGCCACTGGGGGCAGACACCAAACACAACAGGAACTACGAACCTGCACTCTGCGAAAAGGAGACCCCAAACACAGTAAGTTAAGCAAAATGAGAAGACAGAGAAACACACAGAAAATGAAGGAGCAAGGTAAAAACCCACCAGACCAAACAAATGAAAAGGAAATAGGCAGTCTACCTGAAAAAGAATTCAGAGTAATGATACTAAACATAATCCAAAATCTTGGAAAGAGAATGGAGAAAATACAGAAACAGGACCTAGAAGAAGTAAAGAGCAAACAAACAATGATGAACAACACAATAAATAAAATTAAAAATTCTTTAGAAGGAATCAATAGCAGAATAACTGAGACAGACAAACAGATAAGTATCCTGGAAGATAAAATAGTGGAAATAACTACTGCACAGCAGAATAAAGAAAAAAGAATGAAAAGAATTGAGGACAGTCACAGAGACCTCTGGGATAACATTAAATGCACCAACAATTGAATTATTGGGGTCCCAGAAGAAGAAGAGAAAAAGAAAGGGACTGAGAAAATACTTGAAGAGATTATAGTTGAAAACTTCCCTAATATGAGAAAGGAAACAGTTAATCAAATCCAGGAAGTTCAGAGGGTCCCATACAGGACAAATCCAAGGAGAAAAAAGCCAAGACACATATTAACCAAACTATCAAAAATTAAACACAAATAAAAAGTATTAAAAGCAGCAAGGGAAAAACAACAAATAACATACAAGGGAATCCCCATAAGGTTAACAGCTGATCTTTCAGCAGAAACTGTGCAAGCCAGAAGGAAGTGACAAGACATAATGAAAGTGATGAAAGGGAAAGACCTACAACCAAGATTACTCTACCCAGCAAGGATCTCATTCAGATTTCACAGAGAAATTAAAACCTTACAGACAAGCAAAAGCTAAGAGAATTCAGCACCACCAAACCAGCTTTACAACAAATTCTAAAGGAATTTATCTAGACACGAAACACAAGAGAAGGAAAAGAACTACAATAACAAACCCAAAACAATTAAGAAAATGGTAATAGGAACATACATAACGATAACTACCTTAAATGTAAATGGACTAAATGCTCCCACCAAAAGACACAGATTGGCTGAATGGATACAAAAACAAGACCCATATTTAGGCTGTCTACAAGAGACCCACTTCAGACCTAGAGACACATACATCCTGAAACTGAGGGTATGGAAAAAGATACTCCATGCAAATGGAAATCAAAGAAAGCTGGAGTAGCAATTCTCATATCAGACAAAATAGACTTTAAAATAAAGACTATTACAAGAGACAAAGAAGGACACTACATAATGATCAAGGGATCAATCCAAGAAGAAGATATAACAATTGTAAATCTTTATGCATCCAACATAGGAGCACCTCAATACATAAGGCAAATGGTAACAGCCATAAAAGGGGAAATCAACAGTAACACAATCACAGTAGGGAACTTAAACACCCCACTTTCACCAATGGAGAGATCATCCAAAATGAAAATAAATAAGGAAACACAAGCTTTAAATGATACATTAAACAAGATGGACTTAATTGATATTTATAGGACATTCCATCCCAAAACAACACAATAGACTTTCTTCCCAAATACTCATGGCACATTCTCCAGGAGAGATCACATCTTGGGTCACAGATAAAGCCTTGGTAAATTTAAGAAAACTGAAATCATATCAAGTAACTTTGCCAACCACAACACTATGAGACTACAGAAAAAAATCTATAAAATATACAAACACATGGAGGCTAAACAATACACTATTAATTAACCAAGAAACCACCAAAGAAATCAAAGAGGAGATGAAAAAAATACCTAGAAACAAATAACAATGAAAACATGACGACCCAAAACCTACGGGATGCAGCAAAAGCAGTTCTAAGAGGGAAGTTTATAGTAATACAAACCTACCTCAAGAAACAACAAACATCTCAAATAAACAATCTAACCTTACACCTAAAGCAATTAAAGAAAGAAGAACAAAAAAACCCCAAAGTTAGCAGAAGGAAGGAAATCATAAAGATCAGATCAGAAATAAATGAAAAAGAAATGAAGGAAACAAAAGCAAAGATCAATAAAACTAAAAGCTGGTTCTTTGAGAAGATAAACAAAATTGATAAACCATTAGCCAGACTCATCAAAAATAAAAAAAAAGGGAGAAGACTCAAACCAACAATATTAGAAATGAAACAGGAGAAGTAACAACTGACACTGCAGAAATACAAAGGATCATGAAAGATTACTACAAGCAACTATATGCCAATACAATGGACAACCTGGAAGAAATGGACAAGTTCTTAGAAAAGCACAACCTTCCGAGGCTGAACCAGGAAGAAATAGAAAATATAAACAGACCAATCACAAGCACTGAAATTGAAACTGTGATTAAAAATCTTCCAACAAACAAAACCCCAGGACCAGATGGCTTCACAGGCAAATTCTATCAAACATTTAGAGAACAGCTAACACCTATCTTTCTCAAACTCTTCCAAAATATAGCAGAGGGAGGAACACTCCAAAACTCATTCTACGAGGCCACAATCACACTCATACTAAAATCAGACAAAAATGCCACAAAGAAAGAAAACTACAGGCAAATATCACTGATGAACATAGATGCAAGAATCCTCAACTAAATACTAGCAAAAAGAATCCAACAGCACATTAAAAGGATCATACACCAGGATCAAGTGGGGTTTATCTTAGAAATGCAATGATTCTTCAATATATGCAAATCAATCAATGTGATACACCATATTAACAAATTGAAGGAGAAAAACCATATGATCAATACTAGCAAAAAGAATCCAACAGCACATTAAAAGGATCATACACCAGGATCAAGTGGGGTTTATCTTAGAAATGCAATGATTCTTCAATATATGCAAATCAATCAATGTGATACACCATATTAACAAACTCAGAGAGAAAAACCATATGATCATCTCAGTAGATGCATAAAAAGCTTCAGACAAAATTCAATACCCATTTATGATAAAAAAAAAACCCTCCAGAAAGTAGGCATAGAGGGAACTTACCTCAACATAATAAAGGCCATGTATGACAAACCCACAGCCAACATTGTTCTCAAAGGTGAAAAACTGATACCATATCCTCTAAGATCAGGAACAAGACAAGGTTGTGCACTCTCACCACTATTATTTAACACAGTTTTGGAAGTTTTAGCCACAGCAATCAGAGAAGAAAAAGAAATAAAAGGAATCCAAATTGGAAAAGAAGTAAAATGTCACTGTTTGCAGATGACATGATACTATACATAGAGAATCCTAAAGATGCTGCCAGAAAACTACTAGAGCTAATCAATGAATTTGGCAAAGTATCAGGATACAAAATTAAGGCACAGAAATCACTTGCACTCCTACACATTAATGATGAAAAATCTGAAAGAGAAATTAAGGAAATATCCCCATTTACCACTGCAAAAAAAACAATAAAATACCTAGGAATAAACTTACCTAAGGAGACAAAAGACCTGTATGCAGAAAACTATAAGACAGTGATGAAAGACATTAAACATGACACAAACAGATGGAGAGATATTCCATGTTCTTGGACTGGAAGAATCAACACAGTGAAAATGACTCTACTACCCAAAGCAATCTACATATTCAATGCAATCCCTATCAAACTACCAATGGCATTTTTCACAGAACTAGAACAAAAAATTGCACAATTTTTATGGAAACACAAAAGACCCCGAACAGCCAAAGCAATCTTGAGAACGAAAAACGGAGCTGGAGGAATCAGGCTCCCAGACTTCAGACTATACTATAAAGCTACAGTAATCAAGACAGTATGGTACTGGCACAAAAACAGAAATATAGATCAATGGAACAGAATAGAAAGCCCAGAGATAGACCCACGCACATATGGTCACCTTATCTTTGATAAAAGAGTCAAGAATATACAATGGAGAAAAGACAGCCTCTTCAATAAGTGGTTCTGGGAAACTGGACAGCTACATGTAAAAGAATGAAATTAGAACACTCCCTAACACCATACACAAAAATAAACTCAAAACGGGTTAAAGACTTAAATGTAAGGCCAGACACTATAAAACTCTTAGAAGAAAACATAGGCAGAACACTCTATGACATAAATCACAGCAAGATCCTTTTTGACCCACCCCTAGAGAAATGGAAATAAAAACAAAAATAAACAAATGGGATCTAATGAAACTTAAAAGCTTTTGCACAGCACAGGAAACCATAAACAAGACGAAAAGACAACCCTCAGAATGGGAGAAAATATTTCAAAATGAAGCAACTGACAAAGGATTAATATCCAAAATTTACAAGTAGTTCATGCAGCTCAGTATCAAGAAAAGAAACAACCCAATCCAAAAATGAGCAGAAGACCTACATAGACATTTCTCCAAAGAAGATATACAGATTGCCAACAAACACATGAAAGGATGCTCAACATCACTAATCATTAGAGAAATGCAAATCAAAACTACAATGATGTATCACCTGACACCAGTCACAATGGCCATCATCAAAAAATCTACAAACAATAAATGCTGGAGAGGGTGTGGAGAAACAAGAACCCTCTTGCACTCTTGTTGGGAATGTAAACTGATACAGCCACTATGGAGAACAGTATGGAGGTCCATAAAATACTAAAAATATAGCTACCATACGACCCAGCAATCCCACTACTGGGCATATATCCTGAGAAAACCATAATTCAAAAAGAGTCATGTAGCACAATGTTCATTGCAGCTCTATTTACAACAGGCTGGACATGGAAGCAACCTAAGTGTCCATCAACAGATGAATGGATAAAGAAGATGTGGCACATATATACAATGGAATATTACTCAGCCATAAAGAGAAATGAAATTGAGTTATGTGCAGTGAGGTGGATGGGCCTAGAGTCTGTCATACAGAGTGAAGTAAGTCAGAAAGAGAAAAACAAATACCGTATGCTAACACATATATATGGAATCTACAAAAAAAAGGTTATGAAGAACCTAGGGCAGGACAGGAATAAAGATACAGATGTAGAGAATGGACTTGAGGACAAGGGGAGGGGGAAGGGTAACATGGGATGAAGTGAGAGAGTGCATGGACTTATATATACTACCAAGTATTCATATTGTGGCACAAAAGCAGCCATAGACAAAATATAAACAAATAGGAGAATCTGTGTTCCAATAAAACTTTATTTACAAAAACAGGCAGTAAGTTGGATTGTTTGCTGACCCCAATCTATATACATTTCTGTATCTTGTTTTCTGTATATGTCTTTGAGTGAATTTTACATCAGAATATTAGCAAGATCTCGTTTTTAAAGAAGTATATGAAAAGCTACTGTATGGATGTATCAAAATTTATTTAGCCAATCCTATACTGATACACATTTTGGTTGTTTTCTAATTTTTTGTTATTATAAATAATTGATAAAGTAAATTACATTTTACATACTTCTTTTTGTACATGTATGAACATATATCTTGGATATGTTCCTAGAGGTAGAAACATACAATTTAAATTGACATTGCCAAATTGCTCTCCAATTTTCCACTCCACCAACAGCACATGAAACAGAATGTCTCATACGGCACCATATTGATATAGAAATAAAGTTCGGATCCAGCTTTATTATTTTACAGTTCTACAGAGGTATGCTCAGTTTTCCCAGGATCATGTAGTAAGTCCATTATCTTTACCTACTAATTTGAAATGTTACCTTTTACAAAGGTTTCCGTCTTTAATAATAGCGAAGAAAAATGTTCACTATCAACATATGAAATAAAGTATTTAAAATCTGAATGTCAAATTTTCATCAAAGCTATCTTCTCTTCCTCCCCTCAAATCTAGGAGTAAGCAATTATATCTTGATGCTATGATGTATCAATCTATAAAAGGAACAGGGAGATCAGTTTAGATGAACACATTATCCATGGTCTGATTCTGAAAACATCACAACTAGCTGTTGATACCATAAGCATGAGAAGCAAGCAGTTGTGTGTGTGTATGTTTTTATTAAAGTACTACTATATTTTCTCATTCCTTTCTAAAATTCCACAGTTCTATGAAAGAACAATATAAAGAACTGTACTCACAACCTTGAGACTATGTCACAGTCAGGTCTGGTGGGATAAGAGACCTTTCATTGGGACATCTGTCCTTTGGCAGCTGGCACTGAGCAATGCAAAGCATAAGGGTAGATTACCAAAGCTCATGCTAGATCTGCACTGTCCAACACACACTCCATATTGTTAGTATTGGACTATATGGTAACCAGTAGCTACACGTGGCTATAGAGCACTTGAAATGTAGATAGTCCAAAATAAGACTGGGATGCAAAATACACACTGCATTTCTAAGAAATTATGAAAAAAGAATGTAAAATATCTCAATAATTTTTATATTGTTTACATACTAAAATGCTAAAACTTTGAATATATTCATTAAATAAAATATATTATGAAAATTAATTCTTTCTTTTTATTTTTTTAATGTAGCCACCACAAGATTTATAATTACAAACACGGCTCATTTTACATTTTTATTAGACAGTGGTATTAGTTCACAGCAACAGAACTTGTAACTTTAGGATATGACTTGAAGGATTAGCTGTGACTATTGGAGACCACAAATAGAAACTGCAATCATAGGGATTCCTAAAAGTTCAGTGTGAATAGTAGATAACACAATACACTAGGAAGAAGGAACATTATTCATTCTGCAAATACGAATTTAGCACCAATTATTGCCAGGAATATGCCTGGCATTTGATCAGGACTATAGACTCCTTGATAACTGTATAACTTTGACCTTGTCAAACAATTAAACTTCTCTGAGTCTCATGGATTTGCATGTAAAATTGGCCTTGCCTGAAGAGAAGAGATTGGAATGAATGCACTCTTGAAATCCTTTTCTGCATCAAGATCTATGATTCTGTACATATTTCAATTTTGTAATCAAGGTCTCTAACTGGATATAAAACTGTATTAGAAAAGCTTACATCATAAATTTATAAACCACATTTTTACACATAATTTACTAAGAACATTTTCTCTCAGCATGTAACTATATTTCTTTAGTGTGTAAAACATTCAATTCTGTAATCAATAGGGAGCTAAAAAGAGAGACAAAATCATATTTTGTACCATATTCTGACGGTTTTATTTTGAGGTACATAGATTTTTTTTCATTTATTTATTTAACACATTTAATGAGTATAAGGCCAGATGCTATACAGGAAACAAACATTCATAATGATAGTCCCCGTTCTCAAGTAACTTATCTCTGTAAAGCTTCCCCAACTTCCCTGGCCAGAGTTACTCCTAAAGGTAGAATTAGTTATTCCATTGTCCATGCCTCTATTACAACATTCAACATACTTTTTCTGTTTATATTTCTGCTTCCTCCCTAGACCATAATCTCCTTGGCAAAGGGATTATCTTATTCATCTTTGAACCCAGTACTTAACATATAAGGGATGCATATTGAACAACTGACATGTGACTATTACCATAATCAATAAGGAAGAGATGGACAACGTGTGCTCCATATGTGACACCCTGAGAAGAACACACCATCAACTATGCAGTATTTTTGCCAAGAACGCATAACCTCAGTCTGCTATTAGGAGACATCTGACAAGCACAAAATGATAAACATTCTACTAAGAAAGCGGGGCACAGAGGATTACATTCTTACAAAATATTAATGTCATAAAAGACAAAAAGGTTATAGAAATGTTCTATATTAAATAAAGCTAAAGAAACGTGACAATTAAATGTGATACCTTATCCTAGACTGGATCTTTTACTAGAATGGAAAAACTGCTATCAGGGATATTATTAGGTCAACGGACAAAACTGGACTATGAATGATAGACTAAGATATTGTATCAATATTAACTTATGAATTTGATAACTTCATTATGGTTGTATAAAAAAGTATTCCTATTTTTAGGAAATATACATGAAGATACTTTAAAGGATTATAATATATGTAACCTTCAAATAGGTCAGCAAAAAATTCTGCACACATACACACACACACACACACGCAAACATATGCACAGAGAGCAAATGATAAAGCAAATGGGGTCAAATGTTAGCAATAGATAAACCTGGGTAAATAGTGTGTGCATATGTTCCTTGTACTGTTTTTATATTTGCAGTTTTGAAATTATTTCCAAATGAAATGTTTTTAAAAGGACAAATACATATACATATATACGTGTGTGTGTGTGTGTATATATATATACATATGATGCTCAACTTCACTGCTATTCCCAGAAATGCAAATTAAAACAAGGAGAAAGCATTATTCACTATTGGCAAAATTTTAAAGAATAGATAATATTCAGTAAAGGCAAGGGTGTAGAGAAAGTAATACTTTTCTCACACACTGTTGAAAGGAACAGAAATTTATAAGTCTTTTTAGAGGATAATTTGGCACTTTTAGCCCAGAAATTTAAACTTTAAACCATTAACCTTTTAAACCCAAAAGTTCAACTTCTAGGAATTTTTCTTAAAGATTGCACACACCTTGTGCACATTGATAAGGTATAAAGTGATCACTTCAGTATTGTTTGTAATAGCAAAAAATGGTAGATAACCTACATATCCAACAATAGGTTAATAGTTAATGCATAATGAAACATTCATACCATGGAGTACTACACAGCCGCTAAATAGAATGAGATAGACGTATATTCTGCTATACAAAAATTTCCAAGTACATTATAAATATATTTTAAACAATTTACAAAATAGTCTATATAGTATTTACAATTCCATAAAAACTTAACTTGTGTCATTGTATGTTTTATATTAATAGAAATATATATATATATATATACACACACACACACATTTCTTTTTTATTGGCTGGAGTTTTATATAAAATAGTTACCACACCATATATATAAGTATATGTACCATCTAAAACTCTAGTCAATAGAAAAGAAATATTTACCAAAAGAGAGAGATCAAGCTGGCAGAGTAGGAGGATGCTGGGCTCACCTTCCCTCATGAACACATCAAAACTACAATGACATATAGAATGACTCTTGCTGAAATTGACCTGGGGACTAGCAGAACAGCTCTTCTACAACTAAGGTTATAAAGAAAGATCCACACGGAGTCTGGTAGGAAGTGAGGAGAAGCAATTTGGTCGGGACCTGCACCCCTAGTGGGGGAAACAGAGAGGAGAGGACATTACAAGCTTGGGGATCCTCCCTGGGGACTAAGGGGTCCGAGCTACATATTAGACATGCCAGCCCTGGGGTGTGACACCATGAAGATGAAGCACCTTAGCTGGTCTAAAACCCACTGGGGCTTATCAGAGGGCTGTAAGAAACTGAGACTCCACTCTTAAAGAGCATGCCCAGAGCCTGGCTCACTCCCAGTCATAGCGCTGAGGCAGCACTCCGCAGCATGCCAGGGCTGCCCCAGAGCACTCCTCCAGCCCGCACTGGGCTCCTGCTCCAGCCCCTCTTGCTCCAACACTGCTCCGCACTAAGAGGGAGTCCGCCATTGCCAACAAGAGTGCACAAACTTGGAGGGAATGGAGCCAGCTTGGACTCTGGCCCTGCCTCTGACCAGCATGGAGGCAGCCATTGCCAGCACATGCCTTCTGATTGCACACAACTGGAAGGGAATGAGGCTAACTCCAGAGTAGAGACCACCATCATCATAGCATGCATCCCTGCATAAGGCTAGCTCAGTGGTGTGACACCAACCCCTCCAGCCCAAACACAGGCTCTAACCAAGGCGCTTACCCCAGAGGAAAAATGAAACCAACACAGAAGTACAGCCCCAAGCCTCAGGCTCAGGCCACATCCCAAACCAAGGCAAAGACTACCATCACACCTGGGAGAAACCTAGCTTCCTCAAAGTTCCTGCTCCAGCCCCACAGGCCCTGCCCTAGCCCCTGATAGGGCAGTAACAGCCACTGATCACGGAAAAACCCCAACTTGCACCTGGCTCTTGCTCTAGCCACTCCACCTCCAGACCCACCCACCACCAAAGTGGTGCTGCCAGCACACCCTGGGGAAGACATGATCCCTGCCTACTTCAGATCCAGTTCTCTGACCAAAGCCACTGGGCACACACAGACTGAAAAGGGATGATCCCACACAAGGACACGACTTCAAAACCAAGTAAGGTAACTGAGTCACCTAGTTTCATAGAGACAAAGTTGCACAACATGAAAAGACAGAGGAATATGTTTAAAATGAAAGAAAAAGAAAAACCCTGAACAAAAAACCTGATGAAACAGAAAGAAATAATTTATGAAAAAAAAAAAAGCTCAAAGCAATAATAAGCTGAACTGGGGAAAAGAATATATGAACACAGTGAGAATTTTAACAAAGAACTAGAAAATATTTTTTTAAAAAAAGAATCCATCGGAACCAAAGAATACAATAACTGAAATGAAAAACACACTAGAGGGAATTAACAGCATATTAGGTGATAGAGAAGAACACATAAACAATCTGAAAGATCGAATAATGGAAATCATCCAATCACAGCAGCAAAAAGAAAAACACATTAAAAAAATGAGAATAGTTTAAGGGACCTCTGAGAAAACATCAAGCATACTAACATTTGCATTATAGGAGGCCCAGAAGAAGAGAGAGAAAAGGGTAAAAAGGTATTTGATGAAATTATGGCTGAAAACGTCCCGAACCTGAAGAAGAAAACAGATATCCAGGTCCATGAAGCATAGAGAGTCCCAAACAAGATGAACAAAAAGAGAAGCACACCAAGACATATCATAACTAAAATGGCAAAAGTTAAAGATAAAAAATAATTCTAAAGACAGGAAGAGAAAAACGAGTTATATATAAGGGAACCTCATAAGGCTATCAGCTGATTTTTCAGCAGAACCTTTGCAGGCCAGTAGGGAATGGCAAGATATATTTAAAGTGCTGAAAGGACAAAACCTACAAGCTAGGATACTCTACCCAGCAAGGTTATCATTCAGGATTGAAGAGGAGATAAAGAACTTCTCAGAGAAGCAAAAACTAAAAGAGTTCATCAATAATAAACCAGTCTTACAAGAAGTGTTAAAGGGTCTTCTTACTAAGTGGAAAAAAAGGCTACAACAAGAAATAAGAAATTACAGAAAGGGAAAAATCCTGCTGGTAAAGGCTATGGATCAACCACTTAAATTAGCTAGTACAAAGGTTAAAAGACAAAAATTGTAAAATCAACTATAACAACAATAAACAGTTAAGGGATAGACATCAAGATGTTAAAATATGACATCAAAAACACAAAACAGGGCTTCCCTGGTGGCACAGTGGTTGAGCGTCCACCTGCTGATGCAGGGGACACGGGTTCGTGCCCCGGTCTGGGAAGATCCCACATGCCGCAGAGCGGCTAGGCCCGTGAGCCATGGTCACTGAGCCTGAGCATCTGGAGCCTGTGCTATGCAACGGGAGATGCCACAACAGTGAGAGGCCCACGTACCGCAAACACACACACACACACACACACACACACACACACACACAAAACATGGTGGGGCAGCTGAAATGTAGAGCTTTTAGAATGTGTTTGAACTTAAATGACTACCCGTTTTTAATAAGTAGAAATGGTTATAGATCAACATGTAAATACAAATCAAAAAACCTACAATAAATATACAAAACTAGAGAGAAAGGAACACAAATATAACACTAAAGAAAATCATCAAACCACAAAACAAGAGACTAAAAGAAGAAAAAAAGAACAGAGAACTACAAAACAACCAGAACACAGAAAAAAAAAAAATGGCAATAAGTGCATACCTATCAATAGTCACTTTAAATGTCGATGGATTAAATGCCCAATCAAAAGGCACAGAGTGGCTAACTGGATGAAAAAATAAGACCCATCTATATGCTGCCTAAAAGATACTCATTTCTGAGCTAAAGACACACAGACTGAAAGTGAGGGGATGGAAAAACACAAATGGAAACACACAGACTGAAAGTGAGGGGATGGAAAAACGCAAATGGAAACAAAGAGAAAGCTGGGTAGCAATATTCATATCAGAAAAAAAATAGACTTTAAAACAAAGTCTATAATAAAAAACAAAGAAGGGCATTATATAATGATAAAGAGAACAATACAAGAAGCAGATATAATGTTCATCAACATATATACAAATATTAACAGACATGAAGGGAGAAATTAACAATAATACAATAATAATAGGGGACTTTAACACCCCACTTACATCAATGGACAGATCATCCAGAAAGAAAATCAATAAGGAAACACTGGCCTTAGATCAGGGTCCCCAACCCCCGGGTCGCAGACCAGTACCAGTCCGCAGCCTGTTAGGAACTGGGCCGATCAGGGTCCCCAACCCCCGGGCCGCAGACCAGTACCAGTCCGCAGCCTGTTAGGAACTGGGCCACACAGTAGGAGGTAAGCAGTGGGCGAGTGAGTGAAACTTCATCTACCACTCGCTCCCAATCACTGGCAATCGTTCGCATTACTGCCTGAACCATCCCTCCCGCCCCCCAGTCCATGGAAAAATTGTCTTTCACAAAGCCAGTCCCTTGGGCCAAAAAGGTTGGGGACCACTGCCTTAAATGACACATTAGACCAGTTGGACTTAGTAGATATCTACAGGACATTCCATCCAATACCAGCAGAATACATATTCTTTTCAAGTGCACATGGAATATTTCTAGGAGAGACCACATACTAGGCCACAAAACAAGTCTCAACAAATTTAAAAGGATAGAAATTATATCAAGCATTTTTTCCACAATGGTGTGAAACTAGAAATCAATTACAGGAAGAAAAATGGGAAAAACACAATCACATGAAAACTAAACAATATGTTAATAAAAAAAACCAATGGGTCAATGAAGAAATCAAAGAGGAAATCAGAAAATACCTTGCAACCAATTAGAATAAAGCCATAACCTTCCAAAAATCTATGGAATGCAACAAAACTAGAGAAGTTTATACTGATAGAGGCCTACCTCATGAAACAAGAAAAATGTCAAATATACCACCTAACCTACCACCTAAAGGAATTAGAAAAAGAACACCAAAGTCAGAAGAAGGAAGGAAATAATAAAGATCAGAGAGGAAACAAATTAAATAGAGACAAGAAAATGATGTAGAAAAGATCAATAAAACCAAGAACTTGTTTTTGGAAAAGATAAACAAAATTGATAAGCCATTAGCGAGACTCATTAAAAAATGGGGAAAGGACCAAAATGAACAAAATAAGAAATGAAAAACAAGTTACAATCAGTATCACAGAAATACAAATAATCATAAGAGAATACTATGAACAGTTATATGCCAACAAACTGGACAACCTAGAAGAAATGGATAAATTCCTAGAAACAAACAATCTTCTGAGACTGAATCAGGAAGAAATAAATAATCTGAAAATATCAATTACTAGTATTGAAATTGAAGCAGTGATCAAAAAACTCCCAACAAATACAAGTCCAGGATCAGACAGGGGAATTCTACTAAACATAAAAAGAACAGTTAATAACTATACTTCTCAAACTATTCCCAAAAATGAAGAGGAGAGAAAATTCCCAAATTTATTCTACAAGGCCACTTTTACTCTAATACCAAAACCAGCCAAAGATACTACCAAAAAAAAAAAAAAAAAAGAAAAAAAAAAAAAAAAGAAAAA
>NW_020175261.1:91327-96875 GCF_003031525.2 Neophocaena asiaeorientalis asiaeorientalis
TTAAATACAAAAACAAACAAAAAAAAAAACAAAAAAAAAAAAAAAAAAAGGAAGAAAGAAAGTAAAGAAAGAAAATTACAGGCCAAAATTCCTGATGAATACAGATGATGCAAAAATCCTTAAAAATAATTTAGCAAATCAAATCAACATATAAATAGGTTCATAGACCATGATCAAGTTTGATTTCTTTCTTTTAAAAAATTTTTTATTTTTTATTTATTATTTTTTCTTCTTGGCCATGCCACACAGCATGTGGGATCTTTGCTCCCCAATCAGGGATCAAACCCACAGCCCCTGCAATGGAAGTGCAGAGTCTTAACCAATGGACCACCAGGAAAGTCCCAAATTTGATTTCTTCCACGGATATAAGAATGGTTCAATGTCTGCAAATCAATCAATGTGATATACCACATTAGCAAAAGGAACGATAAGAATCACACGATCTTCTCAATAGGTGGCAGAAAAAGCATCTGACAAAACTGAACACCCATTTATGATAAAAATGCTCAACAAAGTAGGTATAGAGGGAATATATCTCAACATAATAAAGGCCATATATGACAAGACCACAGCTAACATCATACTCAATGTAGAAAATTGGAAAGAATTTCCTTAAAGTTCAGGAATAAGACAAGGATGCCCACTCTTGCCACTTTTATTCAACATAGTATTGAAACTCCTAGCCACAGCAATCAGTCAAGAAAAAGAAACAAAAGGCATCCAAACTGGAAGGGAAGAAGTAAAACTGTCACTATTTGCAAATGACATGATACTGCATATAGGAAACCCTAAAGTCTCTGCCAAAAAACTATTAGAGACCAATAAATGAATTCAGTAAAGCTGCAGGTACAAGATTAATATACAGAAATCTGTTGCTTTATTTTTTTTTAATTTCGTTGCACTGCACGTCTTGCAGGATCTTAGTTACCTGACCAGGGATCGAACCCAGGCCCCAGCAGTGAAAGTGCCATATCCTAACCAGTGGACTGCCAGGTAATTCCCCTAAGAAAACAATCCCATTTACAGTCACATCAAAAAGAATTAAATACCTAGGAATAAATATAACTAGGGAAGTGAAAGACCTATACTCTGAAACATATAAAACATTGATGAAGGAAATTGAAGATGATACAAATAAATATAAAGATATCCCATGTTCATGGAAAGAATTAATATCATTAAAATGTCCATACTATGTAAAGCCATCTATAGATTCAGTGAAATCCCCATCAAAATACCCATGACATATTTCATAGAACAAGAACAAATAATCCTAAAATTTGTATAGAACCACAGAAAAACCCACAAATAGCCAAACAATCTTCAAAACAAAAATGAACAAAGCTGGAAGTGCCCTGCCCCTGACTTCAGAATACACTGCAAAGCTACAGGAATCAAAACAGTATGGTATGGTCACAAAAACAGACACGTAGATCAATGGAACAGAATAGAGAGCCCAGAAATAAACCCATGCACATATGGTGAATTAAGCTATGACAAAGGAGGCAAAGTCATACAATGGGTAAAAGACAGTCTTTTCAATAAGTGGTGATGGGAAAACTGGAGAGCTATATCTAAAAGAATAAACTTAGAACTTCTATTTCCTCATACCATATACAAAAATAAACTTAAAATGGATTAACGACTGAAATGTAAGTCTGAAAATAATAAAACTCGAGAAGATAACCTAGGCAGTACACCCTTTGACATAAGTCTTAGTGATATTATTGGCAGGGGGGTCTGTCTCCTCAATCAAGGGATACAAAAGCAAAACTAAACAAATGGAACCTAATTAAACTTAAAAGCTTTTCCACAGTGAAGTAAATCGTCAACAAAACAGAAAGGCCACCTCCTGAATGGGAGAAGATATTTGAAAGTGGCATGTCTGATAACGGGTTAATATCCACAATATATAAAGAGCTCATAAAAATCAATATCAAAAAAATGAATAATCCAATTTTTAAAATGGGCAGAATACCTGAGCTGACATTTTTCAAAAGAAGACTTAGATGGCATATATATGATCATCTCAATAGATGCAGAAAAAGCTTCTGGTAAAGTTCAACATCCATTTATGATAAAAAAATCTCCAGAGAGTGGGCATAGAGGGAAAATACCTCAACATAATAAAGGCCATATATGACAAACCCACATCTAACATCATACTCTATGGTGAAAAGCTGAAAACTCTTTCTCTAAGATCAGGAACAAGAAGAGAATACCCACTCTCACCACTTTTCTTCAACATAGTTCTGGAAGTCCTAGCCACAGCAATCAGAAAAGAAAAAGAAATAAAAGTAATCCAAATTGGAAGGAAGAAGTAAAACTGTCACTGTTTGCAGATGACATGATATTATACTTAGAAAATCCTAAAGAAGCCACCAGAAAACTACTACAGCTCATCAATGAATTCAGTAAAGTTGCAGGATACAAAATTAATATATAGAACTCTTGCATTTCTATACATTAAAAATGAACTATCAGAAAGAGAAAATAGGGAAACAATCCTGTTTACCATTGCAATATAAAGAATAAAATACCTAGGAATAAACCTACTTAAGTAAGTAAAAGATCTGTACTTGGAAAACTATAAGACACTGATGAAAGAAATTGAAGAGGACACAAAAGATGGAAAGATATACCATGCTCATGGATTGGTAGAATTAATATTGTTAAAATGACCATAATACCCAAGGCAATCTACAAATTCAGTGCAATCCCTATCAAAATACCAATAGCATTTTTCACAGAAATAGAAAATATAATTTTAAAATTTGTATGGAAAAACAAAAGACTCCTAGTAGCCAAAACAATTTTAAGAAAGAAGAACAGAGCTGAAGGAATTATGTTCCCTGACTTCATACTATTCTACAAAGCTACAGTAATCAAAACAGTGTGGTACTGGCACAAAAACAGACACATAGATCAATAGAACAGAACAGAGAGCCCATAAATAAACCGACACACTCATGGTCAATTAATCTATCACAAAGGAGGCAAGAATATACAATGGAGAAAAGACAGTTTCTTCAATAAGTGGTGCTGGGGAAACTGGACAGCTACATGTAAAAGAATGAAATTAGGACATTCTTTAACACTATATACAAAAATAAACTCAAAATGAATTAAAGACCTAAATCAGATACTATAAAACTCCTAGGGGAAAAAAAACATAAGCAGAACACTCTGACACAGCAATATTTTTTTTGGATCTGTCTCCTAAAGCAAAGGAAACAAGAGAAAAAAATAAACAAATGGGCCTAATTAAACTTAAAAGCTTTTACACAGCAAAGGAAACCACTGACAAAATGAAAAGAAAACCTACCGAATGAGAGAAGATATTTGCAAATGATATGACCAATAAGGGATTAATAGCCAACATATATAAACAGCTCATACAACTCAACATCAAAAAAACAAACCACCCAATTAAAAAATGGTCAGAAGAACTGAATAGACATTTTTCCAAAGAGAAAATGCAGATGGCCAACAGGCACATGAAAAGATGCTCAACATTGCTAATCATCAGGAAAATGCAAATCAAAACCATGATAAGATTTCACTTCATGCCTGTCAGAATGACTATCATCAAAAAGAACGCAAATTACAAATGTTGGTGAGAATGTGGAGAAAAGGGAACCCCTGTACACTGTTGGTGGGAGCATTAATTAGTGCAGCCACACTGAAAAACAGTATGGAGATTTCTCAAAAAACTAAAAATAGAGCTGGCAAATGACCCAGCAATTCCACTCCTGGGTATATATCCCCCCAAAACCCCAAGAACACTAATTCAAAAAGATACATGCACTCCAATGTTCACAGTAGCATTATTTACAATAGCCAAGATATGGAAGCAACTCACGTGTCCATCAACATATGAATGGATAAAGAAGATGTGTTACACACACACAATGGAAGGCTACTCAGCCATCAAAAAAGAAAATATTGCCATGTGCAACAACATGGATGGACTTGGAGGGTATTATGCTAAGTGAAATAAGTCAGACAGAGAAAGACAGGTACTGCATGACATCACTTATATGTGGAATCTAAAAAATATAACAAACTATTTTGAATATAACAAAAAAGTGAGTATAACAAAAAAGCAGACTTACAGATATAGAGAAAAAACTACTGGTTACCACTGGGGAGAGGGGCAATATAGGATTTGGGGATTGAGAGGTACATAGTATTATGTATAAGCTACAAAGATAAATTGTACAACACGTGGAATATAGCCAATATCTTGTAATAACTACAAATGAAGTATAAGCTTTACAAATTGTGAATCACTATATTGTATGCCTGCAACTTATATAATAGTGTACATCAACCATAACTCAATAAAAAAAGATAATATTACACACAACTTTGAGCTTATAGTCAACAACTTAGATAACATGGACTGGTAGGGAGCATTGAGTTGATGTAAATGTATAACCAAGACTAAACCACTGTATGGGTTGTAGTTTCAAATATATTGTTAGTAACATTGATAAGGTACCATGAAAATATTATTAATAAAAACAAAATGTGAGGAAAGGGAAGAGGTAGGAATTATGAAGATGCTAATTTCCCTATTTTTCATAGGAGAGTTAAACATAGAACCTGAAATTTAAGCACATGTTTACAAAATGTGAAAACTTCTATTCTTAATGACTTCCCTTTTTTTAATCTTAGATCTTTTAGGAACTAATATCCTGTGGAACAGGAATATTATTTTCTAAATTTCAAGACCTCCTTATATTGTACTTTATTTCTTTTTTCTCTGTTATTAAATTCAATAAAATTAAAGATAACATTTTAATTAAAAACAATGTCTTTAAAAATATCCTATCT
The DNA here is from genome assembly GCF_003031525.2 of Neophocaena asiaeorientalis asiaeorientalis. NCBI lineage: Eukaryota > Metazoa > Chordata > Mammalia > Artiodactyla > Phocoenidae > Neophocaena > Neophocaena asiaeorientalis. The sequence continues at coordinate 96,167 of NW_020175261.1, forward strand.
TTACCCCAATTTCAAAACAGCTACAAAATTATAAGACTGTATAGTACTGGCACAAGGATCAACATAAAAATCAATGGCAAGAAGTTGAGATCCAGAAATTAACCCTTATATTAATGATCAATTATTTTCAACAAGGGTACCAAGACACTCAGTGGGGAAAAAATAGTCTATTCCATGAATGTTCTGGGACAACTGAATAATCACATGCAAAAGAATGAACTTTGACCCCTCCTCACACCATACACAAAATTTAGCTCAAACTAGACCATAGACATAAATGTAAGTGCCCAAACTATAAAATTCTTAAAAGAAAATTTAGGAGTGATTCTTCGTGACCTTAGGTAGGCAAAGAAGGCTTTGCCTAAACTAAGCACCAAAAGCACTAGGAACAAAAGAAAAATTAGATAAACTGAATTTCATCAAAATTAAAAACTTTTGTGCTTCAAAAGATACTATCAAGAAAGTGAAAAGAGGGCTTCCCTGGTGGCACAGTGATTGAGAGTCCACCTGCCGATGCAGGGGGCACGGGTTCGTGCCCCAGTCTGGGAAGATCCCACACGCTGTGGAGGGGCTGGGCCCGTGAGCCATGGCCGCTGAGCCTGCGTGTCCAGAGCCTGTGCTCCGCAACGGGAGAGGCCACAACAGTGCGAGGCCCACATAACGCAAAAAAAAAAAAAAAAAAGGAAAGGGGGGAAAAGGAAACCCATAT
>NW_020175261.1:97018-104232 GCF_003031525.2 Neophocaena asiaeorientalis asiaeorientalis
GGGGGCCAAAAAAAACAAAAAAAAAAAAAAAAAAAGGAAGAGAGTGAAAAGGCAATCCATATATAGGAGAAAATATTTGCAAATCTATATATCTGATAAGGACTTATATCTAGAATATATAAAGGACACTTATAAGTCAGTAATAAAAAGACAAACAACCCAGTTTAAAAATAGACAAAAGATACAAATAGTTACTTCTCCAAAACAGATTTACAAATGGCCAATAAGAACATGAAAAGATGCTCAACGTTACCAGCCATCAGGGAAATGGAAATCAAAACCATTTTGAGATACCACTTCATACTCACTAGGATGGCTAGAATCAATAAAGTCAGATAATAACAAGTGTTGGTGAGGATGTGGAGAAATTGGAGCTCTCACACACTGCTAGTGGGAATGTAAAATGGTGCAGCCACTTTGCAAAATTGTCTGGAAGTTCCTCAAAAAGTTAAACATAGTATTATCAAAGGATCCAGTAATTCCACTCCTAGGTATATAACAATGAGAAATGGAAACATGTGTCCACACAAAAACTTGAAGGCACATGTTCATAGCAGCATGATTTGTAATAGCCAAAAAGTGGAAATAACCCAAATGTCTATCAACAGATGAATGGAAAAGTCAAATTGGTATATCCATACAATGGAATATTACTCAGCAATAAAAAGAACAAAGTTCTGATACATATTATAAGATGAATGACCCTTGAAAACATTATCTTAAGTGAAAAAGGTCAGTCACAAAAGACCACATATTGTATGATTTCATTTATATATGTCCCAAAGAGGTAAATCTATAGAGACTGAAAGTAGATTATTGATTGCCTGGGGCTGGGAGGATTGAGGAGAAATAGAGAGTGACCACTAATGTGTGCACAGTTTCTTTTGGGGGTGATAAAAATGTTCTAAAATTGATTGTGGTAATAGATGTACAAGTCTGTATATGTACTAAAAAAGATCGAATTGTACACTTTAAATAGGCAAATTGTACGGTGTATAAATTATATCGCAATAAAGCTGTCCCCAAAAAGTGGATTAGAAAAATAAATTGTGGTTACAGCCATTAAAAATTTTTTTCACGTTAAGGCCAACTTGATTTATCTTAAAAATCAACAAACAAGTTTCTCTTGTTTCGAGTAATTAGATCCATTCAGAATATCTCTAATGTAAATGGTTTAGAATTGGTCCAACTATAAACAAATAGGCCAGCAGAACAGAATGCCTAGAAACAGGCAAAACTATGTATGGGAAATTGGTATATGACAGAAGTAGTAAAAAAAAAGAAAAAAGAAAAAATCAGTTGGGATGGGGGGGTGTTGAACCAAAAATTCAATACATTAATTTGGCACAAGTGGTTATCCATTTAGAAAAAGATAAAATTAGACCTTTACCTCAGAATATATACAAAAATAAATTTCAACTAGATTAAAGACCTAATATTAAAAACTGCTGCTCTGCAAAAGTGATTACAAACAACATGAAAAGACAAACCATTTCTATACAGATACTCTAGAGAAAATAAAGTACATATACATTGCAGCATATTTTGTAAATAGGAAAAAAAACAACCAATATTTACCAGAAGAATGAAAACACCGACATTTATTCATACAAAAGGAATCTATACATTCCGAAATGTAACAACGTGGATAAATCTCTAAAATACAATGCTGTGTTACAAAGTAAATTTCAAAAAGGTATATAAAATATTATACCAGTTATGTAAAGTTCAAAAACATAAAAATAGTACATCATTAATAAACACATACATGTAAAGTAGAAATATACAAACAGGCATGGAAAGAATACACACCACCTTGAAGACAGCAATTATTATGAGACAAAAGGGACAGAGGGAATAAGATAAAGGGGTAGGGCTTTAACTCATCTAGAACTTTTGCTTATTTAAAAAAACTGAAGCAAATATGGTAAACTCCACCCAGTAAATATACTACTATAGGGGTCAGTTAATTATTTTCTGTATGTTTGATATATTTCATAATGTAAAAAAATTCAAATAATGCCCCAAATAAAATTTTAAAACACATATAAAGATCTTATTTTTATAAGATTGCTTGTCTTCATGCCTATGTGTTTATATATGTGTGTGTATATACATATGTATGTGTATATATGCATATATATGCTCTACCTCTATTTATTAGATAGGTACATAGATCAATCTAGAAAAATGTTCACCTAATATTAACATAACATCATATAGCATTGGCATTTATTTTCTTTACTATGCTTTTCAAGTTTTGATGTTACTTCTAATAACAAATATGTCTTTTTTTTCTAAAAGTCAAAGAGTTTTGCTTTATATTTTTCCATACCTTATTCATATTTCCTTGGTTTTTACCTAATGTACATTTCCTGTTCCAGGACCCACCCCATCCAGTATATCACATTACATTTAGTTGTCATGTCTCTTTAAGGTCTTCTTGGCTGTGACAGTTTCTCAGACTTTCCTTATTTTTAGTGACTTTGACAAATTTTAGGCGTAATGGTCAGGTATATTGTAAAGTATCCCTGAACTGGGATTTATCTGATGTATTTCTCATGGTTACACTGGGGTTATGGGTTATCAGGAAGAAGACCATAAGTTTAAGGTACATCATATAAAGGGTACATACTAGTAACATGACTTACCACTGTTGATATTGACCTTAATCACCTGGCTGAGGTGGTGTGTGTCATGTTTCTCTGCTGTAAAGTTACTCTTTTTTCCCTCTTCGCGAGGAAGTCACCATGTGCTGCTCACACTTAAGGAGTGGGTAGCTATCCCCCACGTCTTTGAGGGCATAGCGTCTACAGAGAATATCTGGAATTACTAACACGGGAGATTTGTCTCTTCTTCTCCATTTATTTGTTTGTTTATTCCTTCCTTCCTTCAATCATTTATTTATCTCAGCATGAACTCAGGGATATTTACTTTTTAATGTGGGTTATAATCAATTACCACTTTATTTTATTGCTCAAATTGTCCCAACTTTGGTCATTGGGATCCCTTTCAATTGGTCACTCTGTCTCTTTGACATAGCCCCCTCAGTGTGTCGTTTTTGTTTTGTTTTGTATCAATTTTTCAAAGCAATATGCATAAAGATCAATGTATTAATGAGAGAGATGCTAATAGATATATTAATAATAGTACACTGTCAAGCACACTCAATCGTAAGTAAAATTACTGATATAACTTAGCTAACAATAGTAGCTCAACAACAATACTATTAAAAAGTTCTACGTTATTTTTTGAACTTTTCACATTGGAAAACACTGATAGATCTATTACTAGGAGTTAACCTCTGTGGAGCACTTACTATGTCGGGTACCATGCTAAGCGCTTGACATCTACTGTTCCATTTAACCCTCACAATAACCCTATGGCTAAACCTTAAGGAATATAAGGTTTAGTTTCATCACTCTAGGAGTCAAGGATGGTGCTTCTCAAAGTGTGGTCCCTGGACCAGCAGCATCGGTATCACCTGAGAATTTGTTAGAAATGCATATTCTTGGCTCTCACTCCAGACCTCCCAAATCAGAAACTCTGGGGTGGGGCTTAGAAGGTTGTGTTTTAACATGCCCTCCAGGTGGTTCTGAGGCATGCTAACAGTTGAGAAAATGATGGAGCCAGAATTTACTTCCAGGTATGAGACCTCAGAGTCCATCAAAGCCCATGTGCTTTATCACCTAATAATACTCCCCCCCTTAATTACTATAAAGAAAACCGGCTATAGGTGATCTCTACTTAAAAACTGGTGTTAAATGAGATAGGATTCTGGGGTAGTTTCATTCTATACTCTTGGCTTCTAGTTCTTCACCAAGTAATTTTAAATACTAAATTCACCACTAGAAGGAGCCCCTATATCCCCTCAAGTATTGAATCTTTAAAGCAAAAAATAAAATCATACAAACCAAAAAAAGCCTAAAATTTTACTGGAGAGAGGTTTTATTTCTGTGCATCAGCATTAAAACAATTTGCTTAAGCTTCTTAACATGGGACAGCTGCATCTGAAGTTATACTGTTTAGGCATAAACACTAGCAAATAAATACAATATATCATGGTTGGTCATTTAACATCTTTCTTCATTTCTAAAATGGGACAGGTGGTCCAGTGGTAAAGAATCCACCTTCCAATGCAGGGGATGCAGGTTCCATCCCTGGTCAGGGAACTAAGATCCCACATGCTGTGGGGCAACTAAGCCCACGTGCCACAACTATTGAGCTCGCACATTTCAACGAGACGCCTCAGCTAGAAAGAAGCCCATATGCCGTACCTGGAGAGAAAACCCGAGCAGACAGTGCACTGTCACGAAAAGATCCTGCACGCCTCAACAAAGATCCCGTGTGCCACAACTAAGACCCGACGCGGCCAAAAGAGAAACATAAGGAAAATAAATAAATATTTTTTAAAAAATAAAATGGGACGAAAGGATAGGGGAGGAGAAAGATTAACAAAATAATGACATAATTTAAATAAAATAATCTAATTTAAACATCATCACCTCTAAAGTTCTAAAGAAAGAACAGAAAAATTTTTTAATGATCGAGTTATGTGTATAGCTGTCTCTTTCCACATTATTCAGACCACTTGGATTAAAGATTGGTAAATCCAGCATCTGGTCCATGATGAGTTCTCAGTAAGTAGGGCTGAATAAATGAGTGAATGATGTTAATGTGACTTTGTCTCCACTGGACCTTTCTTAAGCCATCCCGCACTGGAATTTATTCAATTGTATACAAAATAAGATTGTGCTGTTTTTCCACAATAAATATACAAATATCATATAGTAGTTTATGAAAAGGCAGTTGTAGTTTAAGAAAAGTCAGGTTACACTGCTTGTAACCTGGAACAATAATCCCGAGAGATTTTGGAATGCCACAACCAATGATGGGCACACCCTCTCCTTATTCCAAACATGAAATGACATTCATTGACTACTTAGTACTTTATTTATTTTTACATTTGTTTAATAACTTTTCAAAAAAGCATAATGGGGGTGAGTGGATCCTGGTACAGTGGAAAGAGCACTGGAGAGAGAGGGAAGACAAAGGATTTAATTCCAGCTCCCCTGCTATCTCATCATGTGACCTTGGCCATGGCACTTGGCCTCCCCAGGCCCCCAGCTCCTCTTCTATGAGAGGTGTCCTAGGAGAAAGTATAGCCTATAAGAAAGTAAGTTTCTCCAAGCAGTGCAAAGACTGGAGAACAATTGTACTGATGCATGTTTTGAAATGTCTGTTGACAGGAGAATAAGATCAAAGAGCCTAAACCTCAGGAGAAGGGTCCCTAGAACACATCCATCCCATACGTTGGGTGGAGACTGAAAGAGTGCACTTCAATATATATTTATTCAACAATTACTATACTATATATGAGGCATCTGCTAAAAGATATGAGTTACATGATGAATAAGATAGTCCTTGCTATAGCACATCAATATCTTCACATAGATACCAAGATAAGGACTTGGATGGTTAATCTGTGTCACCTTGACTAGGCCATAGGATGCCCAGACATTTGGCTAAACATTACTCTGGGTGTGTTTGTAAGGGTGTTTCTGGATGGGCTCAACATTTGAATTGGTAGACCGAGTAAAAGGGATTGCCCTCCCTAATGTGGGTGGGCCTCATCCAACCAATTTAAGACCTGACAAGAACAAAAAGGCTGAGGGAGAGGGATTTCCTCCTGCCTAACTGTGTGAGCTGAGATTTTGGTTTTTTCCAGTCTTCAGACCCAGCCAGAAACATCAGCTCTTCTTGGGTCTTGAGCCTAATAGCTTTCATACTGGAATTCATGCCATTAGCTCTCCTGGGTTTCCAGCTTGCTGACTACAAATCTTGGGAATTGGCCTCCATAATTATAGGAGCCAATTCTTTATAAGAAAACCATATATATGGTTCTCTCTGGAGAACCCTGACTAATACAAGGACCAAACTCCTTAGCATGGCCGAGATGCCCTACAAGACCTGGCCCAACCTACCCTCCCACTGCAACACATATCATCATGCCCACTTCCTCTACTCCAGCATCACTGGTTTTCTTCCATTTCCTCACACACACCATGCTCCCTCTGTCATGGGGTTTTCACTTACTCATTCACTGGCAAACTCAGCTAATTACTGAGTTCCTACTATGAGTCAAGGACTGTGGTGGTATGGGAAATCTAACATGAACATGACAGCAAAGTGCTCGGTTTCATGGAGAATATATTCTAGTCATGGGAGGCAAACAGCATATAAACAAATAGAGAGTAGCATGTGCTTCAAAGGAAACAAAAACGGGTGACATGGTAATAGCTAGGTGATCAGAGAAAGCCTCACTCTCTAGGTCTCTTTTAAGTAGAATTCTATATGATGAAAAGGGGCCAGGCATGTGGAGATATGAGAACAGAGTGTTCTAGGCAGAGAAAACAAACACAAAACTGACTCTGAAATGAGCTAGATATATGCTAGAGACAGAAAGAAAGATATTGTAGCTATAGCACACTGGGGCAGTGAGAGAAGGTAGGCAAGAGTGAGATACAGCCTTAATAGCCAGAGTAAGAATTTAAAATTTTATTTTAAGTACACTGGGAGTGTGTCTTAGTCCATTGAGCTGCTATAGCAAAAATGCCACAAACTGGGTAGCATAGATAAAAAAGCAGAAATTTACTTCTCACAATTCATGATCCAAGATCATGGCACTGGCCAATTCAGTGCCTGCTGAGACCGTCTGCTCAGTACACGATGTCAGAAGGAGCTAGGGAGCTCTCTGGAGTCTCTTGTATAAGAGCACTTAATCCCATTCATGAGGTCTCTGCCCTCATGCCCTAAGCACCTTCCAAAGGCCCCACATCCTAATACCATCACCTTAGTGGGTAGGATTTCAACATATGAATTTTTGGGAGACACAAACATTCAGACACATCCAGCAGAGGCTCTGAAAGGTTGGCATGATCTGACCCACATCTTTTATTTTGCATTTCCGTGTGTAACTATGGACATGAAGAGACCAGTAAGAAGGGTTTGCAATAAAGATGAATGATGCCAGTAGTTTGGATTACAGTGATGTAGAAATGAAGAAGGAATGGTTCAGGATACGTTTTGGAGGTAGAACAGGTGAGAACTGCCAGCATGCCTGGGGAAAAGAAAGGATGACTGCTAGGTTTCTGACTAGAACAATCAGCTGGAGGTTGGTACCATTTCCTGAAACATGAAGTTGAGGTATATTT
>NW_020175261.1:104264-105810 GCF_003031525.2 Neophocaena asiaeorientalis asiaeorientalis
GAGGGAAATTTGCCTGTATTTTCCCTCTCTTTGGACTGTTTTTCCTTCCCTCTTCACCTAGTTACCCCCTTCCCAATTTTTGGATCTCAACTCAAACGTCACTTTAGTCCTTTCCCCAAATAGTTCAAAACAAACGTTTATATTCAGTATATGCTCTCTTGGTGTCATCTATTTTTCCTTAGTACTTGTGTCACATTGCAGAAGTGGCTACTAATATGTTGCCTTTTTTTGCCCCTGCTGACAGCCTTCCCACCAGAAGACTTGGTAGCGAGACCATCCTAGATCATCCAGCCACCAGCAGACCCGCCAGCTGACCAGGAATGTATGAAAGAGCCCAGCTGAGCAGACCCAAAGTAGAAAAACCACCCAGCTCGCTCACGGAATCCCGAGTTAGCTAAAGCATTGCTGTAAGCCACTAGGTTTTGTGGTGGTTTGCTACACAGCAAAAACTGATACAATAGCACACAACTCAGTTACAATCTTACATGTATCAATATTTGTCTGATTAGTGTCTATCCCTCCAAGTGGGCTCTGTAAGAGTAAAGACTATTCTGGTTTTAAGTTACCACTCCATGCTCAGAGCTCGGCATAACATCTGGAACACACCAGGCAGTCAATGGATAACTTCCTGAATGAATGCAAGGGGAGAAGAGAGGCATACACTGTAACATGAGAGAATAAAAGTTCTGTAAGAGAGGTAACATAGGACTGGGGACATCCGTTTGTCCAAAACAAAGTTTTATCAGCACCAAGTGCTGAGGAATACAAGGCCAAGATTACATTGCCTCTGCCTCCAAGAGCTCAAAAGTCTAGACTACGGGACACAGTACAAAATCAACAGAATACACGACTTTGGAAGGGGGCCCTAACGCTGTCTGGAAGAGGGAAGGGTGCAAGTTGTCACGGGAGGGTTCTTGAAAGAAATAAAGCCTAGATTTAGTCCTGATGGTGTTTACTTGGAAGAGCAGCAGAAGCGAAGGCCAAGGATAGGGGGTTTTGTTTGTTATTTATCTCGGGTTATATCGCAAAGGTTTAAGTGTCTCCTCATCAAACTCTAAGGCCCTTCAGGGCCGGGAAGGTTACGGGCGGGGAAGGGATTCTTATCTTTGTATTATTCCCAGTGTCAAACATTATTTTTTCCACAAAATGGGAACTCGGTAAATATTTGCTGAATAAGTGAAAAGCTGAATAAATGAATAAGGCGGAAAGAGCCCACAAGTTCGGCTTCAACACAGAGAAGTGGACAAGATGAGCACAGCTTCTAAGACTCAGCGTCGCATAAGCAGAGACTGGCCCCACTAGCCTCCAGTTTTCCCTCCCTGCTCGTTACCGTTTGACCCGCTTTTCTCCTGTTTTGCTCACAGTCCAGCATGTAGGGACGGAGGCGGGAGTTTGGTGGCGCGTTGCCGCAGGACGCGGAGAGGTCCGGCAGCCCCCAGCCTTCCACCGCGTTCCAGACGCTCGCGCGGGCAGGAGCGCGCAGGTGGACGCGCCGGCCTGTGAGCGCGGGTGGCCTCCGGTGCACCTCTCTCGCTTCCTCCCTCCG
>NW_020175261.1:105873-127703 GCF_003031525.2 Neophocaena asiaeorientalis asiaeorientalis
CCGGTGCAGACGCCGGGTGGCAGCCGGGCGCCTGGGCAGCATGGCGCGGAGCTGCCCCGGGAGCCGCCACCCCGCAGTGGCGCCGCCGGCCGGAGCCAGGCCTCTTCGTGCGCCTGCACTGTGGGATGTGGAGGCCAGGCCCCGAATGGGGACCTAGAGGAGGAGGATCGGCCTTAGGAGATGGTGGGATCTTTGAAGGTTTGCGCCGTCGAAGCTGCAGAATACCCCGGGAGTATTGGCATAATCAAATTAACGTGAAGATGAAGCCATCTCATCTCAAATGAGAATGATTTGCTTTTTGTGTCACCTTTTTCTCTAGGGATGCTCAAACCAGACAACTGCAAGATGCTGTCACAAATGTGGAGAAGCACTTTGGAGAGCTGTGCCAAATCTTTGCTGCTTATGTGCGGAAAACTGCCAGACTGCGAGACAAAGCAGACCTCCTGGTGAATGAAATCAACGTGTATGCCTCTACAGAGACCCCGAAGTTAAAGCAGGGCCTGAAAACCTTTGCTGATGAGTTTGCCAAACTTCAGGATTATCGACAAGCAGAGGTATGGAGTGAAGTCACACCGTCATGTTATGAATGAGCCCTGACGTAGTGGACCGAGGAGCCGTGAAGACTTGTAATCTACCTAACTGCAGTGGCGAACACACTCTTGATGATAAACGTACCTTTTCATGTCGGTAACATTGTGTAAGTCTATTAAAGGGACGCTTCCTGTGATTTTACCGTTTTCAAACTAAACTCTAGGGTGTCTTGAAGTACTGAATTTCCCCACCTTACTTGCCAACTTTTGGCCATGGGGTGGCTATTTGCAGGGCGTAGTAAACGTAGTACCCCAGGGCAAGAAAAGGAGCATGATTTGTGTCTTGTGTGCAGGTAGGTATATTTTAAAGTATATATGGAGATGGAAGATGTTGGAAGTGGTGATGTGAGTGAATAAGTAGTAAATGAACAAAAGATTTTTGTTGCTGCTTCCATGCTCTGGAAAGTTGACCAATGTTTCAACTTTGGGGGGGGGCAGCGGGGGCGGAGGGGGAGTACAGTATTATTAATTCTAGTCACCATGGTATTATGCATACAAACCAGTAGTGAAATTTTGTGGAGTTTTTTTGGTTTTTTGTGGGTTTGTTTGGGTTTTTCTTGCTTTGGGGTGGGGGAGGGAAGAAGGTGGTGTTGTAATTGTTTAAATTGTTAAAGCCCATTTACTTTAATACCTCATCAGTACTTTCACTTATATTTACTTCAGGATTCAAGATACAGGTCAGAAATTTTCACTTTAACTTTTAACTTGTCAGAAGTTGCCCAATTAGAGCTGCATTGCTTCTTTTGTACTTTTCTCATCAGTGCTTCTCTTCCTTTTTAAAAGCCTAAAACAGAAATTTCAATTATCAAAAAAACCTCAGAATCAAAAAGAAGATAATGATCTTTAAACCTATAACTGCTAATCATACAGAAATTTGAGTAGTAATTACTTTTGGGGCTACTTTGGGGGAAAATGTTTCGTTCTTGTCATATGATATTCTGTAATAAGCAACTCTCAGTTATGTGTAACTGGGAACTTAATGTTTCAAAAGTAGTTTATACTCACAGATAATACTAGAACCCTATGTTAGCCAATAATTTCATTGCCCCTTTCTAGAAAACGTTTATGCTATTTATCAAATAGCAAACTGAATTGATTTACATTTGTTTTTTTTATTTCACTTGCTTACCAAATGGTGGAGGTGCTAAAGAACAATGAACAAAAGGTAGGCTACAAAAAGGAGAACAGAAAAAAAGACTTGGCTAATCTTTACACTGAATAATCAGTGTATGGATTATTTGAAATGGAATAAATAATCCTGAGTATTCATGGATTTGATTTTAGGATTCCTAATATTTAAATGCTCAATGAGAACTTGATCTTCTCCATTTTCCTAAAATTTTTTAAAATGAAACATTCATATACATTCTGTTTATAGAAACTAAACAAAAATGAATATGGAGTGATATACACTCACTGATTATATAAACCTGTATCATCAAAAAAAAGCCTTTTTCCTGCTACAAAAGTAATACATGTTCATTTTAAACAATTAAATACATGTCATCTTGTATTAGCTATCCTGAAAAAGAAAATTTTAATGTCCTGGAGTTATTTTTCTTATGCTATAGTTATATACTTGCCTTAAAAAATTCTGTTTCTTTAGTGCCTTCCACTAGTGCTATTAGTAAAAGGAGAAATTACTCAAAATCTGATAAATGTTGTAATGTTTAAGAAAACCGGTTTAACTCTAAGAGATCCACCATACAGTATAACAGCTCAGAAACACTATTTATCTTGTTCTCTAAGTGGTCTGTAGGCTTTTTTGCTTTTGAGGATTGTGTTGTTTTAAATGTTTCCAATATGCTATATTTTTCAGCTTTGATTTTCTTATCTGGAAGGTTGGGCTTTTACATTTCGGATATAATGTATGTAAAGTATCCATCCAAGTATTAAACACACTGAAAGTGGTAGCTGCAATAAAATTTGAGGTGTCTTAAAACTTACCAAAAGCTTTTATTGCTACTGCACAGCTTAACAGTTTTTAATGTATTTGAGTTTAGGTTCTGAGTCTTATCAATTTCTGGTGGTTATTCTTTTATTTATAATGGTGACTGACATTTTAATTTAAAAAATTTCAAATATTAATCGGTGTAGTAATTATGTTCAGGTTTGACAGCACAGGTTTTATTTCAGAATTTAAATTTTGATATGTCTGTGTTTCTTTTCAGTTATATTTTATAATAATTTTCAATAGGTTGAAAGACTTGAAGCCAAAGTAGTTGAACCTTTGAAAGCTTATGGAACCATTGTAAAAATGAAACGAGTAAGTAAATTCATTTTTTCTACTATTATTAGGTATTCTGGCAAAACATATGAGGTTTCCAATAACTGTCCTTTTAATAAAAGGTACAGAGTAGTGTTTAGTCATTCTTTTTACATACTCTGAAGCATTCTTAGAACTTTGAGAATAAGGAAGTATTTTTATATACTACTGTAGCATCATAAAGGCAGTTTTGTTTATTATGGAAACTTTAAAATATTTAATATTTATATTCATGAAGAACATATGGACAGAAATTATTTTACTAAATGAATTTGTTTATATTTTTGTTTTAAAGCAGGCGATAACATGTAAACTAAAAATGAATGTGACAAAGTTTTTTTTTCTTAATTTTTTTGAGGTATAATTGACATATATTAGTTTCAAGTGTACAACGCAACGATTTGATGTTTGTATATATTATGAAATGGTCACAATAAGTCTAGTTAACATCTGTCATGATACATAGTTACAAATTTTTTTTCTTGTGATGAAAACTTTTAAGATCTAGTCTCCTAGCAACTTTCAAAATGCAGTACAGTATTATCAATTCTAGTCACCAGGGTATACATTACATTCCCAAAGTTCTATTTTTTAAATCAACTTTATTGAGGTATAATTTACATGTAGTAAAATGCTCCTGTTTTAAATGTACACTGAGTTTTAATAAATGTGTATACATCTGTAACTACCACCACAATCAAAATTTTATGTGTGTGTATATACATATATATAAATATATATATAGTTTTGCATTGAAATTATGTCATTATTTGAGAGGATATTAAACTACACACATGCACACAGTCTCACACAAAAAGACACACACTGATTATGCAATAGTAATAATTCCTGTGGTAATGATGCCTGGATCAAATAGGGAGTGTTCTTCCCTTCTTAAAACAGAGAAGTGTATATTTTACTACTAAAATAAGGGATTTTTATTAACAAAAAGAAATGCCTGTTTGCAGGATGACCTCAAAGCAACATTAACAGCAAGGAATCGAGAAGCTAAACAGTTAACTCAGTTAGAAAGAACACGTCAGAGAAACCCATCTGATCGACATGTTATTGTATCCTTTGAATTTGGGTCTTTAAAAAGATACTTTGTAAGGTATGCAGTACAGAAGTAAATATATATGGAAATGATGTATTTCTACTTTAAATGTGCAAAGAATATGAATGTAAAGTTTGAAAAGAAACACATGCATTTACAAATTCTCACTATGGAAATTAGCTAATTTTTTTTTTTTTTTTTTTTTTGCGGTACGCGGGCCAAGCCCTAAATTAGCTAATTTTAAAGAGAATACACAACTTAATTCAGTCGTATGTTGTTTTCCACAAGATATTCAAAATATAAAACACTCATAAGTGTAGATGTTTTTATAAAGAATAAATACAAAATTCTAAGATTTTTTACATAAATGATGACTAAATATTAATTATAAAGTTAAAGATCTATCATTAATCCTAATATATCAGTGCCTTCTCAGCCCTGCATTTGAGAAAAGGAAGGAACAATAATTTTTTTCCTGGTAAAATTCCCTTCATCTTAAAAAACAACAGCTATGTGAAACCACAATTATGACTTCCAGCCAAAGACCCTCAGGAGATTCAAGAGTATAATTGAGGTCCACAGCTGGACACAGATCTAAATAGGAGTGTCTACTGTAACAAGGTTCTTCTGTTCAGGATGATTATTTGTTAAACTAGAATGTGCCTTGTTCAAAACTAAACAGGGACTTCCCTGGTGGTGCAGTGGTTAAGAATCCGCCTGCCAGTGCATGGGACACGGGTTCGATCCCTGGTGAGGGAAGATCCCACATGCTGCGGAGCAACTAAGCCCGTGCACCACAACTACTGAGCCTGCGCTATAGAGCCCATGAGCCACAACTACTGAAGCCCGCGCACCTAGAGCCCATGTTCTGCAACAAGAGAAGCCACTGCAATGAGAAGCCGGTGCACCACAAGGAAGAGTAGCCCCTGCTCACCGTAACTAGAGAAAGCCCACATGCAGCAACGAAGACCCAATGCAGCCATAAATAAATAAATAGTTAGAGAAATAAATTAACTAAATAAAGAAAATAGCATCTGGCTAATTGCCAGCAACTGGGATAGGTGCAGTTGTATATAAAGTACTAACTTATCCCGCTGCCTCTTTTTCCCATTCCTTGTGTCTCCTCCCTACTTCCTTAAGGTTTTTTACAGCCCACCTTTGCCAGAAACCACATGAGGATTGACTCTTTGGGGACATTTGAGGTTCCAGAACACCTCCATTTCTGAGGGGAATCCCTTGATTAGTGATTTTGGGCTGCACCAACAGCCTGGTCCTCCTTCCTTTGGACCAAAGATACATACACCCAACCTTGTAATAAAAATGGGCAGCCACATGTCTGGGATCTACAAACTGGAGATTATAGAGTCTGGGTTTCAAGCAAGTCAGACAAACTACAGAATGCTGGAAAATCTGACTGACAACTATGGACTAAGGCAGAGACTAGGGAATATCACCAGTTTTTAAGAATCAAGCCAGAGGTCAAAATTTTGCTGCTTTGTTTGGTGGAGGGGAGAGTACATAAGGGCAGAAAAAATGTCACATCTGGAATCTTGAGGAGGTGGTAAGATTGATTCAGGGGTATTGCTATGGACACTCGATGTGGAAATAAATGTCTTCCTAAGACAGACGCCTCTGACTTTGGTACTTTGCTGTAAACACTGCTGTGGAGGCGGCTGTCTTATACCATAGACAGAGCAGGTCAGGAGTTCACACAGGGGGAGATAAAGCAGCAACTGAATAGATTATGGCTGTAGATGAATTGCCACACTCAGTGGGAAAGGTGTAGGACTCCAGTGGATTTTGACAACCTGAAACCAGAAAATAAAGGACAGTCTACATATAAATGCATTCACTATAAATATAAAGGTATTCTATCATAGCATCATAGAATATTTACCAGGATAGACTCTTAAAATTCATCTGATCTTCAAAAGAAGTACATTAAAGTTTAGTATATAAAATAAAAGAGTAGTTCTGGTATAAGAGGATGGGGTAAAGAAGAATCCCAGTGTTCTGCCTGGACCCCCTAAGGCCCCTGGTGGCTTCTGAAAAAGCTTGCAACAGTTAGAAAAACACCGATCTGGCTCACTCTTTTATAAGCCATTTTGCACTCATGACTAATTTCATTAAATATACTGATATCCTTATTCATAAAGTTGTATCACAGTATTTTAATCAAAAGTATCTCCTACCCAAATTGGTATGTTATAGGATTTTGAAGAATTTTCAACAAAAGGAAGAAACAGAAATCTGTATCCACTTTGCTAAAAATAGCTGTGCGAATTTGGGCACGTGGCTATGCCCGAGTAAAAGGATTTGAGACTAAGAAATGAATCGTAGTTGCTGGAGTGTGGTAGAAGGTTAAGATACCCATGTCCCAGCTGTGGCTTCTGCTTCCCTGCTCTTTGCTAATTTAGCCAACTCTACCTACCCTTCCAGATTTTAAAATGAAACTGTCAATAAACGGGGAGGGAAGAGACGTTAAGTCAAAAGTAAGTAGTCACGGTAAAGAATTTCACAAGTCACATGTACTGAACAGTATTAGAAAAATAGTCTGCTTGAATATTCTCATTAGTAAAAGGTTAACATGCATCATAACTGTTAGAAATTTTTTCATAATAAATCCTGTGATAGTTATATTTTTAAAATTCTGAAAATCAGTAATAAAGAGAATTGTTTTTGATTACTGGTTATGATTAAAAGCATAAAAGTTTGCATGGATTTAAAGAAAACTTTATACTCTATATAGCAAATGTACACACAGATATATATAAATAAGTTTTAAATGCTTAGTTTCTTGAAATTGTATATCTGAATTAACCTAGTTGTAAGAGTGTATAATCAGTATAAAGTTATGATTAATGTATAATCTAATTGCAAGAAGATATAATTCTATAATAGCATATGATTTTAATTTATTGGAAGAAATTGTTCTATTTGAAATGTATTTTTTTCCTTTATGAAAAATTTCAGTCACAGGTGGGTAATAAAGTGATGTGTGAAGAGATGGACCCCTATAGTAAACCTTTTTACTTATTTCAATTTATACGTTTTCTTGAAAAAGAAAGCAAAGGCTTAAATGTCGTAATATTATGTTTCATAAAACTTTGATTCACAACTGCAAATTTTTCCTATGGAGTAAATATTAAGATGATGATATGTGATACTTTTGAGTAAACATAATACTAACATAGGAAACAACATTATTAGAAAGAGTTTAATCAGAAAATTGGGCCATGTTTTTAAAAATATGTTATTGTTTAACAAAAAATTTTAAATATTTTGGGGCAAACTGTTGTCCTTAAAGGAAGAGATGATTTTTTTAAGAGAAATACATGATTAGATTGGAAATGTTCTGCACTTTACAGCACTGTAGCCACTAGCTATATATATGACTATTGAGCTCTTGAAATGGCAACTAGAGTAACCAGTTTTTTAATTTACATTTGATTTTAATTAATTTAAATGTAAATAGCTACATGTTGCTAGTGGCCACCGTATTGATTGTACAACATGGATCTAGATAGTATGAGTACTTTGAAGGAAAGTATTAGATTTTCCATCTAATTTATTAGTTGCTGGTATATATTTTTTGTAATAAGCATTAACTAAGTAATAGTGTAATATTGTTAGCTTATAAGAAGAATATACAAATAGAAAATCCATGCTGAAATAAATATTTGTAGTGTATATTCTACTCTACCTGATTAGGATATTACAGAAGTAGAAACATTTCATGCATTTGGAGAACTAGAAGATTGAAAATACTTAAGTATTTGGGGGGAGAAAGGGTTAAAGGGGAGAGAGATAGTGAGGAGAAAAGAGTATGATAAATGGCAGAGACAGTGAAATATGTGAAAGCAGTAGAAAATATAGAAAATTGTTTTACAGTAAATTATCCAAGGGTGATATAGAAATAAAATGATTTTGTATGCAGAAAGGGAAGGAATTTTTGTTTTCTTTTGTTTGAGATCATGAATCATGTCACCTGAAAGATTTAAAGTTCTTTATTCTGCATGTGCTTATCGTATAGATCGTTTTACTTTATGTGGTAAAATATATTTTGAATGATTGACGCTGTTATGGCAAAAAGCCAGTACCGCAGTGGTAGCGTTTACAAAAAGACTCAGTCAAATGGATTCTGACTTGAGTTTTTCCTGTACTTTGGCGGGGACACTTTTGTAGGCAGAAACTGAATTACAAAGGGCCACAATGGATGCTGCTCGAACAACTCGCCATCTGGAGGAGACTATTGACAGCTTTGAAAAGCAGAAAATAAAGGATATAAAGGTAACAAAGTAACTGTTAAGGTTCAAAATATGTTTTCTAACCTTATTTTTTATTTAAATTTATGACAAATTTAAATTACTGATTTTTTTAGTCCATAAATAGTCTGTGTGAAAAAGATGTAAACAGAAACATGTCAAATATTATTTTCTTATGGAAACAATGGTATTTAAAGGGGCTCCATTCCCAGCCAAAGGCCAGATATTCAAATGTTATTACAAATAGTATTAATCACAGAAAAATGACATTTATTATGTTTTTATGTATCAGGTACGGCTCCAGGCACTTTACATAAATTATCTTTTAATCTTTACAGCAACCCCATGAAAGTGAGGTAGTGTTATCATATATTATGTAAAAAAAAAAAAATTAAGCAGAGATATAAAGTAACCTTTCTGAAGTATCATAGCCAAAAGTCTGAACTATAAACCAATTATGTATTTTAAAAATCTGTGCTTTCCATTATGATACACTATCACTAATTTTTATAGCTTATGTTTCTAATACGTACATATTATCAAATAATTAAGAGTAGCTAACCACATAAACTTGCATCCAGCATGGTATGGTATCACAAGAATTGACTTATTATAACACATCAGTAGATATTCAGGATCATGGACTTGAGAAGGTCTTCAGTGACTTTCTCATAGGCATCTTGGAAAGATTTGGAGCATTACTTATGATCACATTATGGCCTTTAAAACAAGTCATCTAAGGATGCCGTTTGGCTCACTGCAAATTTTCCTGGAACAGCTTTTAAAGAAAAGTATTTTTTGTCATTTTAATAGCTTATTAACAAAGAAAATATCCTGCCTTCAAAAGTTACGTTCTTATCAATAAAATAGGCATTATCTGCCACTTAATTGTATCATTTCTCTCTACAATCCATGAAACAACATTCATTTGCCCTTTTATTTTTTTTTAATTTCCTATCATAGTTGCATAGGATTTCAGAACTTTGATTTTTCTGATAGCCAGGCTCAAACGTCTCTACTTGGTCCTGAAGATTAAAAAAATTTTTTAAAAAATGTAAGCCTTTCAATTCACTCTGCACCCTGCTGTGTAGATTGCTACTCAGGAAGAGCACCTCAGGAGCTGCCCTGAGACAAACCCTTTTACCGACATAGAAGAGTGTGGGCAGGGCATTACATTTTACAACTGCTGACATCCTCTCTCAAATTGAGGGAGAAGGGAAGGAAGATTAAAATAATTGGCTTTAATCTGAAAAATGAGATTGGAGACTTGTGAGGTATGTCTGATTCATTGCCACCTAAGTAAGGGCTTCTTCAGTGACTTGGGAGCCTGATTCCTCACTTTACCACTGTTCTTCATGCCTAAAAACTTCTCTTTTACACATCGCAATCTGTGTCTCTGATCTTTAGGCTCACTTCAGTGTTCCATCTGCATGCTGGCCAACTCTACAGGTGTTTTTAATCCCATGAGCATCACCAATTACAAAACGGGCAGAGACAGTGAGTGCATAATTCCCAATTACAATTCCTACAACCTGGGATTTCCTGAAGCAATAGGACATGGAGTAAGGGACTGCACAGTGGATGGTGCACAGAGAAGAAAAGGGCTTCCAAACTTCTCTCTTGGCCTGCTATATCATGACCCTGGAAGAGGGAAGTCTTGTGGTGGTCACAAAAAAAGAAGACAGGAAAAAACCTACTTTTTTAAAAATGGAGAGAGAATTCATATACCATACAATTCTCCTATTTAAAATGTACAGCTCAGTGGTTTTTAGTGTGTTCAGATATGTACAACCATCATCACTCAATTTTAGAACATTTTTATCATCTCAAAGTGAGGCCTAGTACACTTTAACTTTTACCTTCCTGCTCCCCCAGCCCTCACCCCCAGCCTAAGCAACCATCACTAATCTCACGTCTCTTTGGATTTGGCTATTCTGAACATACATTCCATATGAATGGAATCATAAAATACATGGCTTTTGTAACTGGCTTCTTTCACTTAGCATGCTTTCAGGGTTTAGCCGTAGTGTAGTATGTATCAGTATCTCATTCCTTTTTATGGTGGAATAATATTCCATTGTATGGATATTAAGCACATTATGTTTATCTTTTCATCAGTTGATGGACTTTCGGATTGTTTCTACCTTTTGGCTATTATGATTAATGATATAAACATTCATGGACAAGTTTTTGTATAGACATGTTTTCATTTCTCTTGGACATTTCATTTCAGTTCAACCATATAACCTGTTGAATTGCTGGTTCATATGGTAACTCTGTCTTTAATTATGTGAGAAACTGCCGGACTGTTTTCCAAAGTGGCTGTGCCATTGTATTTCCCCACCAGTAGTATATGAGGGTTCCAGTTTCTCTGCATCCTCACCAATACTTGTTGTTCATCAGACTTTTTCATTATAGCCATCCTAGTGGATGTAGAGTGGTACCTTATTGTGGTTTTGATTTGCATTTTCCTGCTGATGCTTATGGCCATTTGTATATCTTTTTTGAAAAAAGTGTCTATTCAGATCTTTTAATTGGGTTATCTTTTTTTATTGCATTTTAAGAGTTCTTTATATATTCTGGATACAGATCCCTTATCAGATGTTTTGCAGTTATTTTCTTCCATCCTGTGAGTTCTTTTCACTATCTTGATGGTGTCCCTTGAAGCACAAAGCTTTTTAATTTTGATGAAGTCCAATTTATCTTTTTCTTTTGTTGCTTGTGCTTTTAGTGTCATATCTAAGGATCCATTGCCAAATCTGAGATTATAAAGATTTATCCCTATGTTTTCTTCTAACACTTTTATAGTTTTCATTGTTAAGTCTTTTATGCATTTAATTTTTGTGTATCATGTGAACTGAAGGTGTTAAACCCCATTCTTTTGCAAGTGACTGACTATCCAGTTGTTCCAGCACCATTTATTGAAGAGACTGTTCTTTTCTCATTGAAGTCTAGGCACTCTTGTTGAAAATCAGTTGATGTGGTTTTGTTTCTGAACTCCCATTCTTATTGATCTATGTCTATCCTTATGCCAGTACCACACTGTCCTGATTAATTAACAGTGCTTTGTAGTAACTTTTAAAATCAGGGTGTGTGAGTTCTATTTTGTTCCTTTTTAAGATTGTTTTTGCTATTCTGGATCTGTTGTAATTCGGTATGAATTTTAGAATCAGCTTGTCAGTTTCTATAAGTCAGCTGGGATGCTGACAGGGGTTGCATCAAATCTGTAGGTCAATTTGAGGAGTACTGCCATCTTAAGATTAATTCTTCCAATCCATGAACATGGGCTGGTTTTCCATTTATTTAAATCATCCTTAATTTCTTTTAACAATGTTTATAAGTTTCAAAGTGTAGGTTTTGTGCTTTTCTTTAATTTTTTCCAAAGTATTTTATGATTATTGATGCTACTGTAAATGGAATTGTTTACTTGATTTCATTCCAGTTGTTCATTGCAAGTGCATAGAAATACCGTTGATTTTTGTGCATTGATCTTATATCTTGCAGCCTTGCAAAACTCATTTATTAGGTCTGATAGTTTTTTGCAGATTCCTCAAGATTTTCTACGTACAAGATCATGTCATCTGTGAAAGTGTACACTTTTAATACAGGCCCCCATGACTCTAGCAAACTCCCAGAAATATGAGTTCCAGAGATTAATACCAGGGTCTGTTAAGGTTATGAATCTCTGTTCTGTATGTCTTTCCTCCTTACTGTCAAATTGTTCCTTTTCCAAGTTAGGCCTCATTTGAGATGTTTTATGATAAAGAGGGATGCACAGATCCTGTACCCAAAAGCCTCGAAAATCAATCAGAAGGGTTACTTTACCACCCCCTTATTTCTAACAAAAACAATAATCAGATATTGCCATGTTGATTTTACCATGTCTGACAAACACCTCTGTTTGTGAGATAAATTCTTGGAAAAGTCAAAACTGTTGATCCTGCTCATGTTTTGGGAGAATCAGACACAAAGCATTTTTTTTTTTTAAGAACATTCTTATTGTACCTGTTATCAGGCTACTGCTTCAGATGGAGGCAGAGCTTCTGGGTCTTTCTTTAACCTCCCTGGGGGTAGAAATGATTGGCAGTAGTAAGCACTGCTCATAACTGTATTAACTGTGTTTGAGGTGGGGTTTAATTGACAAGTCCATCTGAATTTTAGCAGCAGTGTTAATTAGTAAGGTAGCACAATTTTTAGGAAAAGACTTTTGATAGGAACCTTGCAAAGAATCTGTCTTTCTGGGAAAAGCTGGTATGAACTTAGTTGTATAGAATGTGGAAGAAAACTCACAATCCTATTTGTTTCCCATGTAATGGAAAAAGTCATCAGTTATATGGTGTCAAGGGAAGTTCTGACCTATGAAAACGATCTTGACCAGGGGTCACTCCTGGAACAGATAGGGACAGGAATTCAGTATTGGTAAAGTCGCTGACGTGAGCCAGAAATAGCTTCAAAACTTAATTTTTAGTAACTTTATTTTTCTTACAAATAAATATGAAATCACCATGACTTTTTTTCATAAAATTATTGAGAAAAATGTAATAATTCCACTGCTCAGAAATAAGCCGTTTTGGTTTATATCCTTCCAGACTTTCTTTCTATGAAATATACTCAAGAAATATACTAATAAGAATAACAACAAATATTTCTTAGACATTAACTATGTCACACATTCTAAGCATTTTATATGGATTAACTCATTTCCTCCTCACAGTGTCCTATGAGAAAGGTAATATTATTACCACTATACAGTTTTATTTAAATGGGGCCACACTATATGTAGCATCTTTTTAAAATTTAATATATCATGGATATGTTTGTGCTGAGGAAACAAAGATCCATATTGTCCGTAATGGCACCCTCATATAGTATTCTTCTATATGGATATATCAGTTTATTTAACCAGCCCTCATTGATGGACATCTAGATTATTTTTGCAATTATAGATCTCGTTGCATCATTAAACATCAGCCTTTTTTCTGGTCCAGTTATTCTCTTGGGATAAATTACTAGAAGTGGCATTCTCATTCAAAGAGCATACACACTTTCAATTTGGATAGCTGTTTTTAACTTCTGTCCACAAAGCTTTAACTAGTTAACATTCCTGCAGAACCTTACATGAGCACACCAATGTAACAATGACGAGTGGTAGTATTTTTAATAATAAAATAATCTAATAGGTGAAAAATCAGTATCATCTTAATTTGCTACAGTTACTACTGTTGAGGCAGAGTATTTTTTCATATATTTAATGACACATTTTTCTTTAGTAAATTACTCACATTTGACCTTAGCCTATATTTTTATTGAGTGTTGGCATTTTTCTTATTAATTTGTAAAAATTCTTTATATTGAGAATATTAACCCATTATATTAAAGAGAAGATCTGTTGCAAATATATTTTCCCATTTTGCTGCTTATGGTATGTTTTTACCACCTTAAAGTCTTATTCTTGCTGCCAGATCTATTGATCTTCTCCTTTTTGATTTCTGCCTTGGTGTCATGCTTAGAAAGGAGTTTTCATCCCGAAGATTATATAATTATTTGCTTATATTTTCTTCTAGTGTTTGTATGATTTTTTAATATTTTAAATATTTCATTTTATGCAGTTGTATTCTGCATATGGTATGAGGTAGATGTCTAACTTTATTATTTTCAAATGGATAGAAAGTTCTCCTGACATCATTTATTAAATAGCCTCTACTCTGGAGAGCTGCCATTTCCCATTTGCCAAAATTATTAACAAGACCTTTTATGACTTTTTTGTTAAATATCCTGCTTTCTAATTAAACTAGATGGAGGCTTTAATGTGATGATAAGGAACATTTTCTAATATAGCTGGTTTACTCCTTGGACAATAAAAACAGCACACTTGTGCTGAGCACTTACTCTAAGCCAGTTACCATACTGTACCTTTTCTTGGATTACATTTAATCCTTAAGGCAAAACCTAAGATGTTGAAATTAAGGAAAAAAGAACAAACTGTTTAATACTACACAGCTGATTTGTTTCCGTCTTGATTTGAACCCAGGTTTATCTTAATCCAGAGCCCCTATTTTAAACTACTAGGCTACCTGCTTTGCAGAATACTTGCCGATGGGTAGAGAATTTCATATTAGCTCCCCCACCACCCCCACCAATAAAAATTAAGTACGTACCCAAATGGCCTTCTAGTCACACAAAATAAAATTGAAAATGAGGGAAAAAAAGTAATGCGTGAATGCCTCTGTCCCTGACCATACTGACCCATTCCAGATTAGCAGATTACATGAGATCATTGAAAGCTATGTTTATTTGAGGAAAATTTTTTTTAAATATGAATGGATCTTTCAAAGTTCCACCACCTTTCTGGTGACTCACTGAAATTATTTTATTTTAAAAACACAATGTTTTTATGTTCTTTCTTATACCAGTTGTCATCTGATTCTTCCTTGCTGTTATCCTCCTCCTTTCTGCCCATTTTCCCATGTTTTATGAAATTCTATGAATAGCTAGAAAGAAAAAGTATAACTGGTAGTTTTTCCTTCTTATTATACTCAGGGATATAACTGTCCTCTCTGATAATCTTAAGGCTTCATGGTTCTTGGGTCAAAAATTCCAAGTCTGGAATACTACCTTAGCAATGCCACTGATTCTCCATCACTGTTTTTGACAGAAGAGTTAACAGGGCCATTCCCATCTTAAATAGATATATAGTATACGTTTTGTCAAGAAATAAAAGGTCATACCATAAAGGATTAAACCAAAGTATCACAAAACTTGAGTGATTTTTCACTCATTGTTCCAAGTAGTAAATAATAGCCATTTACTAATTAAAGCTACTTCTTAAAATGTTTTCTATTACTAAGTGAAACTAAATTTTGAGACTGCAGAATGCTAACAGACTCAAAGTTGAGCTCTGTCTTTTAAAATGAGAGTGTAATAGATTCTTTTATCAGAGGATATGGATAAACCAAAATAATGTATCATTCTTCAGTGACAGACATACCAACATATTTTCAGGGCTTACTTATGAGCTAAGGGGAATATAACTCCTATAAAATGCTATTATTAAGAAATTGTTAGTTCAGAGATGACATCACATTCAGCGATTTTGGCATCAGGGATTTAATAACTATATTCAAATATTCAAAAAATATTTTAAATTATTTTGAATTTTTTCCATATTCCTCAGTTACCACAGTGGAATAGACTTGAATTAAGCCTAAACCTACAGATTTAGGTGTAATAAGGCTGTAAATGTTTGGATTTCATTAGTTATTGAATAGTGTGTCAGTCTCTTAAAGATTTAGAATGTTCATTTGTAGAACTATTTAAAAAGAGGAGTAATACCCAATTTACTTGAGTGATTTAAGCTTAACCCCTTACTTTCTAGCTAGTCAACTATCTTAGGAAGACTGACAAGAGAAGTACCAGCCCTAGTCAAAAGCCATTCTACCTCTAAGGTATTTCTATCTGGAGATTCTTGGTGTGGAATCCAAAGTTGCACCTTGGCATAATGCTGTTTATTAGTCAGTTGCCAGTCCAGTATACCAGAGCACTTTGTGACCTATATGAAGTGACAGTAAAGGTCACTGTCAGTTATAGTTATAAGTCATTTATCCCAGAGCCCAATCTTTGCATTTAGCCCTACATATGTGCTTGGCAGCTCAGAAGGGTTACTTTCAACTACAGATCTATTTCCACTGAGTAGCAATCAGAAGCCTGTTAGTTCTCCCTTAAATATTTTTCTAATCCTTAAGAATGGAGATGGAGAGGGGGGAAAAAAAAATCACAGGACACTAAGGGATATCTGTATGGCTACTTTGCAAGGTGCAGGACCACTCCTATCTGGGTGGTTAACACAGGAGAACAGAAATGAAGGAAAATGAGTATTTGACTATTGCCTTCTAGCCTAACCCATCTCATCTCTATTGCCCCTTAAAGGACAATGCTTGAATATTTTCTATCCTATTCTTATTCTGCCCACTTCTCTTTACATTAATGCTCTGATTTTTTATTTTGATAAGGGACAAGATAACAAAAGGATAGATCCTATTTTATTGAAAACTTGTCTGGCTTGTATACTTTCCCTACCCACCGATTATCTCACCTCTGCTTAGATCAACATGCACATCTCTATTCATTTCTCTTTGCTCATGACCTTCCCTACTGTAAGTTGTCATCATCATGCTCATAGAGTTTACCTGTAGTTTATTTTTAAAGGAAATGATTGATTCCAGCGAGAACAACACGGTACAATGAGCAAGAGCTATAACTTTGAAGAATCAGATCTAAGTCTTAACATTATAGCTGTGAGCAACACTGGACAAGTCATATATTTGTAAACTGGAAAGCTCTATAAAAATGTATGGTGCTATTATCAGTAGTAGGAATATCATTATTACCAAGTAATCCCTTTGTGGTTAGAGAATACAAGTATCATATAAATATGATGGGATAGAATTCTTGCCTAAAAAACATTCTTTTAAACATCAGTTGCAGTTGCTAAAAAAAAACAGCTTCAGTACTAAACCGCTTTAGCTAATACTTATAGGCACTGAGCAACAGAGTACATAATGACATACATTTTAGTCAAATCTTTTTTAAAATCATAAATATCTAATAGAAGAACCGACTAAAAAAGGGAAGTAAATAATAAGATAGGAAATATTTTGTGTAATTTGAAAGTTTTGCTGCAGAAGGTCTTTGCAACTACTTTTATTCCAGTTATCTTTTGTACTTCATCTGCCCTGTGGAAAAAGACACCTCTGTATCTCATAAAATGCCAAGACTATATAGTAAGGAATAAATTTACTAAATTCATGAAGCAGTTTATATGATTGTTTAAATTCAAATCCTTGTTCTTTTAGACTATATTTTCAGAATTTATCACTATCGAAATGTTATTTCACAGCAAAGCTTTAGAGGTCTACACTGCTGCCTACCAAAATATACAAAAGATTGATGAAGAAGAAGATTTAGAGGTAAGACTACGTCCATCTAAGCTCAGTTCTTCTATTGATATGGAAATGTTTAAAAGAAAGCATTAGTTTGGGTAAAAATAGCTTAAATTAGAACACTACGTGGTTTAGATGTTATTGTATGCAGTTCCAAATAGCTCAACCTGTATGACTTCCTATTTATTTTTTAACTGTTCAAATTAACCATGGTAGAGTTCCAAGGATTAATCCAAGGATTAATATCTAGTAAAACCACCTGCCAAAGCCATCACATGAAATAATGTATCATTTTGACTAGTGATATGTCACTTACATGTGCTAAAAATAGCATTTATTGATTTGAGCTAACATTTGAGTGTTTATGCCACAACACCCAAAGCTTTACCGGCATTTTCTCACTCACTCCTTTGATGTAGGTACTGTTATCATTCTCGTTTTACAACTAAAGAAACAGGTGTAGAGGTTTTAAGTAACTTAACTTGCCCTTGGCCACTTAGCTAGTAAATAGCAGAATCTGGCTTCTAACTAGTTTTGTGGGACTTAATCAGTAAGCTATGAAATAAATGTAGGTTTACTTTGTACTGATAGTTAAACGCAAATAAATCTTACTGGCCAGCTAACATTAGAGCAATTAAATATCAAAGCCTGGTTTCAACAAGCTCACCTGTAGAGTTAATGTCCTACAAGCTTACCTTCCAAAAGGGGAAAAAAAGGCAAGTATTTTTGCTGAAATAGATAAAATATTCGAGATATTACTCTGTCTACAGTAGAAGTGAAAAAGGCCACGTACTCTCAAGATA
Organism: Neophocaena asiaeorientalis asiaeorientalis; assembly: GCF_003031525.2. NCBI lineage: Eukaryota > Metazoa > Chordata > Mammalia > Artiodactyla > Phocoenidae > Neophocaena > Neophocaena asiaeorientalis. Next base: position 123,791 of record NW_020175261.1, read on the forward strand.
TAACCAGAATTTTGTATTACTAAGTGATAGAATTTGAGAGTGTCTGTCATTTCATAATTTTGAAGATTCCATTTTTTTTTTAACTGAAGTATCTATAAAGAGATCCCCTGGGCCTTCACTTTCCACTACTCTACTGGTTCCAAGAAACTTGAATTCAGTAAAACCAGATTATAGCTTGGCCAAAATGGAGAAAAGTACATGTTTTAGTATGTGTATATACATTTTCCAATGCTGAAATCTGATCTCAGTTTTACCTCAGTTAAGCATACATGATCGTATCTCTATTACTGTTTGTTAATAGATGGCTTCTTAAGTGTCTATTCCCTCCAAATACTAAAGCTAAGGTTTCTAAATTTTTATTCCTTTTTATATCCTATTTTTTTAAAAAATAGATCAAGCTTTTATCTGTAATTTGTAAAAGTAGCAAATGTTTATATAGTGATTACTTTGAACCAGCTACTGATCTATGCATTTTCATTGTATTATTTTAACCCTACCATCAACTTTAATAAAAGTATTTATTATCCTCACTTCTGTGGATGAGAAAACTGAGGCATGGTGAGGTTAAGGAACCTCCCAGAGGATCCCATAGCTAGTAAGTAACAAAGCTGGGAGCCAAACCCAGAAGTTTGGCTATAGACATTGTGTTTTTATCTTATCTATACTGCCAGAAGCGTGGTTCTTGATGAGTGACATGAACCATTTCCTACAAGAAACAACACTATATTGAGTGGCAGGTTCAAAATTGATCCCTCGCTTTTCCTACAGGACTTAAGTTTCCTTTACAAGTATTTTCATTCTCCTTTTTCTAATACCCTTAACCCAATACACTTGTCACTAAAGTCACTAAAAGTTCCTTCAAGCCCTTTGGACCCCAAGATTTTCCTTCTCATTCCAGAGGTCCTAGATATCTTTTTTGTCATGCCACTTCCTTTACCACTTCTCTTAACACTGTTCTTCATCAGCTAGCTAGGTAGGTTGTAGGATTCATTAAAAAAAATTCAAGATCTCAGGGCTGTGTGGTAGATGTGTTTTTGAGTATGAACTTCCCCATTTTTTCTAATGGGGCAGTATTGAGCAAGTTAACTTTTTCATGCTTCAGCTTCCTCATCTGTAAAATGGAGATACTTATAGTGCTTACCTCATAAAAAGTACATTCATCAGTTGTTTATTGAGCACCTGTTATATGCCAGACACCACTCTAAGTGCCAAGGATTTTGCATTATAAGAATTGGTCCAAGTTGTCAAAAAAGCAGAAACTTAAAAGGAGTTCAGACATTTAAAAAATATACTGTGTAACTATTTACATTTTATAATGTGAAGAAGAAAAAATATACAAAGAAAAAATAAAGAAAAAAATATAGTGTGCTGCAAGTGTATGTGATGGAGGATTCTAAATAGTCTAGAGAAAGAATGATTTCTTAATCAGAAGTTTGAGGGATAAGTAGGGTACGTGGCAACAGCTTTCAGGCAGAGAGCTCAGATAGGTATACAAAGGTCCTGAGATGTCATGAACTATAGGCCTAAGCTATCACTACAATGCCATACAGAAATTGTGGAAAGGAGAAGAGAGCAGTCTGGGGAAAGTTGTGTGGGACAAGTCGAAGTAAAATTACATCAAACAGCTACCAAGATGAGGAAGGACCCTTTAAATACAAGTTTCTTGGAAACAAGTAGAGAAAATATGCAGAGAGGAACAGAGAAATAATTTGCTGTTCTTCTTAGATAGCAGTCCTGACTTACTCAGGCAGCAGCTAATTTTTTGCATCTAGTTATCAGAAACCATCTTACCTGATTTGTTCTTCACATAAAAAGTATTGTCAGGCCCATATTCCCCTTCAAAAGATCACCTCTGTACATTCAGTTCAGAGCATATTTCAGATCTTGAGACTCACTCCTAGAAGAGATCCTGGACCATATTGGAAAATGCATTATTGCCAATAAATTAATATTCCTGTAAATCTGTTGTTTTGTAGTAGGAGACTAATATTCAACTGGTTTAGACTTTTACCCCAAGGGTTGTAAATTATCTTCCACTTCCCACTTTTATCTTTGCTAGAAAAGCTTAAAAAGGAATGTCGTTCTAACAAAAATATTTCTTCCAAATACCAGTGGATTGAGTCGTCCAGTTTTGATACCATACCAGGATGCCAGGTTCCATGTCTGGCACCAAAATATAATTGGGTCCTCAGTAAACTGTTCAATAACCTAATTATTAGCATGCCTGAATTACCCTTAAGCCAAGTCATCATACCTCTTGCGTTAAGTTTCATCCCTTGATTCCTTTTGTGTCCTGCACTTCTTTAAGGTTTAAAGAAATGTGTAGAGACATCCCCTAGTTTGGGTCGTTTTTTTCTCAAAACACCCAGATTAAGTTCATGTTAACATCATTCATTTACCAGGCTACTGTCTTAAGCTGGAAGGAACTGCAAAGATAAAACAAGGCTTCTTGCTCTAGAGGAACTTAAAACTAGTTGTAGAAACAGACATGTAATTACAAAACAGTGAGATAAAAGCTGTACTGAGGGTATAAACAATAGGAGCTACTGACTAGAGAACAGGGGAAAGCAGAAAAAAGATGGCATTTGACTTGGCTCCTGAAGGATGAATAAGTGCGCTGAAATTCCAGGCTGAGGAACCAGCACTGCAAAGTCACAGTAGTATTACGTGTTCTGCATACAGGTATATATGCTAAAAGTGAAGTATAACGGGTAGGTTGGGGTGATTGTAAGCCTTGAATGTTACCTAAGGCATTTAGACTCTCAGTAGTCAGGAGCCAAAGTTTTCTGGTAGAGAAATCATATTTTGGTCTGTAGTATGCTAATTCTAAGTAAGCTAAAGATGTATAGAGTCAATAAATTAAAATAGAACTACCTCAGGTGAGAAATTTAGGGAGAATGCCCAGGCTCCTAGCTTGGTCTAAGGTTTTGGTAATGTCTTTCACTGTAAAGGTGAATCCAGAGCTACACTGTCCAGTATAGTAGCCATTAGGCATATGTGGCTATTTAAGATTAAATTATACTTAAAAATTCAGTTTGTCAGTCACGTAAACATTTCCAGGGCTCAGTAGCCATATGTGGCCTTTTTGGACAGCACAGAACAGCAAGCATTTCCATCATCTCAGAAAATTCTATTGGACGGTGTTGGTCTAGAACAGAAGGTACTGGGGAGCATAAATATGGCTATCAGAAGAGTCTACAGAGAATTGGTGGAAGGGTAGCCATTAAACACTATGTAGATCTTTCAGAGAAAGTTGTCAAAAAAGGTAACGTGGCCTAAGGGAAACCCTTTAAAAATATTTCAGGTATATGCAGTAGAAAAAGGGATGTGAAGAAATAGAGCAGCTAGCACATGAAGAGTTTCGTGATGGCATGCATGGAAAAGAAGTTTCAGGACGAGGTCAGCTGAAGACAAAAAAACAACTTTGGTGACTGACAGCAAGACCAATTTCAGTGGAAGGGGAAAGCCTAATTGTAGTTTGTTGACAAATGAAGTAGAATGTTTGAGAAGATTTTTAAAAAGTAAAGTTATACCTTGAAGTAATTTTTTTTTTTTTAATGGATCTCGTTTGTGGGGGAGGAAAACTGGAGAAAGAGCTTTTGTTTGTTGAAGTTTCGCTAAAGGGAAAATGCACCTTGGAGAGAATCAGAATGACATTTGCTTTAAAAAAGGAAAAGGGGGGCTTCCCTGGTGGCGCAGTGGTTGAGAGTCCACCTGCCAATGCAGGGGACGCGGGTCCATGCCCTGGTCCGGGAAGATCCCACATGCTGCGGAGCCCAGCGCTGAGCCTGCGCATCCAGAGCCTGTGCTTCGCAACGGGAGAGGCCACAACAGTGAAAGGCCCGTGTACCACAAAAAAAAAAAAAAAAAAAAAAGAAAAGGGGAGGGGGAAGGGGTGGGGGAAAAAAAAGGG